>NC_080704.1:18402923-18711648 GCF_030445035.2 Dasypus novemcinctus
ATTGTCCTGTGATGTTATTTTCTTATACTGTGTCTTTGAATATTACATGTGCACATTCTCTCTCTGCCACCTTAATTCTGATTTACTGTGTTGGTTGACTTCTGCTAGTCTACATGACTTTTAACTTCTTTTTCATATTTTACATGTGTTTGTCTCTTTCTGATGCATTTTGGTTAATTTCTTCCGATAAATTTTCCAGTTTTTTTTTGCGTGTTTTTTTCCTCAGCTGGGTCTAGTTTCCTGCTAAACCTCTCCTTTCAGTTTTTATTTTCCTTTTTATGTTTTAGAAGCTCGATTTCAAATCTATTTGGCCACTTTTCATGGGTCCTTGTCCACTGCTTGTCTTTTTTAAAAGTTTTCTGTTATTTCTTTAAATATGGTAATGATTAGCTATTTTATATTCCATGACAAATATATGACATCTTTGTAGGCCTCTTTGTCTTTCGTCTTATTTTTCTGATATTTCTCACCTGTGGTACCTTATTTTCTTGAATTTTTTGTGATTTCTCTACCTGGTACTCGTACTCCTTGAAAGTTGTAGTTGCTGGAATGCCAGGAGACTGGGATGAAGTTTTTTTGTTTTTTGTTTTTTTTCATTTTTTTTTATTGACTTTGTAATAATATTACATTAAAAATATATATGTGAGGTCCCATTCAACCCCACCCCCCCACCCCCCCTCCCCCCCCCCCCAACAACACTCGTTCCCATCATCATGACACATCCCTTGGATTTGGTAAGTACATCTTTGGGCACCTCTGCACCTCATAGACAATGGGATGAAGTTTTTAATCTCGAGAGAGCTGGCTTTTGCTTCTGTCTGCCAACTGTGGACACTTACCAAGTCCATCTAAAACCACTAGATTATTGCTTCCAGGTGTTTGGTTTCTTTGTTGTTGCTTATTTGTTTTTTATTACCTCCCCCCCCCTTTTGCCGCGTGCTTGCTGTCTGTTCTCGGTGTCCGTTCACTGCCCACTCATCTGCAATTTTGCTTATCTGCCTTTTTGTTGCGTCACCTTGCTGAGTCGGCTCTCCGCAGCGCTTGCCGGCTGGGCGGCACCCCACAGTGTGCGGCAAGCCTGTCTTCACAACAAGTTCCCGGGACACGAACCCAGGGCCTCCCATATGGTAGGTGGGAGCCCCAATTGATTGAGCACAGCTGCTTCCCAGGTGTTTGGTTTTTGAACATCCAAGAACTGTGAAGTTGGCCTGCCAGTACACTAAAGAGCCAGCTTATGGTTACAACTTCCAGAGGACCTCATCCCACTCTTCTTAGCTTGCAAAGGTTCAAGAGCAATTTTCATTGCAGTCCCTGAGATTATAGGCCCTTTGGGGGCCAAGGGTTTATGGGTGATAAAGCTCTTGTTAGACTCTTCCCCTTGGGCAGACCCTGGGTTTCTTCTCCTGAATCCATGTCGTGCAGCAGAGAGACACTGAAGTTCAAGGTCACATGTATTTGGCCAGCATCCTCAGTGTCAAAGCCGGCTTTGTGAGTGTGCTGCTTACTTCTCTGGGCTTCCCATCTTCACGTAATCTCTTTACCTGTGTGTTTCTTGCTTTCTTGCCAGATATCAATTTTTAAAAAAAAAAATGTAATCCAATATTTTTAGTTGTTTTCAGCAGGAGGGCCAATCTCTATTATTGGAAACCAAAATTCAAAGGCAATATTTTTGTATAATTACTTTGTACTTGGCTTCTTTTTTGTTGTGACACGCGTCATGTAGTCAATGAATATAATTAGCAACCCTCAGGTCCTAGCTTATTTATTTCCTGGAGAAGCTGAGGCAGAGAAACAGAGAGAATCCTAAGTACACCAGTACTTATTAGTCCCACGGCCTACTGGCCCACCTCGCGGGGCAATAATGAAGATTACAGCACTGACTTGGTAGAGCAGTCTCTCTAGAGAGAGCCCCTACTGTCTCTTTATTCTCTTCCCCTAATAAATTAATAGTAAACGGAGTTAAGACTGCTCCCCCGGGACTTAAGCCCTCCATTTGGGCCCCCCCCCCCATTTCCCAATGCATCTGAATCTTTCACTTGGTTCACTGGCAGAAATGAAATGCTCAGGGTGTCTCCCGGGAGGGATTTTGTACCCCAGGGACATTTGACAATGCCTTGAGATATTTGGGGGCTGTTACAACTTGGGGAGGGGTGTAGATGGGGGAGAGTACTGCTGCCATCCAGGGGAAGAGGCCAAGGATGCGGCTAAACATCCCACAATACACAGGCAGACTCACCCAACCAGGATAGTTGTCGATGGTGCGGAGGTGGAGACCGTCTGGCACATGATGAACCCAGAGAGTTCTACCCATGAGAGGATGACTTCCTCCAAGAGTAGAGGGAGAAGAAAGTATGGGCTACTTTCTCAGCCAAATACCATTCTATTCTCATATGGGAGAGTTCGAATTGGTAGGGCCTTCTCTAAGGTATTAATGAAGCCAACATCATACAGCAACCTTGCACCATCTCTGGGCTGAGAGAAACCTTTCACCGAATCCCTCATCTGTGTATATTGTATATTAAGTGCTCAGGAAAATCAGGACGTTTCAGGACAATTTAAATTCCCACAAGAGGCAATTTGACCAAGGGTTTCCCGAGACAGTTGTGTAATAATTTAACCAAAATATGATTATTAGAGTTGCTGAATCAACACACAGCATCAACAATTTCAGGGAAGCGGACTTGGCCCAATGGATAGGGCATCTGCGTACCACATGGGAGGGCCAAGGTTCAAACCCCGGGCCTCCTTGACCCGTGTGGAGCTGGCCCATGCGCAGTGCTGATGCATGCAAGGAGTGCCCTGCCACGCAGGGGTGTTCCCCGCGTAGGGGAGCCGCATGGCAAGGAGTGCGCCCCGGAAGGAGAGCCGCCCAGCGTGAAAGAAATTGCAGTGTGTCCAAGAATGGCGCCACGCACACACGCAGAGCTGACACAAGATGACACAATAAAAAGAAACATTCCTGGTGCAGCTCATAAGGATAGAAGCGGTCACAGAGGGACACCCACCGAATGGACACAGGGAGAAGACAACAGGTAGGGGAGGGGAGAGGCATAAATTTTTAAAAAATCAACAATTTCAGTGGCTTCCATTCAGGAGACCATTTTCCCTCAGAAAAAAAATAATTCCTGAGCAACTGAGAAGGAAAGAGATTCTCCTCAAGAAGAGTCAACCAATTTTAATGTTGATGTTTAACTTACAGCACAAAATATATAAAATGTTCATGATTCTATTCCAAATAATGTACCAGCACACTTGCTGAAGTCTTTAATGAGGAGAAGTGAAATCACCTCTAGGAGATCTGAATCATTCTGGGTTCAATCAGAGCAGCAAAAATATGAGTCAGAAAGTAGAACCAGGGATTTATTATAGGAATTAGACCTTCTGAAATTGTGGGGTGGTGGAGCCATCCATGCCAGGCCGTTGTCCCTGCATCTCATGTTGAGCCTGACTGAAGTCACTGCGGACCGGCAGTGGGAAGGTGAGCTTGGCATTGATGAAAGCAAAGACACATTGACACCTGCATCTGTCTCGCTACCACCAGCCTCGATGCAATGGGTAGCCTGCCAGAGAAACTGGTCCTCTTTGCAATGGCAGTGTACACGCACTTGGCCCAGAGAACCGGAAGGAGGATACCTGGCAGGAGCTGGACGAGCTGTGAGTCCAGGGGATTGTCCCATGTTGACAAGGTGAGCCAGTAGATAGGTAACAATGTACAAGGTAGTCTCTACCAGAGTATAACCAGCTTCACTTCTGCCTTCCAAATCTCATGCAACTTTCTCTCAGGCCAACCCCAACCTTGAACCACAGAGGGAAGGGAATTCTGGGAAATACAGTCAAAGCCACCACAAGTATCTTGCTTTCCGAAGGAAGAGCAAATACTCATGGATAAGCATTTCCTACACTGAAATTCGTGCATGATTGTAGGAGAGGCTGGCAGCAGCTTTGGGAATGTGAATGCCAGAGCCTGGACTTCCAGCTGCCACGGGAGTCTTTCACAGGGAGCTCTGGATGTAAGACGATCTGAATCATGGGCTTCATGTTTCAGCTGGCAGCTAACTGTCATTAGAACTGGCCACACTGGGGGTTGGAAGCTAACTCCTTGGAGATTGTGACAGTTGATTCTACCTTATACATTTTAGGACTGCAAAAACTCATTGGGAAGATGAAATAAAGCTGGAATTTGGATTTGACTAACAAATCATAAGAAAGGAACATATAATAGTTTCTATAGAATCTGAGAAGGCATTTGATAAAAATTCATCCTTTTGTGCTTTTAAGGGAATGATTAATAGGGAAGCAGACTTGGACTACTGGTTAGGGTATCTGCCTACCACATGGGAGGTCCGCGGTTCAAACCCCGGGCCTCCTTGACCCATGCGGAGCAGGAGCATGTGCAGTGTTGTTGAACACAAAGAGTGCCGTGCCACGGAGGGGTGTCCCCGTGTATGGGAGCCCCACACACAATACTGTAACAACTGTACACCAATAAACTAGACAATGTAGATGAAATATACAACTTCCTAGGAACATACAAACTACACTGACCCTAGAAGGAATAGAAGACCGCAAGAAAACAATCACCATAAAGAGATTCAAACAGTCATCAAAAATTCCCCAAAATGAAAAGCCCTGGACCAGATGGCTTCACAGGTGAGTTCTACCAAGCATTCAAAGACTTAATACCCATTTTACTCTAACTCTTCCAAAAAAATTGAACACGTAGGAATACTACCAAACTCACTCTATAAAGCCAACATCACCCTCATACCAAAGCCAAACAAAGGTTTTATGAAAAAAGAAAATTATGACCCATTTCCCTAAGGAAAATAGATGCAAAAATTCTGAACAACTTCCTAATTGAGTCCAGCAACACATTAAAAGAATTATTATTCACCATGATAAAGTGGGTTTTATACCAGGCATGCAAGGGTGGTTCAACACAAGAAATTCACACAGTGCAAAACATCACATTGGTAAATTGAAGAATAAAAATCACATGATCATCTTCATTGATGCAGAAAAGGCATTTGACAAAATCTAGCATTCTTTCTTGATAAAAACACTCCAAAAGATAGGAATTGAGGGATGCTTTCTCAACATAATAAAGGGCATAAATGAAAAACCCACAGCTAACATTGTTCTCGATGTTGAAAGGCTGAAAGATTTACCTTTGAGATGGAGAACAAGACAAAGATGTTCGCTGTCACCACTGTTGTTCAATATTATGCTGGGGGTTCTTGCTAGAGCGGAAAAAGAAATAAAAGATTTGCAAATTAGAAAGGAAGAAGCAAAACTTTTGTTACTCACAGATGGCATGAACCTATACCTAGAAAGTACTGAAAAACTACAGCAAAGCTACTAGAGCTAATCAATAAGTTCAGCAGAGTGGCAGGATACAAGATTAATATACAAAAATCAGTGGTGTTTTTATACATGACTAATGAGCCATCTGAGGAGGAATTCAGGGGAAAAATTCCATTTACAGTAGGGACTAAAAGAACCAAATATTTAGGAATAAACTTAACCAAGGACGTAAATGATCTCTATTCAGAAATTTACAATGCACTGCTAAAAGAAATCATGGAAGACATAAATAAATGGAAGAACATTCCATGTTCAAGAATTAGAAGTCTAGATATCATTAAGATGTCAATTCTACACAAATTGATATACAGATTTAATGCTACCCTGACAAAAACCCCACCATTTTTTAAAGAACTGGAAAACACAATTACCAAATTTATTTAGAAGGGTAAGGAGCCCCAAATAGCCGGAAACATCTTTTAAAAATGAGGAATGAAGTTGGAGGACTCTCATTTCTGGATTTTAAATCATATTACCTAGCTACAGTAGTTAAAAAGAGCATGGTACTAGCACAAAGATAGACACATAGATCAATGGAACCTAAGTGATGGTTCAGAAACAGATTCTCACATCTATGGTCAAGTGATTTTTGAAAAGGCTGTCAAGCCCACCAACTACGGCAGAACAGTCTATTCAACAAATGGTACTGGAAGAACTGGAACTCCATATCGAAAAGAAAGAGGGTCCCTATCTCTTACCTTATACAAAAATTAACTCAAAATGGATCAAACACCTAAATATAAATTCCATAACCATAAAGTTCCTAGAAGAAACTATAGGGAAACTTCTTCAAGACCTGATGGTAGACAGTGGTTTCTTATACCTTATACTGAAAGCACAAGCAACCAAAGAAAAAAGGAATAAATGGGACCTTCTCAAACTTAAACTCTTTTGTGATTCAAAGGACATTATCAAGAAGGTGAAAAGGCAGCCCACTCAATGGAAGGAAATATTTGGAAACCACATATCCCATAAGTGTTTGAGTTCCATTCTATATAAAGAGATCATACGACTCAACAATAAAAGAGCAAGCGATCCAATTTAAAAATGTGAAAGACTTATACAGACATTTCTCCAAAGGTAAACAAATGGTGAACAAGCACAAGAAAAAATGTTCAATATCATTAGTTATTAGGGAAATGCAAATAAAACTATAATGAAATACCATCTCACACCTCATAGAATGGCCATTATTAAAAAACAAAAGAGGAAACAAGTGCTGGAGAGGATGTGGAGAAATAGGAATATTCCTTCACTCTTGGTGGGAATGTAGAATGGTGCAACCTCTGTGGAAGGCAGTTTGGTGGTTCCTCAGGAAGCTAAATATGGAAGGGCCATATGACCTGGCAATCCCTCTACTAAGAATAAATCCAGAAGAACTGAAAACAGTGTCACAAATAGACATTTGCACATCCATGTTCATAGCAGCATTATTCCCAATTACCAAAAGATGGGAATCAACACAAGTGTCTATCAGCCAATGAATGGATAAACAAAATGTGGCATATACATTGATGGAATACTATGCTGGTGTAAGAAGAAACGAAATTGGGACACATATGAAAACACGGATGAACCTTGTGAACATTATGCTATGTGAAAGAAGCCGACACAAAAGGACAAATATTGTATTGGCTCATTGTATGTAGAATTTTTAATTAGCTTGACTTTGAAAGCGTGGAACTGGATAGAATTGATGGTAACATATGATAGTGACTATAACTAACATGACTGGCTTATAAACAAGATTGTGGCTTAAAGGGGAACCTTAGGGATGTAATGTCAATTGAAAGAAAGCTCGGGAATAATCTAGGGACTGAATAATATAGTGAGCCTGCAGGTGGATGAGGATTGTGGTTAATAGTACAAATACAAGAATATTCATGTATGAACTAGAAGAAATGTACATCACTATTACAAGGTGGTAAGTATATAGTGATGCACAGGGAAAATACAATTAATGTAACTTATGGACTATAGTTAGTAATATTGTATGGACTATAGTTAGTAATATTGTAATATTCTTGCATCAATGTCAAAGAAGGTACTCTAGCAACACTAAAGGTCAATAATAGGGGCATATGCGATTTTTAAATTTTTTTACTAAGGAAAACGTTCAAACATTTACTGAGGTGATGACTGCACAACTCTGATGAAAGTGAGAGCCACTGAGTGTACTCTTTGGATACATTGTACAAGTCATGGGACTATATACTAGTGAACCATGGAGTGGAAGATGGCCTGTGGTTGTAGTTAAAAGTACAAATATGGGAGTGTTCTGTCATGAACGATAACAAATGTACAATACGAATACATGGTGTTACTCTAGGGGGTGTATGGAAAAATATATCATACGTAAGCTCTGGACCAGTTAGTGGCAATAGTCTGATGATGTGCTTTCCCAATCTGTAACAAATGTTCCACAACAATGCAAGTAATTGGTGGAGGGCTGAGGTGTGGGAATTCTCCCCATGATGCATGATTGCTTTGTAAGCTCACAACTTCTCTAATAAAAAATAGAAATAAATGAAAATAAATATGCACAAAGGGCATTGAAGATGATTCCAAGTACGTAGGTTAACACTCACAGACAGAGGCTGAAATGCATCATTTATTGGATGGGCAGGGAGGTGCCTTGGTTCACTTGTCCCCAGAGACACAATTGAGTTTCAACCAGAAGCTCAGGGAACTTTTCCCATCTGGTTCTGTGTCTAAAGCAGGAGAGGAAAATCTTGACGAAGGGCCAGGTGCATAAAAAGAGGAACCAAGTGAGAACATTCCATCCAGGTATGCTTCTTTGAATTCAGATTAATTGGAGGAAAAAAGCGTTGGGAAGAGGTGGAGCCACCCTTTCCCCGCAGCCCCCCCAGAACCCCCAAAAAGACTAAGACATGGCAATGGCTGGTTTCCTGGAGGCTGAGGCCCCGGGCAACTTGAAGAGGCATTAGGAGGCAAATAGCCGGTGGACTAAGGGAGCAGGTAGGAGCTCAGGCATGGATTTAGGTATCTGAGTGCCTGGTTACAAACTCAGACATGACCCTCTCTGAGCCCACGATTCTAGAAGTTAAGGTTATTTTCCTTTTGTCCCAAATCTGAAATTCACTCCCAGGGAGAGGCATGCAATGACAGGGTAGGACTTGCCTAACTTTGTGGCCTTGAAAAAGGATCATTTGAACGTCCAGTAAAACCTGTTCATTCAAGACATCATTAATTCCCACACAAGCTTGAACAGTTTGGTGTAACTCACGATGTCAATGTTTAAGGCACATTCTATCATTTGGGCCTGCTGTAAATCCAAATCTTCTCATCAATTTGCTTCAATTGTAGCTACTGATTTGGATACTACTCGTAGAACATTAAGAAAGTCGAGCCAATTTTCTTTGAAAAAGCAATTGTCTCTGTAATTTAGACTTAACTGATTCAAATATGACCTCTCTTGTCTTCAAGTCAGCAGAGTTTTGTGCAATGAAATTTATTGAAATAGTCCGTGCAGTGGATTATAAAAATATATGGCACCAACCTCCGTATGTCATTCTCTGTGCTGTTTTAAATATTATACTCATGTTTTGTAAATTATAAGTGTGCTTATTACTATTAACTGCAAATATTTATTGCATTAAAAAATGTGCTCTGTGTTAAGTAATTTGGAACAAGTTCCAGGTGTGGTACTTAGCATAAAAAATGTCATGGCTTGGCTTTGCGTAGGCTCCTCCAAATAATGAATTATTCATAAAAAATTCACATTATTAATATGAATGATTCACATCCTTTTAAATGTGCAAACTTCAACATGTGACCATGTAAAACTATCTATGAAGCTTGCTCTTCAATTGAATTTTTATTTTTGAAGAAATGTTACCAAATGCCTCTATCACGATGTATGGCAATCTGTGTGGCATTGTTAAAAGCTCTGTGGTAAGCTGATTATTTAAGTTGTAGAAGAGAAGAAATGGGTTTTATTCCTTAATATGATAAAGCAAAATTTATGCAATGGACAGATGCATGTATTTAATGTTAAATAAAAAACAAATGCTGTTGCATGAATGTCATCCTTGGGTGCTGCCCCCACGGTTCCTGAGTTCCTTGGACCTCCCCAGAGCTGAATCATCCAGAATCCTGCTTGTTGCAAAGTGCAAATTCTTCCATTCCCCCATTGACTTATGACTCCTGGGGGAATGGCCTGAAAACCTGCATTAGATAAGTTATAGCTTCACACACATGCAAAAGGTTGCATTTTTATAACAAGCACCCTGGGTGAGTCTTCAGAATACTAGAGTTTTGGTGTGTTTTATTTTATTTTTAAAATATGTATTTAAGTAAGCCATTCTCATGTTCTCATGGTTTAAAATAGAACGGCATCCTGTGAAAAGTCACTCTGCTGCCACTGTTCCCTGTCCTCTTTACCCCCATCTAACCGGTGGCAGTTGTTATCAGGTTCTTGCGTGGACTGCTACACATGTTTATGCATAGACAAGTAAGTACAAATAGGTATTTTTCCTGCATTCACCACCATTTTACAGAAATGGTAGTGTATTGTATACACTGTTTAGCCCCTTGCTTACTTCACTATCTTGGACGTCTTTCCGGGTCAGTATATAAAGTGCGTCCTCATTCTTTCCTAGACTTAGCAGAGCAGTCCCTGATTTCTTTACCCAGGCCCCCACTGATGGGCACATAAGTTGTTTCCAGTTCTTTGCTATCATGAACCCTGCTGCAATGAAGAACAGAGACTATTTCTTGCATGACCTAGGGTCGCTGTAGAAAAAAATCCTAAGTGTGAAATGGCAGAAACACAATGCATATAACTTTATCATTCTGACAGTTATTCCAAATTGCTCTCTTTAGGGTTTGAATACCGAAGTTTAAGAGCCACTGCTTTCAGGGATAATCCTAGACATCAGAGAGCAGGAAAGCCCTTGAAAATTATGAATTGAAACAAGAAACTCTAGCTGAAAATTCAGGCTGTCTAGCCTACCACTTGCCTGAAGTCTACTGTTGGAGTCATTGACCTGAAGGGTATTGGGAATGAAAGACAAAGAGAGATTGGGATCAGGGGATCTGAGAGCATTGAAGCCTCAAGCTCATCGGACAAGTTTGTGAATCTCAGGGGCTTCTTTATATAACCTAAGCAATCGTGAGAACCAGCAACTATTCTACCTAATTATTCCCATTACCTCAATCTGTGTAACACAATGGATCAAGTGCTATGATTATAATTCAAAGTTCAAAATTACAATGTTCTATTATATTGTTGAGAAAACATACCCATAAATCTTGTTGCCTAGGTTGTCCCGTTCTACCTAGTCCTCATTCCACCAGAGCGTACACATCACCTTGCTAGATTTATAACCTGCACATATAGCTATGGAGACAGCACGACTCAGTGGTCAAGGAAGTAACTTGCTTCCATGGAAAAAACATGCCTTTGTTTCCCACATTTCCCCCTTTTTGTTTTAGTCAGGGTGGCTGTGCCTGTCTTAGGTCACCCTCCTCTGAGAGTCTTCCCTGTCATTGACTACCAGCCAAGCACACTGACCTTGGGGAACTCATTGCAAGGTTCTTGCAAGTACCAAATTATTGGTTTATCCCATAGCATTCACACGGTGCAGTCTTCAGCAAACACCTTGTCCCAGGCAGGCAACAACAATGAGCAACAAGATTAACACACAAAGTTCTATTCCTAATGCTGATAAAAAATGTTGAGACTTCCACCAATTTACTGGATTAAACCTACTGAAATGAGAAATCAAATCATTAAAGATATCCTTACCATCAGCTACATAAATCTGATTATGAGACGTTTCCAATATCTGTTTCTGTAATTTTTCTATTTCTAATGACATATTACCTTTATGACCTATCAAATGATTTTTAATCTTTTCCCAGTCAAACATAGAATTATTATAGGCAAGCAGAGTTATATAAAAATTATTCTCATTCCAATCACATTTTAATCCTCTAAGTAAATTTAAGTTATATACTTAATCTCCAAGATGTAAAACTGCTGATTCTAGATCATTAACTCTACTGTTTAATTCTTCATCAATATGTTCTTGACTATGCCATAAGTCACTAGCATTCTTATGCCCATCATGCACGTATTGCTGAGTCTGCACAGTCTCATGCAAGGCCACGGTAGCTGTAGCGGCAGCCTGCAATAACACCAATCAGTCCCAATATGCCAGTTATTAACAGTCCCACAAATCACTTTGGGTGCTTCAGGATTTCTTGAGCCATATGGAACAGCAGTTGACTCTCAGGTGGCGATTGCCAAATTCGGTTCAGTCGCACTGGAATCCACACTCCCCGCTGCCTTTGAGCCATTGTAATGAACTCTCCATTCTGTAAAATATTCTCCAACAGGTATACAATGCCCCACTATTATAAAATAGAGCATTCTTAGTTATAGTTAGTTTTCCAACCACAAACACATAAGGATCTCTTACACACAATTGAAAATGATGCGTTTGATCCAAATGCAAATATTGACCATTCTTACCATTAGTCCCAATCCATTTATAGTAGATGCTATTCCCAGAAAAACTTTCCACAAATTCTTTTGTAGGTTATGACTATGAGTGTCATTAGCCCAAGGGGTCGGTATCTATTTTCTTTTATAATGTTAACAGTTCCTTCCACAATAGCATAAGGAGAGGGCACACAGGCCCAAAGTCCATAGGCAGACACTAGCTGCAAGTTCACAGTTCCAGGATTTGTAAAGTTAATGTGATGCATGGCAGCAATTGCCGCAGGTCTCAGTGAAGTATTTTAACTTCGGGCTATATTGTTACTTTTCCCCCTTTTTGTTTTTGTAAAGTAAGGAATACAGTTCAAGTGGTTTTTTGTTGTATTAATCCCCGGAGCATTTGAATTGTGCATCTGAGGGCTCATTCTTCTCTAGAGCAGAAGGGATCTGATGTGACAGTCAATGGAGTAAGCATGAAGGAAGTTATGGGGGATGTCTATGAGCTGCTGGCAAGTAAAAGGTGGCCAGAACTGCTGGGCTAGGCACCACAAGGTTTGGTACTCACGATGTTTGTTTTTTCAGTGGAGCCACTTTGCCTTTTCCCAGGTTTAAGTGGTAGGGCCCTGGATCTTCACAAAGGCATCTGCATTAACAGTCCTAAAAGGGATGTTAGTGGGGTGGGCAGGGACATGACAGACAGTCACCTGTTACTACTAGCAGGTATCCCAGATGTTTTCCCATAGATGTGAGGGTGATTTACAACAGTTCATTATTTCTGTCTTGCTTTTAGTATTTGCAATCCACCCCTGGATAGGGGTGGCAGTTTTTAGAGTGACCAGACACTATTGGGGTAAATCTTTCACTTTTAGGAGGACCTCCTGTGCTGTACACAATTGCTTTTTTATATTGTACCTTTGGCCTCTTCCCAGAATTGTGATTAAAACTCAAGGGGTATTTGTTTAGAGTTGCCTTTGCCACAAACTCCACCCAAAGCCAATCTTGGTGATTGTTACATCCAATTCATAGGCTAAGTTAACGTCCACAATTTACTTTCCTTTTATTATTAGTTAAAGCAGCTTGTTGGAGGTTTTCCTACTTCGGTGAGAGACTTTTCTCAATTAATACATACAATGGTTTTAATATTTGAGCTAAATGAGGGATGAAAGATTTTTAGTATTTTAACAATATTACAAATTTTATTAACATGAGAAAACATTGCATTTTATTAATTACAGCAGAAAATATAGTTTTATCTTACCCAACTAAACAACATTTAAGAATTTGATAGAGCAGCAGGGACTTTGCAGCTTGTTCCAATTGTTTGCTGAGTTTAGGCTTTTAAGATACTATTGCCTCTGATGTTTCTTTTAATTCTGAAAAAAAGGATTACTTGTTAATGTCATCAGTAGGGTTTCAGCTACAGATTTTTTCTACGCAGCCAGATTATTATCACCATACCGGGAGAGATGGTTGGGCTATGCACATAGCCCTGAAAAGCACTGCAAAAGTCCATTGTTGGGTTTTCCAAGATAGAAGAATGCAGCTGGCTTGACTTGTCTAAGAGGATACTAAAGAAAGTCTTAGCAAGTTTTAAAACAAAGTGATAGCAACACAGCTGGACATTAACTTTTTGCAACAAACTAGCAGTGTTTGGGATTGCTGCCTACTACAGTGTTGTTACTTTAATCTATGATAAGAGGTTGTTTTCTGTGACACATACTCTTTTATAATAATTAAAACTATAATTAACCACATTGGACTTCCCTTTAATATTATACTGAAATATTGGTAACTTTATACACTTTTAAGCATTTATAGAAAATTTTTACTCATATAACTTTAATTAACAAGGTTAAAGGAAAAAAACTTGTTAATTTTATAACACTTAAACACTTTCCATCCAACTTATAACATATTAAATGAACTCAATTATTACTTTAATTTTTCTTTC
Source organism: Dasypus novemcinctus (assembly GCF_030445035.2). Lineage (NCBI taxonomy): Eukaryota > Metazoa > Chordata > Mammalia > Cingulata > Dasypodidae > Dasypus > Dasypus novemcinctus. The sequence continues at coordinate 18,416,705 of NC_080704.1, forward strand.
AAGGTATAAGAACAAATCTCTTGTAATTAGTTTGGAATAAAAGGCTACTTTTCAGGATTTGAATTTGAGAAAGCAGGTTTGAATGTTATGTTCTTTTAAAAGAGATAAAACTTTTCCCTCTTGGAAGACCGAGGAAATGATGAGATTAAAGCACAAGAAGCTATTTTGATAAAACAGACTTTCTTTGTATACTGATTATTCAGGATAAAAACTTTTACCAAAACAGATTAATGACTTGAGAGACTTTGAGAAAGAACAAAATTTTAACTTTGCATTAGTATACTACTTGATACTAAACCTTTTAAAATTTTATAGATAGACCCATCAAATTTTATTTAACTTTAATCACAAAAAATTTCTTTTTTACGAACCTTCTACACTCTAGTATTCACCTAGGTCTTGTTCCACACTCTACTCTTTCCCAATAATCAATCATTTTATCTTAGGACAAAATCATCTCCTGTTTCCTTAATAATAAAAACACATTCCATATAGCCCACATACTAAGTTATCAAGCAAACTTGTTATAACGTAATACCATCAACACTAAACAAGCTTGTTAAAATAATGAACTTTTCTTTACTTTAAATACTTAGTAGCATGCAATATCAGAAACAGTCCCCTAGAAGAAAGGTGGCAGGGGAGGTTGGCCGCTGACATGTTTTCCTATTATAAAATTACCTTTTATTATTATTATTATTATTTTTAATTCAGGTTTGTTTAATAATGGCTTTTTGGAATTAGTCATTTAAACACTTTAATTTAAACAATGCTTCGTTAAATTTCTTATAATTATTTATAACCATATAGACCATAATTATTTTAGGACAAATTTTACCTTCACAGAACACATTTCCTTACTTAAAGTTACCACAATACTTTCTATAACTTGCTACATGCATTTAAGTTCCAAGAGTTTATGAAAATTAGCCATCCTACTTTAGGACAAAACACACCTTTTAGAAAAAACTTATTAAATTTCAGTCAGCATTCCCACAAACTTTTAACCTTCTTTAATATTCATTTAAGTTTTACATCCTTCATTTTATCCTGTGAAGAAAAATAAACTATTCATTTCAATCTAGGCAAGAACAACTTTTTATGAAAAGACTTATAGTAATTTTGTTAATCAAGACTTACAATTTTTATCATTGTAGAGATCTTATTAATATTTAAACTGAAGTATTAATATAAGCACTTATTTAATTTTTGGCCATTTGAATAGAGCTCTTTAAAAATTTTTATTAATTTATATTACCATCCAGAGGTATCATAATACACACTGACATTGAACGAACAGAAAGACACAAAACAATTACAACGCATTAACAGAAACATACAGTTTACAATTAACTCATAATTCTTACTTTCTTACTTTTTTGGTATAGCTGTTTTCAAGTTCTCCATTATTTTACATCATAGATTTTACTGTATTTAATATTTCTTCTGGAATCCATGTTGCCTGTAACATGCAAGCTTGTACTTGGAAACATTTTTATTAGTTATCAGCAATCAGTTAAGACAACTTGAGCAGCATACATGTAGTTAAGCTCTAATTTAGCAGTTTAGACAGACCGTTAACAGATATTTTTGGATTACTATTCTGTAAGACTATACTGAGACTTGAAGTTCAGGAGTAAACTACTGATTTAAAAAGGAAAATTCCTTTTTAAACCTTGATAAAAATTTCGTACTAATTACCTTGGTTAAATAGGCCCAATCAGAATTAGCATGGAAATAAAACAGAACACCAATGTTGCCATGTTTTTCTCTTTTTCCAGTGGCTTAACTCTTAACTCCCACTAGCCCACAGCTACATTGTCATGTAGACAGCAGGGGGTTTGCAGAGTTGCTGCCAGAATTGTTTCCTTATCTTAGTAAACACTTTAACAGAGAGTTTACTTACAAGCCTGATTTCACTAATAAGGACTTTATTTAGTATTTTTGCCATTTTAAATCTTTCAGTAGTTTAAAAGGTTTTGGCTCAGGACAAAACTTGACACCCCCTTGCAGATTCTTTGTATCTGGTGGTATCACATGTAATGTTATGGGGAAAGCAGATCATAATTGTTTAACAAAAGGCAAAGCATCGGCAACATCTGAAAACATTTCTAACTTAAGCTTAGTAACAGAAGGCAATTCAGTAGGTGCAGAGGGATGTACTGGATACACAGAAGGTATTTCTTTAGGGCACTTCACTGAGCTTTTGTTGATGAAAGGGTTAATATCAGGATGAGGGGGAAAACCTGATGGTTCCCCACTCGCCTCAAGCTCCTGTTATTGTTCCAATTTACGTTCTTTTATTTCAAATTTACTTATGGGCTTAGAAAATATAGTAATTTCATCTTTCTCTCCTTCTTCAGACTGTAAAGGATCTAAGGTTGCCACTATCTGGAGGCATAAGGCCCATACTGATAATGGAATGAATTCCCTTTTTTGATATGCTCTTCGTAAAGATTTCATTACATGTTTCCACTGTTTTAAATTTAAAACATTACGCCCCTGAGGCTGAAGCCAGCAACAATGCTTTTGTATTAAAGCAAATAATTCTATTAACTCACAACTTTTTACAGGAGCCCCTCTAGCTTTCAACAAAGTTTTTAAAACTTGCAAATATGCTTCCACACGTCCCATTTGATTACCCATTATCCTGATGACTTCATGGAAAAGTTACTTACTTAATCTTGAAGACTCGAGTCACTCTGCTTTGGACGTCACACATGACCCTCGATGAGGTCTTTCCTGCGGTTCCTCATTTGGAAGCCTCACTGATTTCTTCGGGCCCCACGTTGGGCACCAGATGTTGGAGTCACGGACCCGAAGCTTATCGGGAATGAAAGACAAAGAGAGGTTGGGATCAGGGGATCTGACAGCATTGACGCCTCAAGCTCATCGGACAAGTTTATGAATCTCAGGGGCTTCTTTATATACCCCAAGCAATCGTGAGAACCAGCAACTATTCTAGCTAACCATTCCCATTACCTCAATCTGTGTAACACAATGGATCAAGTGCTATGATTATAATTCAAAGTTCAAAATTACAATGTTCTATTATATTGTTGAGAAAACATACCCATAAATCTTGTTGCCCAGGTTGTCCCGTTCTACCTAGTCCTCATTCCACCTGAGAATACACATCACCTTGCTAGATTTAGGACCTGCACATATAGCTATGGAGACAGGATGATTCAGTGGTCAAGGAAGTAACTTGCTTTCATGGAAACAACATGCCTTTGTTTCCCACATTCTACCTTTCCTTTCTTACCCTCTAGGAGACTCTGTGTGTGTGTGTGTATGTAGAAACGGTAATAGATTCTAAGGTTGAATTTCCAAAGACAGCGAGGACAGTTGCCATTTAGTTCATGAATTGTTTCATCTATTCCTACAGGGCTAATTGTCAGGGAACAAATTCTTTCTCCTTTTGTCACCAATTCGATTTATGTGAAGTTGGCGCACTCATTGGCTTAGCCAGTGCTCAAGTCTTTGGGAATATTTAAAATATTCAACAGCAATGGTAAGGGAGTAAGAGAGACGCCCACAATCTCAAAGTTGTAAAGGAAGGAGGCTGAGAGCAATGGAGTGACCCAGGCACAGTGGATGCAAACAGAGGCCGTCGAATCTCCCTGCACCCCAGGTGAGAAGAGCTAACCCCAGGGTTGGATGCAGTCAGCAAATTCCTAACACAGCAGACTGACAGCCATGGGAAGGGGCCCCCAAAAGTGGGCACGAGTGCAACCACCTCCATGGTGCCATCTCGGAAGAAGTTTCTCTTCTCCGCAGATCTCCCACCACTTCCCCTGCCATGCACCCCACTCCCTCGATGTGTGGCACGTACTGACTACAGTTAAACTGTAAAGGGTCTCCAAAAGCGTCAACACTTCAAATAACTAAAAGTGAATCATTCATCACTGTGCGCGTGCTAGACCCTGTATCTCTAGTTTTCCTGAGTTAGGTGGAAAGATGGACAGACTAACACCTGTGAGTAAGAGACACCCAGGCATACAAAGCTCAATTGACATTTAAGGTTGGTCCATTGTAATTGCTTAGAGCCGCACCCAAAGCCCAGGGGACATTTCCTATTAGAAAGCTGGGACCTGCTCTTTGGAAGCACGCTGCCTACAGTGTCAGAAAAGCAAGCTCTATTCCTGCACAGACAGTAATATAAAAAGCTTAACATTGTCTTAGAACCATTGGATTGTTGGAGTTGGAAGACACCCCAGAGGATGCCCAGACACACCCTCACATTTCACAAACGAGGAATTGAAAAGAAACTTGCATGATTTCTGTTTCCAAATGGCCATAGCCTTTAGGAGAATGAAGATTCATTGGCATGGAGATGACATGGGGGGAGGTGAACAGAGGTTTATCAGGCCCTTCTGCTGGGGGGAAGGGCCAATCCACACAGGACTGTCCTTCAGCCTGCCAGGCAGAGAACTTTCCATTCATTGGGCACAATATTGGTAAACAGTGGCTTCTCATACAAAATAGATGCCTCGCATTTCTCACGGATCTCCTATCCCTCAGCTATGAACTGAACTGTGTTCGATAATATAAAAATGAGTTTCTGATTTACCCCCGAGCCAGGTTCAAGAGATCAAGCGTTTTGCTGCTGATCACACGTGAATGTTGACTTCTCAGGGCTTTTCTCCACTGCCCCTTCCGGCCTTCCACAACAGCCCAGTGGTCCTCAGTGCTTCTCAGATGGACTGAACTAGCTCTGACTCTCCAGGGTGCGCTGGAACAGTCTATGTTCCTATGCCCACCCTTGGGGAATCACCGAGGAACTCGTGCTCAAAATGTGGTCCCTGGACCAGCTGTGTTGACATCACCTGACAGCTGATTAGAAATGCAGAAGTTCTGCCTCCTACGTCATCATAATCAGCACTTTAACATATCCCTCAGTGATTCTTATGCATATTAAGTTTGTGGTCACTGACCTAGGACATGGTTTGCTGTGATGAAATTCATATTAGGGCCCTGTACCATCTCTGTGCCGTCTAGGAGCATCTACAAATTCCCTGAGGCATTCTGGGTCGAGGGCCTTGGAATCCCTTTTCTGGTGTAGCCCGTGTGGTGAACACAAGCTCAGGCCACCTAGAGTGGCAAAGTCCCCTAGTGTCCCTGGACTGGCAGTACAAGAGCCCATGACATTAGCCTTGCAGGACTACTCACCCAGATCAGCCCAGCGTCCTGTTCAGTCTCACCATGCAATCGATGATTCCTTCTCTAAGGGTCCTGGCTTTTATCCTATGCTGCCTTGAATTATATTTTGATGTATGAATGCTGGGTTTTCCCCCAGGAAAGGGGTTGACAAACATTTTCTGTCAAGGGCCAGAAAGTAATGCCATCCAGTCTCCACCACGACTACTCAATTCTGCCCCTGCACAAAGAAAGCAACCATCGAAAATACTTACTGAATATGGCTGTGTTCTCATAAATCTCTATTTGCAAAAACAGATGCTGGATTTCACCTGGGAGCTGTAGTTTCCTGACCCCTGCATGAGACTAATATAGTTCTCTAGGCACAGGAACCTTTCCTCTTTCTCTTGCTCTCTCCCTCCTTCCTTCCTTCTCTCCTCCCTCCCTCCCTCCCTCCCTTCTCTTACTTATATTTTGCCTATTTCAGGGCCTGAATCAATGCGGAAAACACAAAATTCCCTTTCTGGAGCCCTATGTTATCCCTTGCTCACAACCACAGCCTAGAGCATGGGTAGCCAAAGAGAAGCAGGGAATGAATTAGCCCATCAAGTCTGCCTTTTAAGCACCTATTAATACATACCTATATACCACTTCCAATAGAACTGTCAAACGACCTCCATTTGTGACGCACAGAGTCACTCATCAACAGTGATATGCACTCCCATGCCAGGACTAATTTTCCCAGCTGTACCTCGATATCCTTCTCCCTGGCTGCAGGCTGGTGAGCGGCTTGAGAAGGGAAATACGGTGCGAGCATTTGCATCAAGGCCGGGGTCTATGGGAGGTAGCTGTCCAATGTACGAGCTCCGACTGTGGGAAAGTATGCTGATGAGCAGCACCCAGTAGTGGTGACATAATTCACCATCATTAAAAAATAACCCCCACACTAGACAAGAGGAAAAGGCCCCTGGTCCCCAGCCCATAAACACTGATGCATGTGATGCATGTGATGCATTCGAATTAGCAAGTAAGCTGAGGAAAGCCATGTAAAGACCAAAAGGGGAGCATTTCACGATAAGCCCCAAAGATTGCTTATTTAGAACCAAACTCTGGACCCAACATTCCACTCCTCCCAGGCCGAGGCAGACTTGTGCCTCTTAACTCACTCTTCTCCCCACGACCCCATAATGGATCTGTGGCATCCGCAGCCAGAGCAATCAAGAAGATATATGAATAAGGAAAAGGAAGCTACTACTTGGTGACAGTATGATCCTCTACCTTACACAGTGTCACGCAGCCGCCAAGGGCCCGGGGCTCACAAACCCGCCTGGCTCCGCCCCTTCCCTGTAGAAAGTTGATCTCTTAGAAGCCAACTTGTAGTAGAACCTAAGTCTGGCTGGTGAGGAGTGAGGAGGGAGGCAGTGATGGGCGACTCTCCCCACTAGCCCCCACCCCACCCCGCTCCTGTCCTGGCCCATCTCACAGCAGTCCTGGGACATAACCTGTCATCTGCACCCTGGGCAGGAGGGAGAGTGGTCAAGAGTCGGGAGCCATGGTGCCTTTCCCAGGAAGCTTTGCATGAAAGAGACGGGAGCAGGGCCCCCCAAGTGTGGAAGCAACAGCTTTACATAAACTGCGCCACCAGTTCAGATCCCTTTAATAAAGTCTTTATTTCAAAGAGAGAGAGAGGAGCGTAGATGAGGGCCCCAGGCAGGAGGAGTGGGGAGACTTACCCCCCAAAGGAAAGGGAAGCTCTCAGGCCTGGAGAGCCCGAGACAGGGCTGTCAGGGGAGCACCGCCCCCCCTGCCTTAGGGGTCACGGGAACGGGCACGTCGGGGTCTAAGGTCTACCTCTTCTGTCTTGAGTCTTTGTCCCTATCCTTCCCCTGGACGGTCTCTACAGGAAGGGGGGATCTTAGTCTCGTGGAAACGGCCCCAGTTCTGTGTGTGTGTGTGTGGGGGGGGGGAACCGAGGACCGAAAGGAACTGCAGATGAGACCCCTGAGCGCTAACGAGGGAGCCCGTCCACAAGAGGGCGCTGTGCAAAACCCCGTCCCCGCTGTCAGCCCTGGGAGGACCCGAACCCCCTAAGCCGGATGTGGCCCCCCTGCTTCCGCTTGGGAGGGTCCAGAAAGTGGGGCGTCTGACTGCGGCCTCACGTCAGCGGAGGGTGGCGGTTCACGACGCATCAGGTGCCAAGGTGAGGACCCTGAAAGTGGGAAGGGATCACCCCACCCGCAACAAAGGGGCCCACAAAGTCCTGCCTCTTTGGTGGACCCCGGGCGGCCCCAGCAGCGCTCGCCGGGGGGCGACTCCTGTCTGGAGGCCGCAGGGAAGGGTGGGCCTTGGAAGAGTCGCCCGAGTCTGCAGAGGGAGGGGGCGTCGACCCTAACTGGGGCCCTGGCGAGGGTCGTGAGTGCTAAGGAGGCGACTTCCCAGAACCCGGCCCCTACTGCTCGGCTTGGCAGGCCCCAGACAATGGCGGTGCCACATGGCGTGCAGCATGGCGTCCCGCCTTCCTCCGCTCGGGGCTCCAGGAGGCAGGCCTTCCTCTGAGGCCTTCAGTAGTGAGGAATTCCATGCCCTACGCGGGGCCAAGATCAGAACCTTGAGTGAGGGCTGAGGGAGGGGAGCACCTGCTGGGGAACTGTGGGTGCCCCGGGCCTCGCCCCTGCCGTCGGGCCTCGTGGGCCCCAAGCAGCCCTGGCAGGAAGTGTGGCTTTTCCCGACTTCCGGCTCTAAGGCCCCGGATGTGAGACGCTTGGTGCGAGGAGCATGGCCTCGACAGCCTAGGATGGAGTCCCAGAACCGATGAGGTGTCAGGGTGGGACACTGAGTGAGGAAATGGGAGCCACTCGCCCACCCCACAGTGGAGAGGGCGGCTCTGAGCCCCTCTTCTGCTTTAGTCCCGGGAGACCCGGCGAGAAGTCGAAGGGCTCCCCTGACCCTGACTTCAGCCCGGACGGTCTCAGGGAGATGAAGGCCGCGTTTAAGGGCTGGACGCCCAGTTGAGCAGAGTGGGGAGCCCCAGGCCCTGGCTGGATGAAGGGGGAAATGCTATATGAGGAATGAGGGATCCCCCAGCCCAGCACAGAGGACGAGGTACCAAGCTCTGCCTCTGCTCCTGGCCCTGGGAGCCAAGGCCGTCAGGCTGAGGTGCCGCTCATTCGCGGGGGCAGAGGCGTCCCAGAGATGAGAAGCGCCAGGACTAGAGAGAGAGGCCCCGATCAGCAGAGGGAGGGGCCTAGTCCATACCAGGCCCGCGGGAGAGGGCAGCGTGGCCATGCAGGCTGTGCGGAGCCCGCCCCTGCCGTCGGCCGGGCAGACCCGGGCGTGTGGACAGGATGAGTCTCGCGCACGTCTCCGCGGCCATCTCAGGGAGGTGGGGAGCCTGGTGGAAGGGGGCAGCCTCAGGTCAGCAGAAGGGGGGCTTTCAGAGCTTGCTGGAGGCCAGGTGAGGACGCTGACGACTGAGGAGACCACCGAGCCCGTAACAGTGGGAGCCACAGATCCCTCCCTCTCCTGTCAGCCTTGGGAGGCCAGGAGCAGATGTGGCCAGATGAGGCAACTTAGGGCTTCTGAGTAGAATGAGCAGAGCCCCCTGGCCTCCCTCCAGCATAGACGGCCCCACAAAGTGCTGCCCCCTCGCAGCCCTGGGAAGCCCAGCTGGGACAGCCAGTGGGGTTTACTTCTAACTTCCAGGCCTGGCCACTCAGGGAGGTGAGGGTCATGGTCCCAGGCGGGAAGCCTCAGGTGGGCTGCAGGAGGAGTCCCAGATCGTCCCCGAGGGCAGGACTAAAGGAGCCCCAATCCCAGGACAGTGGGTGCCTGGGGAGTCCAACCCCTGCTCCCAGTCCAGGGAGTCCAGGAACAGGGGTGGCCGGGCGCAGCTGGCGCTTCCTTCCTCCTCTGAGGTCTCAGGGAAGTGAGGACCTGTTTGGGATGGGAGGGCCCCAGACCAGGAGCTGAGGATTCCCAGCATGTGCCGGGAGTCAGGGCAATGACCCTGAAGGGTGGGGGACCGCCCTCCCCAGGGCAGCAGGCACCCACCGCACCCCTCCCTGTGGCCCGCATCGGAGGCCCCGCAGAGGCCTCGGGCTGCCCCGCCCTTCCCTTCTTCCTCAGGGGGTCTAAGAAGTGAGGCACTAAGGGGAGGCCCTGAGTGACTACCGAGGAACCCAAGAGCCCAGGGCAGAAGGGGTCCCACGGAGCTTCAGCCCTGGGCAGCGCGGCCCGCGTGGGGCCTGGGGCATCCCTTCCCTTCTCTCTGGCGGGTCCCAAGCTGAGAGGTGTCAGCTTGAGAGCAGCAGGGTGGGCAGGGCCCAGCTGCCCACAGTCCATCTGCTGGGGCTGGATGGGAAGGCAGGGGCCCTCCCCCACCCTAAAACAAGGGTCCCCGTTGCCAGCCCCGTGGTCACCCCCGTAAGTCCCCAACAGGGCAGACAGGCCGAGCCTCAGGCACACTCGAGCTTCCTCTGCAGGGTCCCGCCGGCGCATTCCCTCCAGACTTCAAGCCCTGCGGGTCTGTCCCTGCCGGAGGGGCTCTCACCCTCTCGTCCTCCCTCCTCCAGGGCCTGCCTCATCTGCCTGCTTCCTTCCCTCCTGCTGCTGTCCCTGACCAGGCCCATCATGCCTCGCAGTCAGAAGAGTAAGCTCCGCTACCGGGAGAAATGCCGCCAGGCCCGAGAGGAGACCCAGGGTCCCCACGGGGCTCAGGCCTCTGTGGAGGTGAAAGAGGAGGCTCCATCCTCCCCCTCTGCCGTTTCTGGGGGGTCCCCGCAGAGCTCCCCTGCTGCTGGCCATCCTGAGGAGCCTCCGAGGTCCCTGTCGCCCCTCACCCTGGCTGCGGTGGTCTCTGGTCCCAGAGCTGAGGAAGAGGCTGAGAGGCCCAGCTCCCCCGAGGCCCCAGGCTCCCCTCAGTCCCCGGGGTCCCCCGAGGCCCCGGGCTCTCCTCAGTCCCCGGGCGTCCCTCAGTCCCCGGGCTCCCCTGAGGCCCTGGGCTCCCCTGAGGCCCCGGGGTCCCCTGAGGCCCCGGGCTCCCCCGAGGCCACGGGCTCCCCTGAAGCCCCAGGCTCCCCTGAGGGCCTGAGCTCCCCTGAGGCCCTGGGCTCCCCCGAGGCCACGGGCTCCTTCCAGACGTGCAGCGCCCCCCAGATGTGGCGCTCCCTCCAGACGTGGAGCTCTCCCCAGACGTGCAGCCCCCTCCAGACGTGGGGCGCTACCCGCCACTCTCGCCGAGACCCGCTCTCCAGGAAGGCCGCCTTGGTGCTGCAGTTCCTGCTGAACAAGTACAAGCTGAAGCAGCCCATCCTGAAGGCCGACATGCTGAAGCTCATCCGCAGGAAGTACAAGGAGCAGTTTCCGGAGATCCTCAGGATGTGCTCTGAGCGCCTGGAGCTGGTGTTTGGCCTCGACCTGAAGGAGCACGACGCCAGCGCGCAGTCCTACCTCCTGGTCAGCAAGCTGGATCCCAGCGAAACCAATCTGAGCGGCGGCTGGGGCTTGCCGAGGAACGGCCTCCTGCTGCCGCTCCTGGGGGTGATCTTCTTGAACGGCAACTGCGCCCCCGAGGAGGAGATCTGGCAGTTCCTGAGTTTGCTGGGCGTCTACAAGGGGAGGAGGCACTTCATCTTCGGGGATCCCTGGAAGCTCATCACCCGAGATTTGGTGCGCGAAAAGTACGTGGAGTACCGGCAGGTGGCTCAGAGCAGCCCTCCACGCTATGAGTTCCTGTGGGGCCCCAGGGCCCACGCTGTGACCAGCAAGATGAAAGTGCTAGAGTTTTTGGCCAAGGTCAACGATACCGTGCCCAGTGCCTTCCACTCCCATTACGAAGAGGCTCTGAAGGACGAGGAAGAGAGGGCCCAAGCCCGCGCTGCGGCCAGGGCTGGTGCTACCGCCAAGGCCAAGGCGCAGGCCCAGCCCAGCCAGGCCGCCAGCAGCTCCTGCCACCCTCAGGTCTGAGGCAGGTTTTCACTCAGGTTGACTGGGGCTGCCAGCCTGCGAAGCTGCAAGCAGTGCCCTGGCTGGAACAGGCCCCGCGCCTAGCTTCCTTGTGTTGCGGGTATACATAAGTAGCATAGAGATTTTTTCGTTTAGATTTGCAGTTGAAGTTGATGCATGAAATGACTCACACATTTACTGCCCTTTGTCAGCTTTTTGCATACTAGTTTGAGGTTTTGTAAAACAAATGAAAATCCTTGAATCCTTCTTAGCGAGCCAAACCAAGATGGCACGGTGCTGTTGTGGTTGTGCTTGGAAACGTACAAGGCCCCCATTGGACAATTGTGAGGATCACGGGATAGAGCAACCTTGGCTTCCTTGATTCCTGTTAGTCTTTTGGTCTGTTCTTGGATTTCCTTATTCCTTTCAGTCTTTCATTTGTAACATTAAAAGATACACGCCTGGATTGGCTGAGCTTATTCACGAATGGGCAAGAGATTAAACCCTGTTGAATTTGACCTCTTGTCAACTGGCTCTTTTGTTCCTCGGACGTCCATTGAGCATGTGCCCTTTGCAGGCTTCGTGCCAGGACTGGGCATGTTGAGACAAAGAAGACGCATGCCTGCTCCTAGCATTCCAGAGCCTAAGAGCAGCGATCATGAAAGGAAGATGGGAGATCGGCTCCGAGGCCTAGAGAACACTAAGGGGTGGGGTGGGCAGTGCCCTCCCACGGGGCAGTCTGGGCCTTTGGGAGGCAGTTAGTGGTTAGGTGCTGTGGTGAGCTAGATGAGGCCACCGGGCTGCTGAGGCTCCGTGTTCCCGGGCTAAGCCTGGGGTGGAAACTGCTCTTAAGGGCTATTGAGGGATGGTGGGTCAACCCGAGAAGTCCCCCTGTGGCAGCTTGGGAGGGGTCCTGGTTCCTGTCCCCTATGCTGGTGAACACAGTGAGCACAGCGGGCGTGTATGCACATCGTGAGCAGAGAGTTCCAGGGACGCAAGGGGGACGCTTCCCGGAGGTGGGGTGCACAGCAGCCACTGGGAGGGCTCCCTTCCTTGGTCTGGGGCAGTGGGGGCCCACTCCATTAAAAGGGGCTGCAGATTCGCCTGTCTTGTGTGTCCTTTGGCAAAATCTGAGCAAGTGTTTAGATTTTTAGTGGTGGTTAAATGAATGAAAATGGGCGGTTTAGAGGAAGAGCAGACGGGAGGGAGGGACGCTGTTGGTCATTGTTTTCATTTGCTAAAGGCTACCAAGGCAGTTGGTTTTTACAGTGGGGATTTATTAACTTAAAAACTTCCAGTTTGGGAGTGGAGTCGGCTCAAGCCGTTGAGTGCCCGCCTCCCACACGGGAGGTCCTGGCTATGGTTCCCAGTGCCTCCTGAAAAACTAAAAACAAACAACAAGCACAACAAATGATCAGTCCAACTCAGGGGAGCTGATGTGGCTGAGTGATTGAGTGCCTGCTTCCTGCGTATGAGGTTTCGAGTCTATCCCAGGCCCCTGGTGCCTAAAGAACAAAACAAAACAAAAAACTTAGAGTTCTGAGCCCATGAAAATGTCCAAATGAGGGCATCATCAGAAAACTGGCCGCCAGAGTCTCCGGTCACTTGGCTAAGCACACGGAGGCACCTGCTGGGGCTCCCCTCCTTCTCTAGGTCTCATTGCTTTGAGCTTCTGGCTTCCTCTCTCCTGGGTTCTGTTGATTTCAGCCTCTTGCTCTGATGGCATTCTCTGTGCTCCTGTGGCTTTCTCTCTCTTTCTCTGCAGCTTTTTTATATATTCATCCTGTTTGTAAAGGACTCCGTGGGGTAAGAGGATTAAGACCCACCGTAGGGGCAGTGGATTTGGCTCAATGGATAGAGCGTCCACCTACCACATGGGAGGTCCAGAATATAAGCGGACACAGAAGAACACACAGCAAATGGACACAGAGAGCAGGCAAATGGGGGTGTGGGTCGTTGGGGCGGGAAATGGGAGAGAAGTAAAAAGTAAATTAAAAAAAAAAAGACCCACCCTCGGCCATGCCCTATGGAAGTGATTCAATCACATGGCCCTTAAGTGAATCGACACAAAAGGTCCCACCTCCAGTAGGTTCATAGCCACAGGAATGGATTAATTTGAGACCATCATTTTCTGGGGAGTACAAAAGCCTCAAACTGCCACAGCCATTGACACACACTGTAGCAGATTTACATTGTCTCTAGCTCGGGAAGTCTACCTCGTATTCTCATGAAATGACTTCATCTCCTGGGAAAATGTTAGTTGGACTTGCTAAGCAGAGTTTGGGCTGATTCCGTTCTCTATGTTCTAGAATGCTGCACATTCTCTGACTTCTCCTGGATTAAAAACAAAATTTTTTTTTCGAGTCTGCTGTGTAGTATCCTCTGGGGTCACATGAATGATAGAAATAGCAGCCATTCTTTAAATCTCAATGCAGTGCAGCCCCTGGGCCTAGTGTGCTACACTACATGCACTCCAACAGTCCCATAAGACCAGCTCGTCAAACCCACTTCACAGATGCAGAAACTGAGCCTCACAAAGTTTGGTAAGCGTCTTGAGTCACATGGCTGCTAAGTGACAGGCCTGGGACTAACCTAATCTGCATCCGCTAGAGCCCTCACTGTTCTGCCCCTCCCAGCCGTAGGCAGACTCGTGTCTCTTAATTCACTTTTCTTCCCATTACTCCAAAATGTATCCCAGGCAATAAAAGGGAATCTGTGCCCAAACTACTGGTTTGGACTATAGGGCCAGAACGAGAAGAGTACCTAAATAAATGAGAAGTAGGAAAAATAAACATATAACGCTTGGTGACAATATCATCAACTATATGCAGTGTCAGACCACCCCAAAGCCTGGGGACTCACAAAAATTTACTTCCGCCTGTTCTCCGTAGAAAGAGAATCTATTAGAACCCAGCTTGCATAAGACCCTAAGTGTGGGGAAGCAGATGTAGCTCAACAGATAGAGCGCCCGCCTACCATATAGGAGGTCTAAGGGTTCGACACCCAGGGCCTCCTGGCTCGTGTGGTGAGCTGGCCCACGCGCAGTGTTGGTGCATGCAAGGAGTGCTGGGTCCCGCAAGGATGCCCCTGCATAAGGCTGCCTCCCACGCAAGGAGAGGCCACTGCAAAGGAGAGCCAGCCGGGGCTGGCGTGAAACGGCAGCCCTCCCAGGAGTGGTGCCACGCACACAGAGAGCTGACACAGCAAGATGATGCAACAAGAAAAGACGCAGATCCCCAGTGCTGCCTGATGAGAATACGAGTGGACACAGAAGAACACACAGCAAATGGACACAGAGAGCAGACAATTGGGGGGTGGGGCAGAGAAATAAATAAATCTTAATAAAAAAAGAACCTAAGTGTGGCAGGCGAGGAGGCGGCAGCGATGCGCTGCTTTCTCTCCCCAGCCTCCTGTCCTGGGCCCTGCCTGGTGCAGCAGCTTCCCCATCTCGCAGCACTGCCGGGACGAACGTGCAAGAGGCTGTCTAGGTGTCCCATGTAGGAGTGGAATTGCAGCAACACAGGGCACGCACAGGTCCGACTTCACTAGGCAAGGCTCTTGCCAAAGCGTCGTACTGATTTTCCCCAGCAGTGGGAGGAACATGGCGTTCCCTACCGTTCACCGGCGCTGGGTGTTTTCGGCTATAAAAGTTTGGTGCACTTGGTGTGCAGGGGCATCTCAGGGAGTTTTACTTGGCATTCCCCTGTTTCCTGATGAGGCGGAAGGGCCTCTGCATATGTTGTTGACCACTTGGGTATCCTCTTTCCTGAGATAGCTGTTTAAAATCTGTGTGTACATAAATGATATTGCAGGGACACGTGCAGGACAGTATCTATCCTGCCATACCCACGGAATGGCCTGGGGAGAGTGTCAACTACAACGTAAGCTATAATCCTTGCAGTGCACAGTGCTCCAAGACGTATTCCCCACGTGCAATGAGTGTGCCACGATAGTAGGGCAGGTTGTTGATGTTGGAGGAGAGGGATGGGGTGGGGTGTGGGGTATATGGGAACCTCTTATACATTGTTTCTTTCAGATTTATTTTTATTTATGCTTCCCCGCCTTACAGCTTCCTTGCTGTCTGCTGAGTCCATTCGCTGGGCGTTCTTCTGCTTGTCTGCTCGTCTCCCTTCCTGGCGTCATTTTGCTATCCCTGCTCTCTGCGGGCCTGCGCCTTCAGCTCTCCCCGGGTGGGGGCGAGCCTGCCTTCACAAGGAGGCCCCGGACACGAACCCAGGGCCCACCATACGGTGGACGGGAGCCGCAGCTGCTTCTACTTCTTATACTTTTTATATAATTTGTGTGTGTGATCTATATCTTTAAAAAAAAACGATAAGAAAATAATAAAGACTAAATTGTACAAATCTGTGTGCGGTCGGGGAGCCAGCCCCGCCGGCGAGGAGCGCCACGGGAGCAGCGGTGAGACACGCCGCTCTGCCAGCGCCGGCGGGGAGGAGCCGCCCTGGCGCCAGCCCGTGGCCTGCGCCGCGGCAGCGCCCTCACCCGCCACCCCGAGGGCCACGTGCTGGGCCAGCCGCGGCCCCGGGCGCTGTCCCGGCGCGCCGAGGGCGCCGTGCTGCTGCCCGAGGGCGCCCAGGCCCTGGGGCCCGTCGCGGGACCCGCCTGCCTGGCGGCGCGGCAGGTGCACGCGGCGTCCCCGAGCGCCTGGGGCGGCAGAGCAGCGCAGCCAGCAGGCCTGGCCGTGCCCGCGCACGAGCGCGCCGCCGCCTGCAGGACGCCGCGGCCCGGAGCGCCCTCCTGGTCCCGGGCAGGTCCGGGGCCGCCGCCCATCGGCGACCCCCCAACTGCAGGGCCTTCGGGGATATAAGCCGGTGTCGCGGACCCCGGGTCTCAGGGCCCCGGCCGTCCCATCCTTGCTGGGGCGACGCGTCGCTGCCCAGGGTCTCTGCGGCCACTTTCGGCCCCTGGAGCGCCTGACTCGGTCGGCACGACCACCTCCCGCTCGCCCCCGGGCACAGCCAGACCTCTGTGCCCTGCCCTCGCCCGGAGTGCCCTCCTGGGAAAGAGTTCAGGGGGAGGGGCTGGGAGGGAGCATCTCGGGAGACAAGGCTGCTGGGGAGCCGGGGCTCGGCTCCACGAGCAATGAGGGCGCTTGGGGTGCTGGGCACGGAGCGGCAAGAAAATCCGGCTCCATGGGACTTTGGGGTCTGGGGCCGTCAGAGGGCCTCCTGAGGGGCCTGGCGCGCCCCCACCGCCGCGCCCCCTGCTGTGGCATCTTGGCCTGGGTGGGCTGGGCTGGGGGTTCAGGGCCAGGGAGGGGCGAGTCAGACCCCAGGGGTCCCCAAATAGAATATGGAATTATTTTTGCTAAGCAAAAGATTAAACTAAACGCTGTGCCATTTGTCTGTTTTCTTATTTGAGTTCTTTGTATCTTCCGTATATAATCCTCAGTTCACTTGTTTTTGTAAACGTGGTCTCTATGACTTGTCTTCTCATAATTTTTGTGGTGAGTTCCTAAAGACGTTCTGGCAAATTTATCCATGTTTTCCTCAAAGCGCTGTGATTTTTATTTCTTATTTGAGAAATCCTGCCCTACTCTCTCAGTGTGCCTGACTGCTGAGACAAAAGCCACACAATGAGTCGGCTTAACAACACGAGTTTATTGGCTCCCGGTTTGGAAGGCTAGAAGTCCAAGTTCAAGGCATAGGCAAGACTATGCTCTTCCCCACAGGTCTTGGGGCGCTGTGGTGCGGGCCTGCCGCAGCTCCTTGGCAGGTGTCCCGGCTCCAGTCACAGCCATCTCGTTTCCTCTGTCAGCTCTTCCCGGTTCCTCTGACCTCGGGCTTCGGGCTCCTCCGTGTGGCTTTCTCGTGCTCCCGCTTTGTCCTCTTTCTAAGGTGTCCAGGAAGGGAGGTCAAGACCCACCCTGATGCAGCTGGCCACACCCTAACCAAAAACAGCCTCTTCCAGAGGTGCCTCTTACACCTAAGTTCACACCCTCAGGAATGTGCACAGCGACTAAGAACACCTTAATTCAACTCCCCAACCCTCCCCTGAGATGCTAATATTTGCTCTTACTTTCTACCAAAAGTTTTCTCATTTTGCCCTTCACCTGAGGTCTTTAATTCAATTGGCAGAGGTCTTTGTGGAAGTTATGAGAAATGTGTAGATTTCTTTTTTCTCCATACTCAACACCAATTATGGAAAAATCTATCCTCTCCCCATCCTGCAGTCTTGTACTAACACGTCCACGTGAATGTATTTTTAAATAAATTTTTTTAGAAATTTAAATAAAAAAAATTTAAACATTTTAAAAACTGAATGTAATATAGAGTATCAAGTAGCCTTATTCAACAGTAATTTTTTTCATTTTTCCTTTTTTTCATGAATTTCCATTCATATGTACATATGTACATGGGTTAGGCTTTTCTAAAAACATAGTCACATCATTTGTGAATAATGATATTTGTTTCTTCTTTACAATTCTTCTTCCTTCTAGTTCTTTTTCTTGTCTACTGCACTGACAAGGACATCAGCACGATGTGAATGGAAATGATTCGTGAGCTCATTATGTTGTGTTTGAACTCAGAGGGAAGGCTTTCAGATTTTCACCGTTGGCTATGATGCTTGCTGTAGCTTTTTTTATACATTAAGTTGAATGATAGACAGTTGGTGTCATTCGACAATTTTTTACTTCCAAAAACAGCAATTTCACATGTTTCTACTGAATAGATGCCTTTATCAGTTAAACATAGTTCCCTTCTATTCCAATATATTTTAAAGGTTTAAGGTCATTTTTAAAAATCATGAATGATGCTGATTTTTTTCCAAATCTCTTTTCTGCATCTAGCGAGTTAACACATATTTTAATGTTTTATTGTTAATGTGGTGGATTACACTGATTTCTAAATACTAAAACAATCTTGTATTTCTGCATTAAACCCAACATTTCTTATTTAATATTTTGTTTCTATTTTCTGGAATGAGATTGTCCTGTGATATTATTTTCTTATATTGTGTCTTTGAATATTATATATGCACAATCTCTCTCTGCCACCTTTAATTCTGATTTACTGTGTTAGTTGTCTTTCTCTCTTCTACATGTCTTTTAACTTCTTTTCCATATTTTCTATGTGTTTGTCTCTTTCTGATGCATTTTGGTTAATTTCTTCCGATAAATTTCCAGTTTTTTGTGTGTGTTTTTTTCCTCAGCTGTGTCTAAATTCCTGCTAAACCTCTCCTTTGAGATTTTATTTTCTTTTTTATGTTTTAGAAGCTTTATTTCAAATCTATTTGGCCACTTTTCATGGGTCCTTGTCCCCTGCATGTATTTTTAAAAATTTTGTTATTTCTTTAAATATGGTAATGATTAGCTATTTTATATTCCATGACAAATATATGACATCTTTGTAGGCCTCTTTGTCTTTGCTCTTATTTTTCTGATATTTCTCACCCGTGGTACCTTATTTTCTTGTATTTTTTGTGATTTCTCTGCCTGGTACTCGTACTCCTTGAAAGTTGTAGTTGCTGGAATGCCAGGAGACTGGGATGAAGTTTTTAATCTCGAGAGAGCTGGCTTTTGCTTCTGTCTGCCAACTGTGCACACATACCAAGCCCATCTAAAACCATTAGAGTATTCCTTCCAGGTGTTTGATTTCTTTGTCGTTGCTTATTTGTTTTTTATTACCCTCCCCTTTTTGCCGCGTGCTTGCTGTCTGTTCTCGGTGTCCGTTCACTGCCCACTCATCTGCAATTTTGCTTATCTGCCTTTTTGTTGCGTCACCTTGCTGAGTCGGCTCTCCGCAACGCTTGCCGGCTGGGTGGCACCCCACAGTGTGCGGCAAGCCTGTCTTCACAACAAGTCCCCGGGACACGAACCCAGGGCCTCCCATATGGTAGGTTGGAGCCCAATTGATTGAGCCACAGCTGCTTCCCAGGTGTTTGGTTTTTGAACACCCAAGAACTGTGAAGTTGGGCTGCCAGTACACTAAAGAGCCAGCTTATGGTTACAACATCCAGAGGACCTCATCCCACTCTTCTTAGCTTGCAAAGGTTCAGAGAGCAATTTTCATTGCAGTCCCTGAGATTATAGCCCTTTGGGGGCCAAGGGTTTCTTGATGAAGCTCTTGTTAGACTCTTCCCCTTGGGCAGACCCTGGGTTTCTTCTCCTGAATCCATGTCATGCAGTAGAGTGACACTGAAGTTCAAGGTCACATGTATTTGGCCAGCATCCTCAGTGTCAAAGCCGGCTTTGTGAGTGCGCTGCTTACCTCTCTGGGATTCCATCTTTACTTAATCTCTTTACCTGTGTGTTTCTTGCTTTCTTGCCAGATATCAATGTTTAAAAATATATATAATCCTATATTTTTAGTTGTTTTCCACAGGAGGGCCAGTCTCTATTATTGGAAAGCAAAATTCAAAGGCAATATTTTTGTATAATTACTTTGTACTTGGCTCCTTTTCTGTTGTGATATGCGTCATGTAGTCAATGAATATAATTAGCAACCCTCAGGTCCCAGCTTATTTATTTCCTGGAGAAGCTGAGGCAGAGAAACAGAGAGAATCCTAAGTACACCAGTACTTATTAGTCCCACGGCATACTGGCCCACCTGGCATGGCAATAATGAAGATTACAGCATTGACTTGGTAGAGGAGTCTCTCTAGAGAGAGCCCCTACTGTCTCTTCATTCTCTTCCCCTAATAAAATAATACGAAACGGAGTCAGACTGCTCCCCCTGGACTTAAGCCCTCCATTTGTGAGCCCAACCCCCCATTTCCCAATGCATCTGAATCTTTCACTTGGTTCACTGGCAGAAAGGAAATGCTCACGGTGTCTCCTGGGAGGGATTTTGTCCCCCAGGGACATTTGACAATGTCTGGAGATATTTGGAGGCTGTTACAACTTGGGGAGGGGTGTAGATGGGGGAGAGTACTGCTGCCATCCAGGGGAAGAGGCCAAGGATGCGGCTAAACATCCCACAATATGCAGGCAGACTCACCCAACCAGGATAGTTGTCGATGGTGCGGAGGTGGAGACCCTCTGGCACATGATGAACCCAGAGAGTTCTACCCATGAGAGGATGACTTCCTCCAAGAGGAGAGGTAGAAGAAAGTATGGGCTACATTCTCAGCCAAATACTATTCTATGCTCATATGGGCGAGAGTCCTAATCGGTCGGCCCTTCTCTAAGGTATTAATAAAACCAACGTCATACAGCAAACTTGCACCATCTCTGGGCTGAGAGAAACTTTTCACCGAATCCTTCATGTGTATATTGTATACTAAGCGCTCAGGAAAATCAAGACATTTCAGGACAAATTAAATTCCCACAAGAGGCAATTTGATCAAGGGTTTCCCGAGACAGTTGTGTAATAATTTAACCAAAATCTGATTATTAGAGTTGCTGAATCAACACACAACATCAACAATTTCAGGGAAGCGGACTTGACCCAATGGATAGGGCATCCGCGTGCCACATGGGAGGTCCACGGTTCAAACGCCGGGCCTCCTTGACCCGTGTGGAGCTGGCCCATGCACAGTGCTGATGCGCGCAAGGAGTGCCGTGCCATGCAGGGGTGGTCCCCGCATAGGGGAGCCCCATGTCAAGGAGTGCGCCCCGGAAGGAGAGCCCCCTAACGCGAAAGAAAGTGCAGTGTGCTCAAGAATTGTGCCACACACACACAGAGAGTTGACACAAGATGATGCAACAACAAGAAACGTTCCTGGTGCCGCTGATAAGGACAGAAGTGGTCACAGAAGGACACCCACCGAATGGACACAGGGAGAAGACAACAGGTGGGGGAGGGGAGAGAAATAATTTTTTTAAAAAAATCAACAATTTCAGTGGCTTCCATTCAGGAGACCACTTTCCCTCAGAAACAAAATAATTCCTGAGAACTTGAGAAGCAAAGAGACTCTCCTCAAGAAGATTCAACCAATTTTAATGCTGATGTTTAACTTATAGCACAAAATATATAAAATGTTCATATTCTATTCCAAATAATGTACCAGCAGACTTGAAGTCTTTTATGAGAAGAAGTGAAATCACCTCTAGGAGGTCTGAATCAGTCTGGGTTCAATCAGAGCAGCAGAAATATGAGTCAGGAAGTAGAACCAGGGATTTATTATAGGAATTAGACCTTCTGCAATTGTGGGGTGGTGGAGTCATCTGTGCCAGGCCGTTGTCTCTGCATCTCATGTTGAGCCTGACTGAAGTCACTGCAGACCGGCAGTGGGAAGGTGAGCTTGGCATTGATGAAAGCAAAGACACATTGACACCTGCATCTGTTTTGCTACCACCAGCCTCGATGCAATGGGTAGCCTGCCAGAGAAACTGGTCCTCTTTGCAATGGCAATGTACATGCACTTGGCCCAGAGAACCAGAAGGAGGATACCTGGCAGGAGCTGGACGAGCTGTGAGTCCAGGGGATTATCCCATGTTGACAAGGTGAGCCAGTAGATAGGTAACAATGTACAAGGTAGTCTGTACCAGAGTATAACCAGCTTCACTTCTGCCTTCCAAATCTCATGCAACTTTCTCTCAGGCCAACCCCAACCTTGAACCACAGAGGGAAGGGAATTCTGGGAAATACAGTCAAAGCCACCACAAGTATCTTGCTTTCCAAAGGAAGAGCAAATACTCATGGATAAGCATTTCCTACACTGAAATTAGTGGATGATTGTAGGAGAGGCTGGCAGCAGCTTTGGGAATGTGAATGCCAGAGCCGGGACTTCCGGCTGCCACGGGAGTCTTTCACAGGGAGCTCTGGATGTAAGACGATCTGAATCATGGGCTTCATGTTTCAGCTGGCAGCTAAAACTGTCATTAGAACTGGCCACACTGGGGGTTGGAAGCTAACTCCTTGGAGATTGTGACAGTTATATATTTTATATATATATAACTTATATATTTTAGGACTGCAAAAGCTCATTGGGAAGATGAAATAAAGCTGGAATTTTGATTTGACTAACAAATCAAAAGAAAGGAACATATAATAATTTCTATAGAATTCGAGAAGGCATTTGATAAAAATTCATCCTTTTGTGCTTTTAAAAGAATGATTAATAGGGAAGTGGACTTGGCCCAGTGGTTAGGGCATCCGTGTATCACATGGGAGTTCCGCGGTTCAAACCCCGGGCCTCCTTGACCCGTGTGGAGCTGGCCCAGGTGCTGTGCTGTTGCACGCAAAGAGTGCCGTGACACGCAGGTGTGTCCCTGTGTAGGGGAGCCCCACGCGCAATACTGTAACAACTGTACACCAGTAAACTAGACAATGTAGATGAAATAGACCAATTCCCAGGAACATACAAACTACACTGACCCTAGAAGGAATAGAAGACCTCAACAAAACAATCACCATAAAGAGATTCAAACAGTCATCAAAAATTCCCCAAAATGAAAAGCCCTGGACCAGATGGCTTCACAGGTAAATTCTACCAAGCATTCAAAGAAGATTTAATACCTATCTTACTCTAACTCTTCCAAAATATTTAACACGAAGGAATGTTACCATACTCACTCTATAAAGCCAACATCACCCTCATACCAAAGTCAAACAAAGCTTTTATAAAAAAAGAAAATTATGGCCTATTTCCTTAATGAGAATAGATGAAAAAATCCTCAACAACCTGCTAATTGAATCCAGCAACACATTAAAAGCATTATTATTCATCATGATAAAGTGGGTTTTATACCAGGCATTCAAGGGTGGTTCAACATAAGAAATTCATACAGTGCAAAACATCACATTGGTAAATTGAAGAATGAAAATCATATGATCATCTTCATTGATGCAGAAAAGGCATTTGACAAAATCTAGCATTCTTTCTTGATAAAAACACTCCAAAAGATAGGAATTGAAGGACGCTTTCTCAACAAAATGAAGGGCATAAATAAAAAACGCACAGCTACCATACACTCAGTGTTGAAACACTGAAAGATTTACCTTTGAGATCGAGAACAAGACAAAGATGCCCACTGTCACCACTGTTGTTCAATATTATGCTAGGGGTTCTAGCTAGAGCAGAAAAAGAAATAAAACATGTGCAAATTAGAAAGGAAGAAGCAAAACTTTCGTTACTCACAGATGGTATGAACTTATACCTAGAAAGTACTGAAAAGACTACAACAAACTACTGGAGCTAATAAAGAAGCTCAGCAGAGTGGCAGGATACAAGATTAATATACAAAGATCAGTGGTGTTTTTATACACGACTAATGAGCCATCTGAGGAGGAATTCAGGGGAAAAATTTCCATTAACAATAGCAACTAAAAGAAACAAATATTTAGGAATAAACTTAACCAAGGATGTAAATGATCTCTATTCAGAAATTTACAATGCACTGCTAAAAGAAATCATACAAGACCTAAATAAATGGAAGAACATTTCATGTTCAATAATTAGAAGACTAATATCATTAAGATGTCAATTCTACCCAAATTGATACACAGATCTAATGCTATCCTGACAAAAATCCCACCATTTTTGAAAGAACTGGAAAACACAATTAGCAAATTTATTTGGAAGTGTAAGGGGCCCCGAATAGCCAGAAACATCTTTTCAAAAGGAGGAATGAAGTTGGACGACTCTCATTTCTGGATTTTAAATCATATTACCTAGCTACAGTAGTTAAAAAGAGCTTGGTACTAGCACAAAGATAGACACATAGATCAATGGAACCTAACTGATGGTTCACTAACAGATTCTCACATCTGGGGTTAAATGATTTTTGAAAAGGCTGTCAAGAACACCAACTACGGCAGAACAGTCTATTCAACAAATGGTACTGGAAGAACTGGAACTCCATATCCAAAATAAAAAAGGTCCCTATGTCTTACCTTATACAAAAATTAACTCAAAATGGATCAAAGACCTAAATATAAATTCCATAACCATAAAGTTCCTAGAAGAAACTATAGGGAAACTTCTTCAAGACCTGATGGTAGACAGTGGTTTCTTATACCTTATACTGAAAGCACAAGCAACCAAAGAAAAAAGGAATAAATGGGACCTTCTCAAACTTAAACTCTTTTGTGATTCAAAGGACTTTATCAAGAAGGTGAAAAGGCAGCCCACTCAATGGAAGGAAATATTTGGAAACCACATATCCCATAAGTGTTTGAGTTCCATTCTATATAAAGAGATCATACGACTCAACAATAAAAGAGCAAGCGATCCAATTTAAAAATGTGAAAGACTTATACAGACATTTCTCCAAAGGTAAACAAATGGTGAACAAGCACATGGAAAAATGTTCAATATCATTAGTTATTCTGGAAATGCAAATCAAAACTATAATGAAATACCATCTCACACCTCATAGAATGGCCATTATTAAAAAACAAAAGAGGAAACGACTGCTGGAGAGGATGTGGAGAAATAGGAATATTCCTTCACTTTTGGTGGGAATGTAGAATGGTGCAACCTCTGTGGAAGGCAGTTTAGTGGTTCCTCAGGAAGCTAAATATGGAAGGGCCATATGACCTGGCAATCCCTCTACTAAGAATAAATCCAGAAGAACTGAAAACAGTGTCACAAATAGACATTTGCACATCCATGTTCATAGCAGCATTATTCCCAATTACCAAAAGATGGGAATCAACACAAGTGTCTATCAGCCAATGAATGGATAAACAAAATGTGGCATATACATTGATGGAATACTACACTGGTGCAAGAAGAAATGAAATTGGGACACATATAAAAACAAGGATGGGACACATATGAAAACAAGGATATGGGACACATATGAAAACAATGTGAACATTATGCTGTGTGAAATAAGCCGACACTAAGGGACAAATATTGTACTGGCTCATTGTATGTAGAATTTTTAATTAGCTTGACTCTACAAATGTGGAACTGGATAGAATTAATGGTAACATATGATAGTGACTATAACTAACATGACTGGTTTATAAACAAGATTGTGGCTTAAAGGGGAAACTTAGGGATGTACTGTCAATTGAAAGAAAGCTCGGGAATAATCTAGGGACTGAATAATATAGTGAGCCTGCAGGTGGATGAGGATTGTGGTTAATAGTAGAAATACAAGAATATTCATGTATGAACTAGAAGAAATGTACATCACTATTACAAGGTGGTAAGTATATAGTGATGCACGGGGAAAATACAATTAATGTAACTTATGGACTATAGTTAGTAATATTGTATGTACTATAGTTAGTAATATTGTAATATTCTTGCATCAATGTCAAAGAAGGTACTCTAGCAACACTAAAGGTCAATAATAGGGGCATATGCGATTTTTAAATTTTTTTACTAAGGAAAATGTTCAAACATTTACTGAGGTGATGACTGCACAACTCTGATGAAAGAGAGAGCCACTGAGTGTACTCTTTGGATACATTGTACAAGTCATGGGACTATATACTAGTGAACCATGGAGTAGAAGATGACCTGTGGTTGTAGTTAAAAGTACAAATATGGGAGTGTTCTGTCATGAACGATAACAAATGTACAATACGAATACATGGTGTTACTATTAGGGGGTGTATGGAAAAATATATCATACGTAAGCTCTGGACCAGTTAGTGGCAATAGTCTGATGATGTGCTTTCCCAATCTGTAACAAATGTTCCACAACAATGCAAGTAATTGGTGGAGGGCTGAGGTGTGGGAATTCTCCCCATGATGCACGATTGCTTTGTAAGCTCACAACTTCTCTAATAAAAAATAGAAATAAATGAAAATAAATATGCACAAAGGGCATTGAAGATGATTCCAAGTATGTAGGTTAACACTTACAGACAGAGGCTGAAATGCAGCATATATTGGATGGGCAGGGAGGTGCCTTGGTTCACTTGTCCCCAGAGACACAATTCAGTTTCAACCAGAAGCTCAGGGAACTTTTCCCATCTGGTTCTCTGTCTAAAGCAGGAGAGGAAAATCTTGACGAAGGGCCAGGTGCATAAAAAGAGGAACCAAGTGAGAACATTCCATCCAGGTATGCTTCCTTGAATTCAGATTAATTGGAGGAAAAAAGCGTTGGGAAGAGGTGGAGCCACCCTTTCCCTGCAGCCCCCCCAGAACCCCCAAAAAGACTAAGACATGGCAATGGCTGGTTTCCTGGAGGCTGAGGCCCCGGGCAACTTGAAGAGGCATTAGGAGGGAAATAGCCGCTGGACTAAGGGAGCAGGTAGGAGCTCAGGCATGGATTTAGGTATCTGAGTGCCTGGTTACAAACTCAGACATGACCCTCTCTGAGCCCACGATTCTAGAAGTTAAGGTTATTTTCCTTTTGTCCCAAATCTGAAATTCACTCCCAGGGAGAGGCATGCAATGACAGGGTAGGACTTGCCTAACTTTGTGGCCTTGAAAAAGGATCATTTGAACGTCCAGTAAAACCTGTTCATTCAAGACATCATTAATTCCCACACAAGCTTGAACAGTTTGGTGTAACTCACGATGTCAATGTTTAAGGCACATTCTATCATTTGGGCCTGCTGTAAATCCAAATCTTCTCATCACTTTGCTTCAATTGTAGCTACTGATTTGGATACTACTCGTACAACATTAAGAAAGTCGAGCTAATTTTCTTTGAAAAAGCAATTGTCTCTGTAATTTAGGCTTAACTGATTCAAATATGACCTCTCTTGTCTTCAAGTCAGCAGAGTTTTGTGCAATGAAATTTATTGAAATAGTCCGTGCAGTGGATTATAAAAATATATGGCACCAACCTCCGTATGTCATTCTCTGTGCTGTTTTAAATATTATACTCATGTTTTGTAAATTATAAGTGTGCTCATTACTATTAACTGCAAATATTTCTTGCATTAAAAAATGTGCTCTGTGTTAAGTAATTTGGAACAAGTTCCAGGTGTGGTACTTAGCATAAAAAATGTCATGGCTTGGCTTTGCGTAGGCTCCTCCAAATAATGAATTATTCATAAAAAATTCACATTATTAATATGAATGATTCACATCCTTTTAAATGTGCAAACTTCAACATGTGACCATGTAAAACTATCTATGAAGCTTGCTCTTCAATTGAATTTTTATTTTTGAAGAAATGTTACCAAATGCCTCTATCACGATGTATGGCAATCTGTGTGGCATTGTTAAAAGCTCTGTGGTAAGCTGATTATTTAAGTTGTAGAAGAGAAGAAATGGGTTTTATTCCTTAATATGATAAAGCAAAATTTATGCAATGGACAGATGCATGTATTTAATGTTAAATAAAAAACAAATGCTGTTGCATGAATGTCATCCTTGGGTGCTGCCCCCACGGTTCCTGAGTTCCTTGGACCTCCCCAGAGCTGAATCATCCAGAATCCTGCTTGTTGCAAAGTGCAGATTCTTCCATTCCCCCATTGACTTATGACTCCCGGGGGAATGGCCTGAAAACCTGCATTAGATAAGTTATAGCTTCACACACATGCAAAAGGTTGCATTTTTATAACAAGCACCCTGGGTGATTCTTCAGAATACTAGAGTTTTGGTGTGTTTTATTTTATTTTTAAAATATGTATTTAACTAAGCCATTCTCATGTTCTCATGGTTTAAAATAGAACGGCATCTGTGAAAAGTCACTCTGCTGCCACTGTTCCCTGTCCTCTTTACCCCCATCTAACCGGTGGCAGTTGTTATCAGTTTCTTGCGTGGACTGCTGCACATGTTTACGCATAGACAAGTAAGTACAAATAGGTATATTTCCTGCATTCACCACCATTTTACAGAAATGGTAGTGTATTGTATACACTGTTTAGCCCCTTGCTTACTTCACTATCTTGGACGTCTTTCCAGGTCCGTATATAAAGTGCGTCTTCATTCTTTCTTAGACTTAGCATAGCAGTCCCTGATTTCTTTACCCAGGCCCCCACTGATGGACACGTAAGTTGTTTCCAATTCTTTGCTATCATGAACCCTGCTGCAATGAAGAACAGATATTATTTCTTGCATGATCTGGAGTCGCTGTAGAGAAAAATCCTAAGTGTGAAATGGCAGAAACACAATGCATATACCTTTATCATTCTGACAGTTATTCCAAATTGCTCTCTTTAGGGTTTGAATACTGAGGTTTAAGAGCCACTGCTTTCAGGGATAATCCTAGACATCAGAGAGCAGGAAAGCCCTTGAAAATTAGGAATTGAAACAAGAAAATCTAGCTGAAAATTCAGGCTGTCTAGCCTACCACTTGCCTGAAGTCTACTGTTGGAGTCATTGACCTGAAGGGTATTGGGAATGAAAGACAAAGAGAGATTGGGATCAGGGGATCTGCGAGCATTGAAGCCTCAAGCTCATCGGACAAGTTTGTGAATCTCAGGGGCTTCTTTATATACTCCAAGCAATCGTGAGAACCAGCAACTATTCTACCTAACTATTCCCATTAACTCAATCTGTGTAACACAATGGATCAAGTGCTATGATTATAATTCAAAGTTCAAAATTACAATGTTCTATTATATTGTTGAGAAAACATACCCATAAATCTTGTTGCCCAGGTTGTCCCATTCTACCTAGTCCTCATTCCACCTGAGTGTACACATCACCTTGCTGGATTTATGACCTGCACATATAGCTATGGAGACAGCACGACTCAGTGGTCAAGGAAGTAACTTGCTTCCATGGAAAAAACATGCCTTTGTTTCCCACATTTCCCCCTTTTTGTTTTAGTCAGGGTGGCTGTGCCTGTCTTAGGTCACCCTCCTCTGAGAGTCTTACCTGTCATTGACTACCAGCCAAGCACACTGACCTTGGGGAACTCATTGCAAGGTTCTTGCAAGTACCAAATTATTGGTTTATCCCATAGCATTCACACAGTGCAGTCTTCAGCAAACACCTTGTCCCAGGCAGGCAACAACAATGAGCAACAAGATTAACACACAAAGTTCTATTCCTAATGCTGATAAAAAATGTTGAGACTTCCACCAATTTACTGGATTAAACCTATTGAAATGAGAAATCAAATCATTAAAGATACCCTTACCATCAGCTACATAAATCTGATTATGAGACGTTTCCAATATCTGTTTCTGTAATTTTTCTATTTCTGATGACATATTACCTTTATGACCTATCAAATGATTTTTAATCTTTTCCCAGTCAAACATAGAATTATTATAGGCAAGCAGAGTTATATAAAAATTATTCTCATTCCAATCACATTTTAATCCTCTAAGTAAATTTAAGTTATATACTTAATCTCCAAGATGTAAAACTGCTGATTCTAGATCATTAACTCTACTGTTTAATTCTTCATCAATATGTTCTAGACTATGCCATAAGTCACTAGCATTCTTATGCCGATCATGCACGTAATTGCTGAGTCTGCACAGTCTCATGCAAGGCCACGGTAGCTGTAGCGGCAGCTGCAATAACACCAATCAGTCCCAATATGCCAGTTATTAACAGTCCCACAAATCACTTTGAGTGCTTCAGGATTTCTTGAGCCATATGGAACAGCAGTTGACTCTCAGGTGGCGATTGCCAAATTCGGTTCAGTCGCACTGGAATCCACACTCCCCGCTGCCTTTGAGCCATTGTAATGAACTCTCCATTCTGTAAAATATTCTCCAACAGGTATATAATACCCCACTATTATAAAATAGAGCATTCGTAGTTATAGTTAGTTTTCCAACCACAAACACATAAGGATCTCTTACACACAATTGAAAATGATGCGTTTGATCCAAATGCAAAGATTGACCATTCTTACCATTAGTCCCAATCCATTTATAGTAGATGCTATTCCCAGAAAAACTTTCCACAAATTCTTTTGTAGGTTATGACTATGAGTGTCATTGGCCCAAGGGGTCGGTATCTATTTTCTTTTATAATGTTAACAGTTCCTTCCCCAATAGCATAAGGAGAGGGCACGCAGGCCCAAAGTCCATAGGCAGACACAAGCTGCAAGTTCACAGTTCCAGGATTTGTAAAGTTAATGTGATGCATGGCAGCAATTGCTGCAGGTCTCAGTGAAGTATTTTAACTTCGGGCTATATTGTTACTTTTCCCCCTTTTTGTTTTTGTAAAGTAAGGAATACAGTTCAAGTGGTTTTCTGTTGTATTAATCCCCGGAGCATTTGAATTGTGCATCTGAGGGCTCATTCTTCTCTAGAGCAGAAGGGATCTGATGTGACAGTCAATGGAGTAAGCATGAAGGAAGTTATGGGGGATGTCTATGAGCTGCTGGCAAGAAACAGGTGGCCAGAACTGCTGGGCTAGGCACCACAAGGTTTGGTACTCACGATGTTTGTTTTTTCAGTGGAGCCACTTTGCCTTTTCCCAGGTTTAAGTGGTAGGGCCCTGGATCTTCACAAAGGCATCTGCATTAACAGTCCTAAAAGGGATGTTAGTGGGGTGGGCAGGGACATGACAGACAGTCACCTGTTACTACTAGCAGATATCCCAGATGTTTTCCCATAGATGTGAGGGTGATTTACAACAGTTCATTATGTCTGTCTTGCTTTTAGTATTTGTAATCCACCCCTGGATAGGGGTGGCAGTTTTTAGAGTGACCAGACACTACTGGGTTAAATCTTTCACTTTTAGGAGGACCTCCTGTGCTGTACACAATTGCTTTTTATATTGTACCTTTGGCCTCTTCCCAGAATTGTGATTAAAACTCAAGGGGTATTTGTTTAGAGTTGCCTTTGCCACAAACTCCACCCAAAGCCAATCTTGGTGCTTGCTACATCCAATTCATAGGCTAAGTTAACGTCCACAATTTACTTTCCTTTTATTATTAGTTA
The DNA here is from genome assembly GCF_030445035.2 of Dasypus novemcinctus. Classification (NCBI taxonomy): domain Eukaryota; kingdom Metazoa; phylum Chordata; class Mammalia; order Cingulata; family Dasypodidae; genus Dasypus; species Dasypus novemcinctus. Next base: position 18,447,463 of record NC_080704.1, read on the forward strand.
AAGCAGCTTGTTGGAGGTTTTCCTACTTCGGTGAGAGACTTTTCTCAATTAATACATACAATGGTTTTAATATTTGAGCTAAATGAGGGATGAAAGATTTTTAGTATTTTAACAATATTACAAATTTTATTAACATGAGAAAACATTGCATTTTATTAATTACAGCAGAAAATATAGTTTTATCTTACCCAACTAAACAACATTTAAGAATTTGATAGAGCAGCAGGGACTTTGCAGCTTGTTCCAATTGTTTGCTGAGTTTAGGCTTTTAAGATACTATTGCCTCTGATGTTTCTTTTAATTCTGAAAAAAAGGATTACTTGTTAATGTCATCAGTAGGGTTTCAGCTACAGATTTTTTCTACGCAGCCAGATTATTATCACCATACCGGGAGAGATGGTTGGGCTATGCACATAGCCCTGAAAAGCACTGCAAAAGTCCATTGTTGGGTTTTCCAAGATAGAAGAATGCAGCTGGCTTGACTTGTCTAAGAGGATACTAAAGAAAGTCTTAGCAAGTTTTAAAACAAAGTGATAGCAACACAGCTGGACATTAACTTTTTGCAACAAACTAGCAGTGTTTGGGATTGCTGCCTACTACAGTGTTGTTACTTTAATCTATGATAAGAGGTTGTTTTCTGTGACACATACTCTTTTATAATAATTAAAACTATAATTAACCACATTGGACTGCCCTTTAATATTATACTGAAATATTGGTAACTTTATACACTCTTAAGCATTTATAGAAAATTTTTACTCATATAACTTTAATTAACAAGGTTAAAGGAAAAAAACTTGTTAATTTTATAACACTTAAACACTTTCCATCCAACTTATAACATATTAAATGAACTCAATTATTACTTTAATTTTTCTTTCAAGGTATAAGAACAAATCTCTTGTAATTAGTTTGGAATAAAAGGCTACTTTTCAGGATTTGAATTTGAGAAAGCAGGTTTGAATGTTATGTTCTTTTAAAAGAGATAAAACTTTTCCCTCTTGGAAGACCGAGGAAATGATGAGATTAAAGCACAAGAAGCTATTTTGATAAAACAGACTTTCTTTGTATACTGATTATTCAGGATAAAATCTTTTACCAAAACAGATTAATGACTTGAGAGACTTTGAGAAAGAACAAAATTTTAACTTTGCATTAGTATACTACTTGATACTAAACCTTTTAAAATTTTATAGATAGACCCATCAAATTTTATTTAACTTTAATCACAAAAAAATTTCTTTTTTACGAACCTTCTACACTCTAGTATTCACCTAGGTTTTGTTCCACACTCTACTCTTTCCCAATAATCAATCATTTTATCTTAGGACAAAATCATCTCCTGTTTCCTTAATAATAAAAACACATTCCATATAGCCCACATACTAAGTTATCAAGCAAACTTGTTATAACGTAATACCATCAACACTAAACAAGCTTGTTAAAATAATGAACTTTTCTTTACTTTAAATACTTAGTAGCATGCAATATCAGAAACAGTCCCCTAGAAGAAAGGTGGCAGGGGAGGTTGGCCGCTGACATGTTTTCCTATTATAAAATTACCTTTTATTATTATTATTATTATTTTTAATTCAGGTTTGTTTAATAATGGCTTTTTGGAATTAGTCATTTAAACACTTTAATTTAAACAATGCTTCGTTAAATTTCTTATAATTATTTATAACCATATAGACCATAATTATTTTACGACAAATTTTACCTTCACAGAACACATTTCCTTACTTAAAGTTACCACAATACTTTCTATAACTTGCTACATGCATTTAAGTTCCAAGAGTTTATGAAAATTAGCCATCCTACTTTAGGACAAAACACACCTTTTAGAAAAAACTTATTAAATTTCAGTCAGCATTCCCACAAACTTTTAACCTTCTTTAATATTCATTTAAGTTTTACATCCTTCATTTTATCCTGTGAAGAAAAATAAACTATTCATTTCAATCTAGGCAAGAACAACTTTTTATGAAAAGACTTATAGTAATTTTGTTAATCAAGACTTACAATTTTTATTATTGTAGAGATCTTATTAATATTTAAACTGAAGTATTAATATAAGCACTTATTTAATTTTTGGCCATTTGAATAGAGCTCTTTTAAAAATTTTTATTAATTTATATTACCATCCAGAGGTATCATAATACACACTGATATGGAACGAACAGACAGACACAAAACAATTACAACACATTAACAGAAACATACAGTTTACAATTAACTCATAATTCTTACTTTCTTACTTTTTTGGTATAGCTGTTTTCAAGTTCTCCATTATTTTACATCATAGATTTTACTGTATTTAATATTTCTTCTGGAATCCATGTTGCCTGTAACATGCAAGCTTGTACTTGGAAACATTTTTATTAGTTATCAGCAATCAGTTAAGACAACTTGAGCAGCATACATGTAGTTAAGCTCTAATTTAGCAGTTTAGACAGACCGTTAACACATATTTTTGGATTACTACTCTGTAAGACTATACTGAGACTTGAAGTTCCGGAGTAAACTACTGATTTAAAACGGAAAATTCCTTTTTAAACCTTGATAAAAATTTCGTACTAATTACCTTGGTTAAATAGGCCCAATCAGAATTAGCATGGAAATAAAACAGAACACCAATGTTGCCATGTTTTTCTCTTTTTCCAGTGACTTAACTCTTAACTCCCACTAGCCCACAGCTACATTGTCATGTAGACAGCAGGGGGTTTGCAGAGTTGCTGCCAGAATTGTTTCCTTATCTTAGTTAACACTTTAACAGAGAGTTTACTTACAAGCCTGATTTCACTAATAAGGACTTTATTTAGTATTTTTGCCATTTTAAATCTTTCAGTAGTTTAAAAGGTTTTGGCTCAGGACAAAACTTGACACCCCTTGCAGATTCTTTGTATCTGGTGGTATCACATGTAATGTTATGGGGAAAGCAGATCATAATTGTTTAACAAAAGGCAAAGCATCGGCAACATCTGAAAACATTTCTAACTTAAGCTTAGTAAGAGAAGGCAATTCAGTAGGTGCAGAGGGATGTACTGGATACACAGAAGGTATTTCTTTAGGACACTTCACTGAGCTTTTGTTGATGAAAGGGTTAATATCAGGATGAGGGGGAAAACCTGATGGTTCCCCACTCGCCTCAAGCTCCTGTTATTGTTCCAATTTACGTTCTTTTATTTCAAATTTACTTATGGGCTTAGAAAATATAGTAATTTCATCTTTCTCTCCTTCTTCAGACTGTAAAGGATCTAAGGTTGCCACTATCTGGAGGCATAAGGCCCATACTGATAATGGAATGAATTCCCTTTTTTGATATGCTCTTCGTAAAGATTTCATTACATGTTTCCACTGTTTTAAATTTAAAACATTATGCCCCTGAGGCTGAAGCCAGCAACAATGCTTTTGTATGAAAGCAAATAATTCTATTAACTCACAACTTTTTACAGGAGCCCCTCTAGCTTTCAACAAAGTTTTTAAAACTTGCAAATATGCTTCCACACGTCCCATTTGATTACCCATTACCCTGATGACTTCATGGAAAAGTTACTTACTTAATCTTGAAGACTCGAGTCACTCTGCTTTGGACGTCACACATGACCCTCGATGAGGTCTTTCCTGCGGTTCCTCATTTGGAAGCCTCACTGATTTCTTCGGGCCCCACGTTGGGCACCAGATGTTGGAGTCACGGACCCGAAGCTTATCGGGAATGAAAGACAAAGAGAGGTTGGGATCAGGGGATCTGACAGCATTGACGCCTCAAGCTCATCGGACAAGTTTATGAATCTCAGGGGCTTCTTTATATACCCCAAGCAATCGTGAGAACCAGCAACTATTCTAGCTAACCATTCCCATTACCTCAATCTGTGTAACACAATGGATCAAGTGCTATGATTATAATTCAAAGTTCAAAATTACAATGTTCTATTATATTGTTGAGAAAACATACCCATAAATCTTGTTGCCCAGGTTGTCCCGTTCTACCTAGTCCTCATTCCACCTGAGAATACACATCACCTTGCTAGATTTAGGACCTGCACATATAGCTATGGAGACAGGATGATTCAGTGGTCAAGGAAGTAACTTGCTTTCATGGAAACAACATGCCTTTGTTTCCCACATTCTACCTTTCCTTTCTTACCCTCTAGGAGACTCTGTGTGTGTGTGTGTATGTAGAAACGGTAATAGATTCTAAGGTTGAATTTCCAAAGACAGCGAGGACAGTTGCCATTTAGTTCATGAATTGTTTCATCTATTCCTACAGGGCTAATTGTCAGGGAACAAATTCTTTCTCCTTTTGTCACCAATTCGATTTATGTGAAGTTGGCGCACTCATTGGCTTAGCCAGTGCTCAAGTCTTTGGGAATATTTAAAATATTCAACAGCAATGGTAAGGGAGTAAGAGAGACGCCCACAATCTCAAAGTTGTAAAGGAAGGAGGCTGAGAGCAATGGAGTGACCCAGGCACAGTGGATGCAAACAGAGGCCGTCGAATCTCCCTGCACCCCAGGTGAGAAGAGGTAACCCCAGGGTTGGATGCAGTCAGCAAATTCCTAACACAGCAGACTGACAGCCATGGGAAGGGTCCCCCGAAAGTGGGCACGAGTGCAACCACCTCCATGGTGCCATCTCGGAAGAAGGTTCTCTTCTCCGCAGATCTCCCACCACTTCCCCTGCCATGCACCCCACTCCCTCGATGTGTGGCACGTACTGACTATAGTTAAACTGTAAAGGGTCTCCAAAAGCGTCAACACTTCAAATAACTAAAAGTGAATCATTCATCACTGTGCGCGTGCTAGACCCTGTATCTCTAGTTTTCCTGAGTTAGGTGGAAAGATGGACAGACTAACACCTGTGAGTAAGAGACACCCAGGCATACAAAGCTCAATTGACATTTAAGGTTGGTCCATTGTAATTGCTTAGAGCCGCACCCAAAGCCCAGGGGACATTTCCTATTAGAAAGCTGGGACCTGCTCTTTGGAAGCACGCTGCCTACAGTGTCAGAAAAGCAAGCTCTATTCCTGCACAGACAGTAATATAAAAAGCTTAACATTGTCTTAGAACCATTGGATTGTTGGAATTGGAAGACACCCCAGAGGATGCCCAGACACACCCTCACATTTCACAAACGAGGAATTGAAAAGAAACTTGCATGATTTCTGTTTCCAAATGGCCATAGCCTTTAGGAGAATGAAGATTCATTGGCATGGAGATGACATGGGGGGAGGTGAACAGAGGTTTATCAGGCCCTTCTGCTGGGGGGAAGGGCCAATCCACACAGGACTGTCCTTCAGCCTGCCAGGCAGAGAACTTTCCATTCATTGGGCACAATATTGGTAAACAGTGGCTTCTCATACAAAATAGATGCCTCGCATTTCTCACGGGTCTCCTATCCCTCAGCTATGAACTGAACTGTGTTCGATAATATAAAAATGAGTTTCTGATTTACCCCCGAGCCAGGTTCAAGAGATCAAGCGTTTTGCTGCTGATCACACGTGAATGTTGACTTCTCAGGGCTTTTCTCCACTGCCCTTTCCGGCCTTCCACAACAGCCCAGTGGTCCTCAGTGCTTCTCAGATGGACTGAACTAGCTCTGACTATCCAGGGTGCGCTGGAACAGTCTATGTTCCTATGCCCACCCTTGGGGAATCACCGAGGAACTCGTGCTCAAAATGTGGTCCCTGGACCAGCTGTGTTGACATCACCTGACAGCTGATTAGAAATGCAGAAGTTCTGACTCCTACTTCATCATAATCAGCACTTTAACATATCCCTCAGTGATTCTTATGCATATTAAGTTTGTGGTCACTGACCTAGGACATGGTATGCTGTGATGAAATTCATATTAGGGCCCTGTACCATCTCTGTGCCGTCTAGGAGCATCTACAAATTCCCTGAGGCATTCTGGGTCGAGGGCCTTGGAATCCCTTTTCTGGTGTAGCCCGTGTGGTGAACACAAGCTCAGGCCACCTAGAGTGGCAAAGTCCCCTAGTGTCCCTGGGACTGGCAGTACAAGAGCCCATGACATTAGCCTTGCAGGACTACTCACCCAGATCAGCCCAGCGTCCTGTTCAGTCTCACCATGCAATCGATGATTCCTTCTCTAAGGGTCCTGGCTTTTATCCTATGCTGCCTTGAATTATATTTTGATGTATGAATGCTGGGTTTTCCCCCAGGAAAGGGGTTGACAAACATTTTCTGTCAAGGGCCAGAAAGTAATGCCATCCAGTCTCCACCACGACTACTCAATTCTGCCCCTGCAGAATGAAAGCAACCATAGAAAATACTTGCTGAATATGGCTGTGTTCTCATAAATCTGTATTTGCAAAAACAGATGCTGGATTTCACCTGGGAGCTGTAGTTTCCTGACCCCTGCATGAGACTAATATAGTTCTCTAGGCACAGGAACCTTTCCTCTTTCTCTTGCTCTCTCCCTCCTTCCTTCCTTCTCTCCTCCCTCCCTCCCTCCCTCCCTTCTCTTACTTATATTTTGCCTATTTCAGGGCCTGAATCAATGCGGAAAACACAAAATTCCCTTTCTGGAGCCCTATGTTATCCCTTGCTCACAACCACAGCCTAGAGCATGGGTAGCCAAAGAGAAGCAGGGAATGAATTAGCCCATCAAGTCTGCCTTTTAAGCACCTATTAATACATACCTATATACCACTTCCAATAGAACTGTCAAACGACCTCCATTTGTGACGCACAGAGTCACTCATCAACAGTGATATGCACTCCCATGCCAGGACTAATTTTCCCAGCTGTACCTCGATATCCTTCTCCCTGGCTACAGGCTGGTGAGCGGCTTGAGAAGGGAAATACGGTGCGAGCATTTGCATCAAGGCCGGTGTCTATGGGAGGTAGCTGTCCAATGTACGAGCTCCGACTGTGGGAAAGTATGCTGATGAGCAGCACCCAGTAGTGGTGACATAATTCACCATCATTAAAAAATAACCCCCACACTAGACAAGAGGAAAAGGCCCCTGGTCCCCAGCCCATAAGCACTGATGCATGTGATGCATGTGATGCATTCGAATTAGCAAGTAAGCTGAGGAAAGCCATGTAAAGACCAAAAGCGGAGCATTTCACGATAAGCCCCAAAGATTGCTTATTTAGAACCAAACTCTGGATCCAACATTCCGCTTCTCCCAGGCCGAGGCAGACTTGTGCCTCTTAACTCACTCTTCTCCCCACGACCCCATAATGGATCTGTGGCATCCGCAGCCAGAGCAATCAAGAAGATATATGAATAAGGAAAAGGAAGCTACTACTTGGTGACAATATGATCCTCTACCTTACACAGTGTCACGCAGCCGCCAAGGGCCCGGGGCTCACAAACCCGCCTGGCTCCGCCCCTTCCCTGTAGAAAGTTGATCTCTTAGAACCCAACTTGTAGTAGAACCTAAGTCTGGCTGGTGAGGAGTGAGGAGGGAGGCAGTGATGGGCGACTCTCCCCACTAGCCCCCACCCCACCCCACTCCTGTCCTGGCCTATCTCACAGCAGTCCTGGGACATAACCTGTCATCTGCACCCTGGGCAGGAGGGAGAGTGGTCAAGAGTCGGGAGCGATGGGGCCTTTCCCAGGAAGCTTTGCATCAAAGAGACGGGAGCAGGGCCCCCCAAGTGTGGAAGCAATAGCTTTACATAAACTGCGCCACCAGTTCAGATCCCTTTAATAAAGCCTTTATTTCAAAGAGAGAGAGAGGAGCGTGGATGAGGACCCCAGGCAGGAGGAGTGGGGAGACTTACCCCCCAAAGGAAAGGGAAGCTCTCAGGCCTGGAGAGCCCGAGACAGGGCTGTCAGGGGAGCACCATCCCCTCCTGCCTTAGGGGTCACGGGAACGGGCACGTCGGGGTCTAAGCTCTGCCTCTTCTGTCTTGAGTCTTTGTCCCTATCCTTCCCCTGGACGGTCTCTACAGGAAGGGGGGATCTTAGTCTCGTGGAAACGGCCCCAGTTCTGTGTGTGTGTGTTGGGGGGGGGGAGACCGAGGACCGAAAGGACCTGCAGATGAGAGCCCTGAGCGCTAACGAGGGAGCCCGTCCACAAGAGGGCGCTGTGCAAAACCCCGTCCCCCCTGTCAGCCCTGGGAGGACCCGAACCCCCTAAGCCGGATGTGGCCCCCCTGCTTCCGCTTGGGAGGGTCCAGAAAGTGGGGCGTCTGACTGCGGCCTCACGTCAGCGGAGGGTGGCGGTTCAGGACGCATCAGGTGCCAAGGTGAGGACCCTGAAAGTGGGAAGGGATCACCCCACCCGCAACAAAGGGGCCCACAAAGTCCTGCCTCTTTGGTGGACCCCGGGCGGCCCCAGCAGCGCTCGCCGGGGGGCGACTCCTGTCTGGAGGCCGCAGGGAAGGGTGGGCCTTGGAAGAGTCGCCCGAGTCTGCAGAGGGAGGGGGCGTCGACCCTAACTGGGGCCCTGGCGAGGGTCGTGAGTGCTAAGGAGGCGACTTCCCAGAACCCGGCCCCTACTGCTCGGCTTGGCAGGCCCCAGACAATGGCGGTGCCACATGGCGTGCAGCATGGCGTCCCGCCTTCCCCCGCTCCGGGCTCCAGGAGGCAGGCCTTCCTCTGAGGCCTTCAGTAGTGAGGAATTCCATGCCCTATGCGGGGCCAAGATCAGAACCTTGAGTCAGGGCTGAGGGGAGCACCTGCTGGGGAACTGTGGGTGCCCCGGGCCTCACCCCTGCCGTCGGGCCTCGTGGGCCCCAAGCAGCCCTGGCAGGAAGTGTGGCTTTTCCCGACTTCCGGCTCTAAGGCCCCGGATGTGAGACGCTTGGTGCGAGGAGCATGGCCTCGACAGCCTAGGATGGAGCCCCAGAACCGATGAGGTGTCAGGGTGGGACACTGAGTGAGGAAATGGGAGCCACTCGCCCACCCCACAGTGGAGAGGGCGGCTCTGAGCCCCTCTTCTGCTTTAGTCCTGGGAGACCCGGCGAGAAGTCGAAGGGCTCCCCTGACCCTGACTTCAGCCCGGACGGTCTCACGGAGATGAAGGCTGCGTTTAAGGGCTGGACGCCCAGGTTAGCAGAGTGGGGAGCCCCAGGCCCTGGCTGGATGAAGGAGGAAAGGCTATATGAGGAATGAGGGATCCCCCAGCCCAGCACAGAGGACGAGGTACCAAGCTCTGCCTCTGCTCCTGGCCCTGGGAGCCAAGGCCGTCAGGCTGAGGTGCCGCTCATTCCCGGGGGCAGAGGCGTCCCAGAGATGAGAAGCGCCAGGACTAGAGAGAGAGGCCCCGATCAGCAGAGGGAGGGGCCTAGTCCATACCAGGCCCGCGGGAGAGGGCAGCGTGGCCATGCAGGCTGTGCGGAGCCCGCCCCTGCCGTCGGCCGGGCAGACCCGGGCGTGTGGACAGGATGAGTCTCGCGCACGTCTCCGCGGCCATCTCAGGGAGGTGGGGAGCCTGGTGGAAGGGGGCAGCCTCAGGTCAGCAGAAGGGGGGCTTTCAGAGCTTGCTGGAGGCCAGGTGAGGACGCTGACGACTGAGGAGACCACCGAGCCCGTAACAGTGGGAGCCACAGATCCCTCCCTCTCCTGTCAGCCTTGGGAGGCCAGGAGCAGATGTGGCCAGATGAGGCAACTTAGGGCTTCCGAGTAGAATGAGCAGAGCCCCCTGGCCTCCCTCCAGGATAGACGGCCCCACAAAGTGCTGCCCCCTCGCAGCCCTGGGAAGCCCAGCTGGGACAGCCAGTGGGGTTTACTTCTAACTTCCAGGCCTGGCCACTCAGGGAGGTGAGGGTCATGGTCCCAGGCTGGAAGCCTCAGGTGGGCTGCAGGAGGAGTCCCAGATCGTCCCAGAGGGCAGGACTAAAGGAGCCCCAATCCCAGGACAGTGGGTGCCTGGGGAGTCCAACCCCTGCTCCCAGTCCAGGGAGTCCAGGAACAGGGGTGGCCGGGCGCAGCTGGCGCTTCCTTCCTCCTCTGAGGTGTCAGGGAGGTGAGGACCTGTTTGGGATGGGAGGGCCCCAGACCAGGAGCTGAGGATTCCCAGCATGTCCCGGGAGTCAGGGCAATGACCCTGAAGGGTGGGGGACCGCCCTCCCCAGGGCAGCAGGCACCCACCGCACCCCTCCCTGTGGCCCGCCCTCGGAGGCCCCGCAGAGGCCTCGGGCTGCCCCGCCCTTCCCTTCTTCCTCAGGGGGTCTAAGAAGTGAGGCACTAAGGGGAGGCCGTGAGTGACTACCGAGGCACCCAAGAGCCCAGGGCAGAAGGGGCCCCACGGAGCGTCAGCCCTGGGCAGCGCGGCCCGCGTGGGGCCTGGGGCATCCCTTCCCTTCTCTCTGGCGGGTCCCAAGCTGAGAGGTGTCAGCTTGAGAGCAGCAGGGTGGACAGGGCCCAGCTGCCCACAGTCCATCTGCTGGGGCTGGATGGGAAGGCAGGGGCCCTCCCCCACCCTAAAACAAGGGTCCCCGTTGCCAGTCCCGTGGTCACCCCCGTACGTCCCCAGCAGGGCAGACAGGCCGAGCCTCAGGCACACTCGAGCTTCCTCTGCAGGGTCCCATTCCCTCCAGACTTCAAGCCCTGCGGGTCTGTCCCTGCAGGAGGGGCTCTCACCCTCTCCTCCTCCCTCCTCCAGGGCCTGCCTCATCTTCCTGCTTCCTTCCCTCCTGCTGCTGTCCCTGACCAGGCCCATCATGCCTCGCAGTCAGAAGAGTAAGCTCCGCTACCGGGAGAAATGCCGCCAGGCCCGAGAGGAGACCCAGGGTCCCCACGGGGCTCAGGCCTCTGTGGAGGTGAAAGAGGAGGCTCCATCCTCCCCTTCTGCCGTTTCTGGGGGGTCCCCGCAGAGCTCCCCTGCTGCTGGCCATCCCGAGGAGCCTCCGAGGTCCCTGTCGCCCCTCACCCTGGCTGCGGCGGTCTCTGGTCCCAGAGCTGAGGAAGAGGCTGAGAGGCCCAGCTCCCCCGAGGCCCCAGGCTCCCCTCAGTCCCCGGGGTCCCCCGAGGCCCCGGGCTCTCCTCAGTCCCCGGGCGTCCCTCAGTCCCCGGGCTCCCCTGAGGCCCTGGGCTCCCCCGAGGCCCCGGGGTCCCCTGAGGCCCCGGGCTCCCCCGAGGCCACGGGCTCCCCTGAAGCCCCAGGCTCCCCTGAGGGCCTGAGCTCCCCTGAGGCCCTGGGCTCCCCCGAGGCCACGGGCTCCTTCCAGACGTGCAGCGCCCCCCAGATGTGGCGCTCCCTCCAGACGTGGAGCTCTCCCCAGACGTGCAGCCCCCTCCAGACGTGGGGCGCTACCCGCCACTCTCGCCGAGACCCGCTCTCCAGGAAGGCCACCTTGGTGCTGCAGTTCCTGCTGAACAAGTACAAGCTGAAGCAGCCCATCCTGAAGGCCGACATGCTGAAGCTCATCCGCAGGAAGTACAAGGAGCAGTTTCCGGAGATCCTCAGGATGTGCTCTGAGCGCCTGGAGCTGGTGTTTGGCCTCGACCTGAAGGAGCACGACGCCAGCGCGCAGTCCTACCTCCTGGTCAGCAAGCTGGATCCCAGCGAAACCAATCTGAGCGGCGGCTGGGGCTTGCCGAGGAACGGCCTCCTGCTGCCGCTCCTGGGGGTGATCTTCTTGAACGGCAACTGCGCCCCCGAGGAGGAGATCTGGCAGTTCCTGAGTTTGCTGGGCGTCTACAAGGGGAGGAGGCACTTCATCTTCGGGGATCCCTGGAAGCTCATCACCCGAGATTTGGTGCGGGAAAAGTACGTGGAGTACCGGCAGGTGGCTCAGAGCAGCCCTCCACGCTATGAGTTCCTGTGGGGCCCCAGGGCCCACGCTGTGACCAGCAAGATGAAAGTGCTAGAGTTTTTGGCCAAGGTCAACGATACCGTGCCCAGTGCCTTCCACTCCCATTACGAAGAGGCTCTGAAGGACGAGGAAGAGAGGGCCCAAGCCCGCGCTGCGGCCAGGGCTGGTGCTACCGCCAAGGCCAAGGCGCAGGCCCAGCCCAGCCAGGCCGCCAGCAGCTCCTGCCACCCTCAGGTCTGAGGCAGGTTTTCACTCAGGTTGACTGGGGCTGCCAGCCTGCGAAGCTGCAAGCAGTGCCCTGGCTGGAACAGGCCCCGCGCCTAGCTTCCTTGTGTTGCGGGTATACATAAGTAGCATAGAGATTTGTTCATTTAGATTCGCAGTTGAAGTTGATGCATGAAATGACTCACACATTTACTGCCCTTTGTCAGCTTTTTGCATAATAGTTTCAGGTTTTGAAAAACAAATGAGAAATCCTTGAATCTTTCTTAGCGAGCCAAACCAAGATGGCACGGTGCTGTTGTGGTTGTGCTTGGAAACGTACAAGGCCCCCATTGGACAATTGTGAGGATCACGGGATAGAGCAACCTTGGCTTCCTTGATTCCTGTTAGTCTTTTGGTCTGTTCTTGGATTTCCTTATTCCTTTCAGTCTTTCATTTGTAACATTAAAAGATACACGCCTGGATTGCCTGAGCTTATTCATGAATGGGCAAGAGATTAAACCCTGTTGAATTTGACCTCTTGTCAACTGGCTCTTTTGTTCCTCGGACGTCCATTGAGCATGTGCACTTTGGAGGCTTCGTGCCAGGACTGGGCATGTTGAGACAAAGAAGACGCACGCCTGCTCCTAGCATTCCAGAGCCTAAGAGCAGCTATCATGAAAGGAAGATGGGAGATCGGCTCCGAGGCCTAGAGAACACTAAGGGGTGGGGTGGGCAGTGCCCTCCCACGGGGCAGTCTGGGCCTTTGGGAGGCAGTTAATGGTTAGGTGCTGTGGTGAGCTAGATGAGGCCACTGGGCTGCTGAGGCTCCGTGTTCCCGGGCTAAGCCTGGGGTGGAAACTGCTCTTAAGGGCTACTGAGGGATGGTGGGTCAACCCGAGAAGCCCCCCTGTGGCAGCTTGGGAGGGGTCCTGGTTCCTGTCCCCTATGCTGGTGAACACAGTGAGCACAGCGGGCGTGTATGCACATCGTGAGCAGAGAGTTCCAGGGACGCAAGGGGGACGCTTCCCGGAGGTGGGGTGCACAGCAGCCACTGGGAGGGCTCCCTTCCTTGGTCTGGGCAGCGGGGGCCCACTCCATTAAAAGGGGCTGCAGATTCGGCTGTCTTGTGTGTCCTTTGGCAACATCTGAGCAAGGGTTAGATTTTTAGTGGTGGTTAAATGAATGAAAATGGGCGGTTTAGAGGAAGAGCAGAAGGGAGGGAGGGACGCTGTTGGTCATCGTTTTCATTTGCTAAAGGCTACCAAGGCAGTACACCAGAAATGGTTGGTTTTTACAGTGGGGATTTATTAACTTAAAAACTTCCAGTTTGGGAGTAGAGGTGGCTCAAGCCGTTGAGTGCCCGCCTCCCACACGGGAGGTCCTGGCTATGGTTCCCAGTGCCTCCTGAAAAACTAAAAACAAACAACAAGCACAACAAATGATCAGTCCAATTCAGGGGAGCTGATGTGGCTGAGTGATTGAGTGCCTGCTTCCTGCGTATGAGGTTTCAAGTTCTATCCCAGGCCCCTGGTGCCTAAAGAACAAAACAAAAAACTTAGAGTTCTGAGCCCATGAAAATGTCCAAATGAGGGCATCATCAGAAAACTGTCCGCCAGAGTCTCCGGTCACTTGGCTAAGCACACGGAGGCACCTGCTGGGGCTCCCCTCCTTCTCCAGGTCTCATTGCTTTGAGCTTCTGGCTTCCTCTCTCCTGGGTTCTGTTGATTTCAGCCTCTTGCTCTGATGGCATTCTCTGTGCTCCTGTGGCTTTCTCTCTCTTTCTCTGCAGCTTTTTAATATCTTCATCCTGTTTGTAAAGGACTCCGTGGGGTAAGAGGATTAAGAAACACCGTAGGGGCAGTGGATTTGGCCCAATGGATAGAGCGTCCACCTACTACAGGTGATGTCCAGAATATAAGCGGACACAGAAGAACACACAGCAAATGGACACAGAGAGCAGGCAACTGGGGGGGGGGGTGGTTGGGGCGGGAAGTGGGAGAGAAGTAAAAAGTAAATTAAAAAAAAAAAGACCCAGCTTCGGCCATGCCCTATGGAAGTGATTTAATCACATGGCCCTTAAGTGAATTGACACAAAAGGTCCCACCTCCAGTAGGTTCACAGCCACAGGAATGGATTAATTTGAGAACATCATTTTCTGGGGTCTGCAAAAGCCTCAAACTGCCACAGCCATTGACACACACTGTAGCAGATTTACATTGTGTCTAGCTCGGGAAGTCTACCTCGTATTCTCAGGAAATGACTTCATTTCCTGGGAAAATGTTAGTTGGACTTGCTAAGCAGAGATTGGGCTGATTCCGTTCTCTATGTTCTAGAATGCTGCACATTCTCTGACTTCTCCTGGATTAAAAACAATTTTTTTTTCGAGTCTGGTGTGTAGTATCCTCTGAGGTCACATGAATGATAGAAATAGCAGCCATTCTTTAAATCTCAATGCAGTGCAGCCCCTGGGCCTAGTGTGCTACACTACATGCACTCCAACAGTCCCATAAGACCAGCTTGTCAAACCCACTTCACAGATGCAGAAACTGAGCCTCACAAAGTTTGGTAAGCGTCTTGAGTCACATGGCTGCTAAGTGACAGGCCTGGGACTAACCTAATCTGCATCCGCTAGAGCCCTCACTGTTCTGCCCCTCCCAGCCGTAGGCAGACTCGTGTCTCTTAATTCACTTTTCTTCCCATTACTCCAAAATGTATCCCAGGCAATAAAAGGGAATCTGTGCCCAAACTACTGGTTTGGACTATAGGGCCAGAACGAGAAGAGTACCTAAATAAATGAGAAGGAGGAAAAATAAACATATAACGCTTGGTGACAATATCATCAACTATATAATCCTTGCAGTGCACAGTGCTCCAAGACGTATTCCCCACGTGCAATGAGTGTGCCACGATAGTAAGGGAGGTTGTTGATGTTGGAGGAGAGGGATGGGGTGGGGTGTGGGGTATATGGGAACCTCTTATACATTGTTTCTTTCAGATTTATTTTTATTTATGCTTCCCCGCCTTACAGCTTCCTTGCTGTCTGCTGAGTCCATTCGCTGGGCGTTCTTCTGCTTGTCTGCTCGTCTCCCTTCCTGGCGTCATTTTGCTATGCCTGCTCTCTGCGGGCCTGCGCCGTCAGCTCTCCCCGGGTGGGGGCGAGCCTGCCTTCACAAGGAGGCCCCGGACACGAACCCAGGGCCCACCATACGGTGGACGGGAGCCGCAGCTGCTTCTACCTCTTATACTTTTTCATATAACTTTGTGTGTGTGTGATCTATATCTTTAAAAAAAAACGATAAGAAAATAATAAAGACTAAATTGTACAAATCTGTGTGCGGTCGGGGAGCCAGCCCCGCCGGCGAGGAGCGCCACGGGAGCAGCGGTGAGACACGCCGCTCTGCCAGCGCCGGCGGGGAGGAGCCGCCCTGGCGCCAGCCCGTGGCCTGCGCCGCGGCAGCGCCCTCACCCGCCACCCCGAGGGCCACGTGCTGGGCCAGCCGCGGCCCCGGGCGCTGTCCCGGCGCGCCGAGGGCGCCGTGCTGCTGCCCGAGGGCGCCCAGGCCCTGGGGCCCGTCGCGGGACCCGCCTGCCTGGCGGCGCGGCAGGTGCACGCGGCGTCCCCGAGCGCCTGGGGCGGCAGAGCAGCGCAGCCAGCAGGCCTGGCCGTGCCCGCGCACGAGCGCGCCGCCGCCTGCAGGACGCCGCGGCCCGGAGCGCCCTCCTGGTCCCGGGCAGGTCCGGGGCCGCCGCCCATCGGCGACCCCCCAACTGCAGGGCCTTCGGGGATATAAGCCGGTGTCGCGGACCCCGGGTCTCAGGGCCCCGGCCGTCCCATCCTTGCTGGGGCGACGCGTCGCTGCCCAGGGTCTCTGCGGCCACTTTCGGCCCCTGGAGCGCCTGACTCGGTCGGCAGGACCACCTCCCGCTCGCCCCCGGGCACAGCCAGACCTCTGTGCCCTGCCCTCGCCCGGAGTGCCCTCCTGGGAAAGAGTTCAGGGGGAGGGGCTGGGAGGGAGCATCTCGGGAGACAAGGCTGCTGGGGAGCCGGGGCTCGGCTCCACGAGCAATGAGGGCGCTTGGGGTGCTGGGCACGGAGCGGCAAGAAAATCCGGCTCCATGGGACTTTGGGGTCTGGGGGCATCAGAGGGCCTCCTGAGGGGCCTGGCGCGCCCCCACCGCCGCGCCCCCTGCTGTGGCATCTTGGCCTGGGTGGGCTGGGCTGGGGGTTCAGGGCCAGGGAGGGGCGAGTCAGACCCCAGGGGTCCCCAAATAGAATATGGAATTATTTTTGCTAAGCAAAAGATTAAACTAAACGCTGTGCCATTCGTCTGTTCTCTTATTTGAGTTCTTTGTATCTTCCGTATATAATCCTCAGACAGTTCATTTGTTTTTGTAAACGTGGTCTCTATGACTTGTCTTCTCATAATTTTTGTGGTGAGTTCCTAAAGACGTTCTGGCAAATTTATCCATGTTTTCCTCAAAGCGCTGTGATTTTTATTTCTTATTTAAGAAATCCTGCCCTACTCTCTCAGTTTGCCTGACTGCTGAGACAAAAGCCACACAATGAGTCGGCTTAACAACACGAGTGTATTGGCTCCCGGTTTGGAAGGCTAGAAGTCCAAGTTCAAGGCATAGGCAAGACTATGCTCTTCCCCACAGGTCTTGGGGCGTTGTGGTGCAGGCCTGCCGCAGCTCCTTGGCAGGTGTCCCGGCTCCAGTCTCAGCCATCTCCTTTCCTCTGTCAGCTCTTCCCGGTTCCTCTGGCCTCGGGCTTCCGGCTCCTCCCTGTGGCTTTCTCCGGCTCCCGCTTTGTCCTCTTTCTAAGGTGTCCAGGAAGGGACGTCAAGACCCACCCTGATGCAGCTGGCCACACCCTAACCAAAAACAGCCTCTTCCAGAGGTGCCTCTTACACCTAAGTTCACACCCACAGGAATGTGCACGGCGACTAAGAACACCTTAATTCAACTCCCCACCCCTCCCCTGAGATGCTAATATTTGCTCTTACTTTCTACCAAAAGTTTTCTCATTTTGCCCTTCACCTGAGGTCTTTAATTCAATTGGCATAGGTCTTTGTGGAAGTTATGAGAATTGTATAGATTTCTTTTTTATCCATACTCAATACCAATTACTGAAAAATCCATCCTCTTCCCAGGGATCTGCTGAACCTGCAGTCTTGTACTAACACGGCCATGTGACTGTATTTTTAAATGAATTTCTTAAATATTTAAATTAAAAAATTTAAACATTTTTAAAAGTCAATGTAATGCAGAGAGAGTATCAAGTAACCTTATTAAAAACTCACTAATTTTTTTCATTTT
This sequence comes from Dasypus novemcinctus, assembly GCF_030445035.2. Classification (NCBI taxonomy): domain Eukaryota; kingdom Metazoa; phylum Chordata; class Mammalia; order Cingulata; family Dasypodidae; genus Dasypus; species Dasypus novemcinctus. The sequence goes on from NC_080704.1 coordinate 18,464,722, forward strand.
TCCTTTTTCTCATGAATTTCCTTTCATATGTACATATGTACATGGGTTAGGCTTTTCTAAAAACATAGTCACATCATTTGTGAATAATAGTTTGTTTCTTCTTTACAATTCTTCTTCCTTCTAGTTCTTCTTCTTGTCTACAGCACTGACAAGGACATCAGCACGATGTTGAATGAAAATGATTCGTGAGCTCACTATGTTGTGTTTGAACTCAGAGGGAAGGCTTTCAGATTTTCACCGTTGGCTATGATGCTTGCTGTAGCTTTTTTTATACATTAAGTTGAATGATAGACAGTTGGTGACATTTGACAATTTTTTACTTACAAAAACAGTAATTTCACATGTTTCAACTGAATACATGCCTTTATCAGTTAAACATAGTTCCCTTCTATTCCAATATACTTTAAAGGTTTAAGGTGATTTTTTAAAAATCATGAATGATGCTGATTTTTTTCCAAATCTCTTTTCTGCATCTAGCAAGTTAACACATATTGTAATGTTTAATTTTTAATGTGGTGGATTACACTGATTTCTAAATACTAAAACAATCTTGTGTTTCTGCATTAAACCCAACATTTCTTATATAATATTTTGTTTCTATTTTCTGGAATGAGATTGTCCTGTGATATTATTTTCTTATACTGTGTCTTTGAATATTATATGTGCACATTCTCTCTCTGCCAGCTTTTATTCTGATTTACTGTGTTAGTTGTCTTTGTCTACTCTACATGACTTTTAACTTCTTTTCCATATTTTCCATGTGTTTGTCTCTTTCTGATGCATTTTGGTTAATTTCTTCAGATAAATTTCCAATTTTTTGTGTGTCTTTTTCTCCTCAGCTGTGTCTAATTTCCTGCTAAACCTCTCCTTTGAGTTTTTATTTTCTTTTTTATGTTTTAGAAGCTCTATTTCAAATCTATTTGGCCACTTTTCATGGTTCCTTGTTCCCTGCATGTATTTTTAAAAATTTTCTGTTATTTCTTTAAATATGGTAATGATTAGCTATTTTATATTCCATGACAAATATATGACATCTTTGTAGGCCTCTTGTCTTTGCTCTTATTTTTCTGATATTTCTCACCCGTGGTACCTTATTTTCTTGTATTTTTTGTGATTTCTCTGCCTGGTACTCGTAGTCCTTGAAAGTTGTAGTTGCTGGAATGCCAGGAGACTGGGATGAAGTTTTTAATCTCGAGAGAGCTGGCTTTTGCTTCTGTCTGCCAACTGTGGACACTTACCAAGTCCATCTAAAACCACTAGATTATTGCTTACAGGTGTTTGATTTCTTTGTTGTTGCTTATTTGTTTTTTATTCCCTCCCCCCCACTTTTGCGGCTTGCTTGCTTGCTGTCTACTCTCAGTGTCCGTTTGCTGCCCACTCATCTGCATTTTTGCTTATCTGCCTTTTTGTTGCATCACCTTGCTGAGTCGGCTCTCCACACGCTTGCCTGCGGGGCGGCACCTCACAGCGTGCTGCAAGCCTGTCTTCACAACAAGTCCCCTGGACACGCACCCAGGGCCTCCCATATGGTAGGTGGGAGCCCAATTGATTATTGATTGAGCCATAGCCGCTTCCCCAGGTGTTTGGTTTGTGAACACCCAAGAACTGTGAAGTTGGGCTGCCAGTACACTAAAGAGCCAGCTTATGGTTAAAACTTCCAGAGGACCTCATCCCACTCTTCTTAGCTTGCAAAGGTTCAGAGAGCAATTTTCATTGCAGTCCCTGAGATTATAGCCCTTTGGGGGCCAAGGGTTCCTTGATGAAGCTCTTGTTAGACTCTTCCCCTTGAGCAGACTCTGGGTTTCTTCTCCTGAATCCATGTCATGCAGTAGAGTGACACTGAAGTTCAAGGTCACATGTATTTGGCCAGCATCCTCAGTGTCAAAGCTGGCTTTGTGAGTGCGCTGCTTACTTCTCTGGGATTCCATCTTCACGTAATCTCTTTACCTGTGTGTTTCTTGCTTTCTTGCCAGATATCAAGTTTTTTTAAAAAAATGTAATCCAATATTTTTAGTTGTTTTCAGCAGGAGGGCCAATCTCTATTATTGGAAAGCAAAATTCAAAGGCAATATTTTTGTATAATTACTTTGTACTTGGCTTCTTTTTTGTTGTGACACGCGTCATGTAGTCAATGAATATAATTAGCAACCCTCAGTTCCCAGCTTATTTATTTCCTGGAGAAGCTGAGGCAGAGAAACAGAGAGAATCCTAAGTACACCAGTACTTACTAGTCCCACGGCCTACTGGCCCACCTCGCGTGGCAATAATGAAGATTACAGCATTGACTTGGTAGAGGAGTCTCTCTAGAGAGAGCCCCTACTGTCTCTTCATTCTCTTCCCCAAATAAAATAATAGTAAACGGAGTTCAGACTGCTGCCCCCGGGACTTAAGCCCTCCATTTGTAAGCCCAACCCCCCATTTCCCAATGCATCTGAATCTTTCACTTGGTTCACTGGCAGAAATGAAATGCTCAGGGTGTCTCCCGGGAGGGATTTTGTACCCCAGGGACATTTGACAATGCCTTGAGATATTTGGGGGCTGTTACAACTTGGGGAGGGGTGTAGATGGGGGAGAGTACTGCTGCCATCCAGGGGAAGAGGCCAAGGATGCGGCTAAACATCCCACAATACACAGGCAGACTCACCCAACCAGGATAGTTGTCGATGGTGCGGAGGTGGAGACCGTCTGGCACATGATGAACCCAGAGAGTTCTACCCATGAGAGGATGACTTCCTCCAAGAGTAGAGGGAGAAGAAAGTATGGGCTACTTTCTCAGCCAAATACCATTCTATTCTCATATGGGAGAGTTCGAATTGGTAGGGCCTTCTCTAAGGTATTAATGAAGCCAACATCATACAGCAACCTTGCACCATCTCTGGGCTGAGAGAAACCTTTCACCGAATCCCTCATCTGTGTATATTGTATATTAAGTGCTCAGGAAAATCAGGACTTTTCAGGACAATTTAAATTCCCACAAGAGGCAATTTGACCAAGGGTTTCCCCAGACAGTTCGTAATAATTTCACCAAAATCTGATTATTAGAGTTGCTGAATCAACACACAACATCAACAATTTTAGGGAAGTGGACTTGGCCCAATGATAGGGCATCCGCGTACCACATGGGAGGCCCACGGTTCAAAACCCGGGCCTCCTTGACCCGTGTGGAGCTGGCCCATGCACAGTGCTGATGCGCGCAAGGAGTGCCCTGCCACGCAGGGGTGTTCCCCGCATAGGGGAGCCGCATGGCAAGGAGTGCACCCCGGAAGGAGAGCCGCCCAGCGCGAAAGAAATTGCAGTGTGCCCAAGAATGGTGCCACGCACACACGGAGAGCTGACACAAGATGACGCAACAAAAAGAAACGTTCTTGGTGCGGCTCATAAGGATAGAAACAGTCACAGAAGAACACTCAGCGAATGGACACAGAGAGAAGACAACAGGTGGGGGAGGGGAGAGAAATAATTTTTTTTTAAAAATCAACAATTTCAGTGGCTTCCATTCAGGAGACCACTTTCCCTCAGAAACAAAATAATTCCTGAGAAGTTGAGAAGCAAAGAGACTCTCCTCAAGAAGATTCAACCAACTTTAATGCTGATGTTTAACTTATAGCACAAAATATATAAAATGTTCATGATTCTATTCCAAATAATGTACCAGCAGACTTGAAGTCTTTTATGAGAAGAAGTGAAATCACCTCTAGGAGGTCTGAATCAGTCTGGGTTCAATCAGAGCAGCAGAAATATGAGTCAGGAAGTAGAACCAGGGATTTATTATAGGAATTAGACCTTCTGCAATTGTGGGGTGGTGGAGTCATCTGTGCCAGGCCGTTGTCTCTGCATCTCATGTTGAGCCTGACTGAAGTCACTGCAGACCGGCAGTGGGAAGGTGAGCTTGGCATTGATGAAAGCAAAGACACATTGACACCTGCATCTGTTTTGCTACCACCAGCCTCGATGCAATGGGTAGCCTGCCAGAGAAACTGGTCCTCTTTGCAATGGCATTATACACGCACTTGGCCCAGAGAACCAGAAGGACGATGCCTGGCAGGAGCTGGACGAGCTGTGAGTCCAGGGGATTGTCCCATGTTGACAAGGTGAGCCAGTAGATAGGTAACAATGTACAAGGTAGTCTCTACCAGAGTATAACCAGCTTCACTTCTGCCTTCCAAATCTCATGCAACTTTCTCTCAGGCCAACCCCAACCTTGAACCACAGAGGAAAGGGAATTCTGGGAAATACAGTCAAAGCCACCGCAAGTATCTTGCTTTCCAAAGGAAGAGCAAATACTCATGGATAAGAATTTCCTACACTGAAATTAGTGCATGATTGTAGGAGAGGCTGGCAGCAGCTTTGGGAATGTGAATGCCAGAGCCTGGACTTCCAGCTGCCATGGGAGTCTTTCACAGGGAGCTCTGGATGTAAGACGATCTGAATCATGGGCTTCATGTTTCACCTGGCAGCTAACTGTCATTAGAACTGGCCACACTGGGGGTTGGAAGCTAACTCCTTGGAGATTGTGACAGTTGATTCTACCTTATACATTTTAGGACTGCAAAAACTTGTTGGGAAGATGAAATAAAGCTGGACTAACAAATCAAAAGAAAGGAACATATAATAATTTCTATAGAATCTGAGAAGGCATTTGATAAAAATTCATCCTTTTGTGCTTTTAAAGGAATGATTAATAGGGAAGCGGACTTGGCCTACTGGTTAGGGCATCTGCCTACCACATGGGAGGTCCGCGGTTCAAACCCCGGCCGGGCCTCCTTGACCCATGTGGAGCAGGAGCATGTGCAGTGTTGTTGAACACAAAGAGTGCCGTGCCACGGAGGGGTGTCCCCGTGTAGGGGAGCCCCACACACAATACTGTAACAACTGTACACCAATAAACTAGACAATGTAGATGAAATAGACAACTTCCTAGGAACATACAAACTACACTGACCCTAGAAGGAATAGAAGACCGCAAGAAAACAATCACCATAAAGAGATTCAAACAGTCATCAAAAATTCCCCAAAATGAAAAGCCCTGGACCAGATGGCTTCACAGGTGAGTTCTACCAAGCATTCAAAGACTTAATACCCATTTTACTCTAACTCTTTCAAAAAAATTGAACACATAGGAATACTACCAAGCTCACTCTATAAAGCCAACATCACCCTCATACCAAAGCCAAACAAAGCTTTTATGAAAAAAGAAAATTATGACCCATTTCCCTAAGGAAAATAGATGCAGAAATTCTGAACAACTTCCTAATTGAGTCCAGCAACACATTAAAAGAACTATTATTCATCACGGTAAAGTGGGTTTTATACCAGGCATGCAAGGGTGGTTCAACACAAGAAATTCACACAGTGCAAAACATCACATTGGTAAATTGAAGAATAAAAATCACATGATCATCTTCATTGATGCAGAAAAGGCATTTGACAAAATCTAGCATTCTTTCTTGATAAAAACACTCCTAAAGGTAGGAATTGAGGGACGCTTTCTCAACATAATAAAGGGCATAAATGAAAAACCCACAGCTAGCATTGCACTCAATGTTGAAAGACTGAAAGATTTACCTTTGAGATCGAGAACAAGACAAAGATGTTCACTGTCACCACTGTTGTTCAATATTATGCTAGGGGTTCTAGCTAGAGCGGAAAAAGAATAAAAGATGTGCAAATTAGAAAGGAAGAAGCAAAACTTTTGTTACTCACAGATGGTATGAACCTATACCTAGAAAGTACTGAAAAGACTACAACAAACTACTGGAGCTAATAAAGAAGCTCAGCAGAGTGGCAGGATACAAGAATAGTATACAAAAATCAGTAGTGTTGTTTTTTCTTTTACAGATTTATTTATTTACTTAATTCCCCCCCTCCCCCGGTTGTCTGTTCCCTGTGTCTATTTGCTGCGTCTTGTTTCTTTGTCCACTTCTGTTGTCAGCGGCTCGGACGTGTGGGCGGCGCCATTCCTGGGCAGGCTGCACTTTCTTTTGCGCTGGGCGGCTCTCTTTATGGGCGCACTCCTTGCGCGTGGGGCTCCCCACCGCGGGGACACCCGTGCGTGGCATGGCACTCCTTGCGCACATCAGCACTGCGCATGGGCCAGCTCCACACGGGGCAAGGATGCCCGGGATTTGAACCGCGGACCTCCCATGTGCTAGATGGACGCCCTTACCACTGGGCCAAGTCCGTTTCCCCAGTAGTGTTTTTATACACGACTAATGAGCCATCTGAGGAGGAATTCAGGGGAAAAAATTCCATTAACAATAGTGACTAAAGGAATCAAATATTTAGGAATAAACTTATCCAAGGATGTAAACGATCTCTATTCAGAAATTTACAATGCACTGCTAAAAGAAATCATACAAGACCTAAATAAATGGAAGAACATTCCACGTTCAAGAATTAGAAGACTAATATCATTAAGATGTCAATTCTACCCAAATTGATACACAGGTCTAATGCTATCCTGACAAAAATCCCACCATTTTTGAAAGAACTGGAAAACACAACTAGCAAATTTATTTGGAAGGGTAAGGGGCTCCGAATAGCCAGAAACATCTTTTCAAAAGGAGGAATGAAGTTGGAGGACTCTCATTTCTGGATTTTAAATCATATTACCTAGCTACAGTAGTTAAAAAGAGCATGGTACTAGTACAAAGATAGACACATAGATCAATGGAACCTAACTGATGGTTCAGAAACAGATTCTCACATCTAGGGTTAAGTGATTTTTGAAAAGGCTGTCAAGAACACCAACTACGGCAGAACAGTCTATTCAACAAATGGTACTGGAAGAACTGGAGCTCCATATCGAAAATAAAAAAGGTCCCTATGTCTTACCTTATACAAAAATTAACTCAAAATGGATCAAAGACCTAAATATAAATTCCATAACCATAAAGTTCCTAGAAGAAAATATAGGGAAACTTCTTCAAGAACTGATGTTAGACAGTGGTTTCTTAAACCTTATACTGAAAGCACAAGCAACAAAAGAAAAAAGGAATAAATGGGACTTTCTCAAACTTAAACTCTTTTGTGATTCAAAGGACTTTATCAAGAAGGTGAAAAGGCAGCCCACTCAATGGAAGGAAATATTTGGAAACCACATATCCCATAAGTGTTTGATTTCCATTCTATGTAAAGAGATCATATGACTCAACAATAAAAGAGCAAGCAATTCAGTTTAAAAATGTGAAAGACCTATACAGACATTTCTCCAAAGGTAAACAAATGGTGAACAAACACATGGAAAAATGTTCAGTATCATTAGTTATTAGGGAAATGCAAATCAAAACTATAATGAAATATCGTCGGACACCTCATAGAATGGCCATTATTAAAAAACAAAACAGGAAACAAGTGCTGGAGAGGATGTGGAGAAATAGGAATATTCCTTCACTCTTGGTGGGAATGTAGAATGGTGCAATCTCTGTGGAAGGCAGTTTGGTGGTTCCTCAGGAAGCTAAATATAGAACTGCCGTATGATCTGGCAATCCCTCTAATAGGAATAAATCCAGAAGAACTGAAAACAGTGTCACAAATAGACATTTGCACATCCATGTTCATAGCAGCATTATCCCCAATTACCAAAAGATGGGAATCAACACAAGTGCCCATCAACCAATGAATGGATAAACAAAATCTGGTATATACATTGATGGAATACTATGCTGGTGTAAGAAGAAACGAAATTGGGACCCATATGAAAACAAGGATGGGACACATATGAAACAGTGTGAACATTATGCCATGTGAAAGAAGCCGACACAAAAGGACAAATATTGTACTGGCTCATTGTATGTAGAATTTTTAATTAGCTTGACTTTGAAAGCGTGGAACTGGGTAGAATTGATGGTAACATAGGATAGTGGCTATAACTAACAACACGACTGTCTTATGAACAAGATTGTGGCTTAAAGGGGAACCTTAGGGATGTACTGTCAATTGAAAGAAACCTCGGGAATAATCTAGGGACTGAATAATATAGTGAGCCTGCAGGTGGATGAGGATTGTGGTTAATAGTACAAATACAAGAATATTCGTGTATGAACTAGAAGAAATGTACATCACTATTACAAGGTCGTAAGTATATAGAGATGCACGGGGGAAATACAATTAATGTAACTTATGGACTATAGTTAGTAATACTGTAATATTCTTGCATCAATGTCAAAAAAGTTACTCTAGCAAAAGTAACGGTCAATAATAGGGGCATATGGGATTTTAAAATTTTTTACTAAGGAAAACATTCAAACATTTACTGAGGTGATGACTGCACAACTCTGATGAAAGTGAGAGCCACTGAGTGTACACTTTGGATAGACTGTACAAGGCATGGGACTATATACCAGTGAACCATGGGTGGAAGATGGACTGTGGTTGTAGTTAACAGTACAAATATGAGAGTGTTCTCTCATGAACTATAACAAATGTACAATACTAATACATGGTGTTACTCTTAGGGGGTGTATGGAAAAATATATCAAATGTAAGCTCTGGACCACAGTTAGTGGCAATAGTCTGATTATGTGCTTTCCCAGTCTGTAACAAATGTTCCACAACCATGCAAGGTATTGGTGGGGGGCTGAGGTGTGGGAATTCTGCACATGATGCATGATTGCTTTGTGAGCTCACAACTTCTAATAAAGTTTTTTTCTAATGAAAAATAGAAATAAATAAAAATATGCACAAAGGGCATTGAAGATGCATCCAAGTATGTAAGTTAAGACTCACAGACAGGCTGAAATGCAGCATATGTTGGATGGGCAGGGAGGTGCCTTGGCTCACTTGTCCCCAGAGACACATTTCAGTTTCAACCAGAAGCTCAGGGAACTTTTCCCATCTGGTTCTGTGTCTAAACCAGGAGAGGAAAATCTTGGCGAGGGCCAGGTGCAAATAACGAGGACCCAAGTGAGAACAGTCCAATCAGGTAAGCTTCTTTAAATTCAGATTAATTGGAGGAAAAAAGCGTTGGAAAGAGGGGGAACCACTCTTTCCCAGCAGCCCCCCCAGACTCCCCAAAAGACTAAGACATGGCAATGGCTGGTTTTCTGGAGGCTGAGGCCCCGGGCAACATGAAGAGGCATCAGGAGGGAAGTAGCCGCTGGACTAAGGGGGCAGGTAGGACCTCAGCATGGATTTAGGTATGTGAGTGCCCTGTTACAAACTCAGACACGACCCTCTCTGAGCCCACGATTCTAGAAGATGAGATTCCTTTCCTTTAGCCCAAAATCTGAAATTCACTCCCAGAGAGAGGCATGCAATGGCAGGGTAGGGCTTACCTAATTTCGTGGCCTTGAAAAGGATCATTTGAACGTCCAGTAAAACCCGTTCATTCAAGACGTCATTAATTCCCAGACAAGCGTGAACATTTTGGTGTAACTCCGGATGTCAATGTTTAAGGCACATTCTATCATTTGGGCCTGCTGTGAATCCAAATGTTCTCATCACTTTGCTTCAATTGTAGCTATTGATTTGGATACTACTCGTACAACATTAAGAAAGTCGAGCTAATTTTCTTTGAAAAAGAAATAGTCTCTGTAATTTAGTCTTGACTGATTCAAATATGACCTCTCTTGTCTTCAAGTCAGCAGAGTTTTGTGCAATGAAATTTATTGAAACAGTCCGTGCAGTGGATTATAAAAATATATGGCACCAACCTCCGTATGTCATTTTCCGTGCTGTTTTAAATATTATACTCATGTTTTATAAATTATAAATGTGCTCGTTACTATTAACTGTAAATATTTCTTGCATTAAAAAATGTACTTTGTGTTAAGTAATTTGGAACAAGTTCTAGGTATGGTACTTAGCATATAAAATGTCATGGCTTGGCTTTGCCTAGGCTCCTCAGAATAATTAATTATTTATAAAAAATTCATATTATTTATATGAGTGATTCACCTCCTTTTAAATGTGCAAACATCAACATGTGGCCATGTAGAACTATCTATGAAGTGTGCTCTTCAAATGAATTCTTCTTTTTGAAGGAATGTTATCAAATGCCTCTATCACGATGTACGGCAATCTGTGTGGCATTGTTAAATGCTCTGTGGTAAGCTGATTATTTATGTTGTAGAAGAGAAGAAATGGGTTTTATTCCTTAATATGATAAAGCAAAATTTATGCAATGGACAGATGCATGTATTTAGTGTTAAATAAAAAAGAAACGCTGTTGCATGAATGTCATCCTTGGTTGCTGCCCCACGGTTCCTGAGTTCCTTGGACCTCCCCTCAGCTGAATCATCCAGAATCCTGCTTGTTGCAAAATGCAGATTCCTCCAGTCCCCCATTGACTTAGGACTTCCGGGAGAAAGGCCTAAACACCTGCATTAGATAAGTTATAGGTTCACACACACGCAAAAGGCTGCATTTTTGCAACAAGAACCCTGGGTGATTCTTCAGAACACTAGAGATTTGGTGTGCTTTATTTCATTTTTAAAATATGTATTTAAGTTTTGAATATGAAAGCCATTCTCATGGTTCAAAAATCAAAGCATAGAAAGGTATCCTGCAAAAAGTCTCTCTGCTGCCACTGTTCCCTGTCCTCTTTACCCCCGTCTAACCGGTGGCAGTTGTTGTCAGTTTCTTGCGTGGACTGCTGCACAGGTTTACGCATAAACAAGTAAATACAAATAGGTATATTTCCTGCATTCACCACCATTTTACAGAAATGGTAGTGTATTGTATACACTGTTTAGCCCCTTGCTTACTTCACTATCTTGGACGTCTTTCCAGGTCAGTATATAAAGTGCGTCCTCATTCTTTCTTACACTTAGCACAGCAGTCCCTGATTTCTTTACCCAGGCTCCCACTGATGGGCATATAAGTTGTTTCCAGTTCTTTGCTATCATGAACCCTGCTGCAATGAAGAACAGAGACTATTTCTTGCATGACCTAGAGTCGCTGTAGAAAAAAATCCTAAGTGTGAAATGGCAGAAACACAATGCATATACCTTTATCATTCTGACAGTTATTCCAAATTGCTCTCTTTAGGGTTTGAATACTGAGGTTTAAGAGCCACTGCTTTCAGGGATAATCCTAGACATCAGAGAGCAGGAAAGCCCTTGAAAATTAGGAATTGAAACAAGAAAATCTAGCTGAAAATTCAGGCTGTCTAGACTACCACTTGCCTGAAGTCTACCTTTTCTTTCTTTCCCTCTGGGAGACACTGTGTGTGTGTGTATGTAGAAACGGTAATAGATTCTAAGGTTGAATTTCCAAAGACAGCAAGGACAGTTGGAATTTAATTCATGAATTGTTTCATCCATTCCTACAGGGCTAATTGTCAGGGAACAAATTCTTATTCCTTTTGTCATCAATTCCATTTATTTGAAGTTGGCGCACTCGTTGGCTTAGCCAATGTTCAAGTCTTTGGGAATATTTAAAATATTCAACAGCCATGGTAAGGGAGTAAGAGAGACACCCAAAATCCCAAAGTTGTAAAGGAAGGAGGCTGAGAGCAATGGAGTGACCCAGGCACAGTGGATGCAAACAGAGGCCGTCGAATCTCCCTGCACCCCAGGTGAGAAGAGCTAACCCCAGGGTTGGATGCAGTCAGCAAATTCCTAACACACCAGGCTGACAGCCATGGGAAGGGGCCCCCAAATGTGGGCACGAGTGCAACCACCTCCATGGTGCCATCTTGGAAGAAGGCTCTCTTCTCCGCAGATCTCCCACCACTTCCCCTGCCATGCACCCCACTCCCTCGATGGGCGACCCGAACTGACTACAGTTAAACTGTAAAGGGTCTCTGCAAGTGTCAACAATTTAAATAGATAAAAGTAAATCATTCATCACTGAGCCCGTGCTAGACCCTGTATCTCTAGTTTTACTGAGTTAGGTGGGAAGACAGACAGACTAAAACCTATGAGTCAGAGACACCCAGGCATAAAAAGCTCAATTGACATTTAAGGTTGGTCCATTGTAATTGCTCAGAGCCGCACCCAAAGCCCAGGGGACATTTCCTATTAGAAAGCTGGGACCTGCTCTTTGGAAGCACGCTGCCTACAGTGTCAGAAAAGCAAGCTCTATTCCTGCACAGACAGTAATATAAAAAGCTTAACATTGTCTTAGAACCATTGGATTGTTGGAGTTGGAAGACACCCCAGAGGATGCCCAGACACACCCTCACATTTCACAAAGGAGGAATTGAAAAGAAACTTGCATGATTTCTGTTTCCAAATGGCCATAGCCTTTAGGGGAATGAAGATTCATTGGCGTGGAGATGACACGGGGGGCGGTGAACAGAGGTTTCTCAGCCCCTTCTGCGGGGGCGGGGGGGGGGGGCCAATCCACACAGGCCTGTCCTGCAGCCAGCCAGGCAGAGAACTTTCCATTCATTGGGCACAATATTAGTAAACAGTGGCTTCGCATACAAAAGAGATGGCTATCATTTCTCACGGGTCTCCTATCCCTCAGCTACAAACTGAACTGTGTTCGATAATATAAAAATGAGTTTCTGATCTACCCCCGAGCCAGGCCCAAGAGATCAAGCGTTTTGCTGCAGATCACACGTGAATGTTGACTTCTCAGGGCTTTTCCCCACTGCCCCTTCCTGCCTTCCACAACAGCCCAGTGGTCCTCAGTGCTTCTCAGATGGACTGAACTAGCTTTGCCTCTCCAGTGTGCGCTGGAACAGTCTATGTTGCTGTGCCCACCCTTGGGGAATCACCGAGGACCTCGTGCTCAAAGTGTGGTCCCTGGACCAGCTGTGTTGACATCACCTGAGAGCTGATTAGAAATGCACAAGTTCTGCCTCCTACGTCATCATAATCAGCACTTTAACAGATCACTGAGTGATTCTTATGCATATTAAGTTTGTGGTCACTGACCTAGGACATGGTTTGCTGTGATGAAATTCATATTAGGGCCCTGTACCATCTCTGTGCCGTCTAGGAGCATCTACAAATTCCCTGAGGCATTCTGGGTCGAGGGCCTTGGAATCCCTTTTCTGGTGTAGCCCGTGTGGTGAACACAAGCTCAGGCCACCTAGAGTGGCAAAGTCCCCTAGTGTCCCTGGGACTGGCAGTACAAGATCCCATGACATTAGCCTTGCAGGACTACTCACCCAGATCAGCCCAGCGTCCTGTTCAGTCTCACCATGCAATCGATGATTCTTTCTCTAAGGGTCCTGGCTTTTATCCTATGCTGCCTTGAATTATATTTTGATGTATGAATGCTGGGTTTTCCCCAGGAAAGGGGTTGACAAACATTTTCTGTCAAGGGCCAGAAAGTAATGCCATCCAGTCTCCACCACGACTACTCAATTCTGCCCCTGCAGAATGAAAGCAACCATAGAAAATACTTGCTGAATATGGCTGTGTTCTCATAAATCTGTATTTGCAAAAACAGATGCTGGATTTCACCTGGGAGCTGTAGTTTCCTGACCCCTGCATGAGACTAATGTAGTTCTCTAGGCACAGGAACCTTTCCTCTTTCTCTTGCTCTCTCCCTCCTTCCTTCCTTCTCTCCTCCCTCCCTCCCTCCCTCCCTTCTCTTACTTATATTTTGCCTATTTCAGGGCCTGAATCAATGCGGAAAACACAAAATTCACCTTCTGGAGCCCTATGTTATCTGTCGCTCACAACCACGGCCTGGAGCATGGGTAGCCAAAGTGAAGCAGGGTAAGAATTAGCTCATCAAGTCTGCCTTTTAAGAACCTATTAATATTTACCTGTATACCACTTCCAATAGAACTGTCAAACGACCTCCATTTGTGACGCACAGAGTCACTCATCAACAGTGATATGCACTCCCACGCCAGGACTAATTTTCCCAGTTGTACCTAGAGATCCTTCTCCCTGGCTGCGGGCTGGTGAGCGGCTTGAGAAGGGTAATCCGGTGCGAGCATTTGCATCAAGGCCGGTGTCTATGGGAGGTAGCTGTCCAAAGTACGAGTTCTGACTGTGGGAAAGTATGCTGATGAGCAGCACCCAGTAGTGGTGACATAATTCACCATCATTAAAAAATTACCCCCACACTAGACAAGAGGAAAAGGCCCCCGGCCCCCAGACTGTAAGCACTGATGCATGTCATGCATGTGATGCATTCTAATTGGCAAGTAAGCTGAGGAAAGCCATGTGAAGACCAAAAGGGGAGCATTCTCACGATAAGCCCCAAAGATTGCTTATTTAGAACCAAACTCTGTCCCCAACATTCCACTCTTCCCAGCCTGAGGCAGACTTGTGCCTCTTAACTCACTCTTCTCCCCACGACCCCATAATGGATCTGTGGCATCCGCAGCCAGAGCAATCAAGGAGTTATATGCATAAGGAAAAGGAAGCTACTATTTGGTGACAATATGATCCTCTACCTTACACAGTGTCACGCAGCCGCCAAGGGCCCGGGGCTCACAAACCCGCCTGGCTCCGCCCCTTCCCTGTAGAAAGTTAATCTCTTAGAAGCCAACTTGTAGTAGAACCTAAGTCTGGCTGGTGAGGAGTGAGGAGGGAGGCAGTGATGGGCGACTCTCCCCACTAGCCCCCCACCCCACCCCGCTCCTGTCCTGGCCCATCTCACAGCAGTCCTGGGACATAACCTGTCATCTGCACCCTGGGCAGGAGGGAGAGTGGTCAAGAGTCGGGAGCCATGGGGCCTTTCCCAGGAAGCTTTGCATCAAAGAGACGGGAGCAGGGCCCCCCAAGTGTGGAAGCAACAGCTTTACATAAACTACGCCACCAGTTCAGATCCCTTTAATAAAGTCTTTATTTCAAAGAGAGAGAGAGGAGCGTAGATGAGGACCCCAGGCAGGAGGAGTGGGGAGACTTACCCCCCAAAGGAAAGGGAAGCTCTCAGGCCTGGAGAGCCCGAGACAGGGCTGTCAGGGGAGCACCGCCCCCCCTGCCTTAGGGGAACGGGCACGTCGGGGTCTAAGGTCTACCTCTTCTGTCTTGAGTCTTTGTCCCTATCCTTCCCCTGGACGGTCTCTACAGGAAGGGGGGATCTTAGTCTCGTGGAAACGGCCCCAGTTCTGTGTGTGTGTTGGGGGGGGGGAAACCGAGGACCGAAAGGACCTGCAGATGAGAGCCCTGAGCGCTAACGAGGGAGCCCGTCCACAAGAGGGCGCTGTGCAAAACCCCGTCCCCGCTGTCAGCCCTGGGAGGACCCGAACCCCCTAAGCCGGATGTGGCCCCCCTGCTTCCGCTTGGGAGGGTCCAGAAAGTGGGGCGTCTGACTGCGGCCTCACGTCAGCGGAGGGTGGCGGTTCACGACGCATCAGGTGCCAAGGTGAGGACCCTGAAAGTGGGAAGGGATCACCCCACCCGCAACAAAGGGGCCCACAAAGTCCTGCCTCTTTGGTGGACCCCGGGCGGCCCCAGCAGCGCTCGCCGGGGGGCGACTCCTGTCTGGAGGCCGCAGGGAAGGGTGGGCCTTGGAAGAGTCGCCCGAGTCTGCAGAGGGAGGGGGCGTCGACCCTAACTGGGGCCCTGGCGAGGGTCGTGAGTGCTAAGGAGGCGACTTCCCAGAACCCGGCCCCTACTGCTCGGCTTGGCAGGCCCCAGACAATGGCGGTGCAACATGGCGTGCAGCATGGCGTCCCGCCTTCCCCCGCTCGGGGCTCCAGGAGGCAGGCCTTCCTCTGAGGCCTTCAGTAGTGAGGAATTCCATGCCCTACGCGGGGCCAAGATCAGAACCTTGAGTGACGGCTGAGGGGAGCACCTGCTGGGGAACTGTGGGTGCCCCGGGCCTCACCCCTGCTGTCGGGCCTCGTGGGCCCCAAGCAGCCCTGGCAGGAAGTGTGGCTTTTCCCGACTTCCGGCTCTAAGGCCCCGGATGTGGGGCGCTTGGTGCGAGGAGCATGGCCTCGACAGCCTAGGATGGAGCCCCAGAACCGATGAGGTGTCAGGGTGGGACACTGAGTGAGGAAATGGGAGCCACTCGCCCACCCCACAGTGGAGAGGGCGGCTCTGAGCCCCTCTTCTGCTTTAGTCCTCGGAGACCCGGCGAGAAGTGGAAGGGCTCCCCTGACCCTGACTTCAGCCCGGACGGTCTCAGGGAGATCAAGGCCGCGTTTAAGGGCTGGACGCCCAGTTGAGCAGAGTGGGGAGCCCCAGGCCCTGGCTGGATGAAGGGGGAAATGCTATATGAGGAATGAGGGATCCCCCAGCCCAGCACAGAGGACGAGGTACCAAGCTCTGCCTCTGCTCCTGGCCCTGGGAGCCAAGGCCGTCAGGCTGAGGTGCCGCTCATTCCCGGGGGCAGAGGCGTCCCAGAGATGAGAAGCGCCAGGACTAGAGAGAGAGGCCCCGATCAGCAGAGGGAGGGGCCTAGTCCATACCAGGCCCGCGGGAGAGGGCAGCGTGGCCATGCAGGCTGTGCGGAGCCCGCCCCTGCCGTCGGCCGGGCAGACCCGGGCGTGTGGACAGGATGAGTCTCGCGCACGTCTCCGCGGCCATCTCAGGGAGGTGGGGAGCCTGGTGGAAGGGGGCAGCCTCAGGTCAGCAGAAGGGGGCTTTCAGAGCTTGCTGGAGACCAGGTGAGGACGCTGACGACTGAGGAGACCACCGAGCCCGTAACAGTGGGAGCCACAGATCCCTCCCTCTCCTGTCAGCCTTGGGAGGCCAGGAGCAGATGTGGCCAGATGAGGCAACTTAGGGCTTCTGAGTAGAATGAGCAGAGCCCCCTGGCCTCCCTCCAGCATAGACGGCCCCACAAAGTGCTGCCCCCTCGCAGCCCTGGGAAGCCCCAGCTGGGACAGCCAGTGGGGTTTACTTCTAACTTCCAGGCCTGGCCACTCAGGGAGGTGAGGGTCATGGTCCCAGGCTGGAAGCCTCAGGTGGGCTGCAGGAGGAGTCCCAGATCCTCCCCGAGGGCAGGACTAAAGGAGTCCCAATCCCAGGACAGCGGGTGCCTGGGGAGTCCAACCCCTGCTCCCAGTCCAGGGAGTCCAGGAACAGGGGTGGCCGGGCACAGCTGGCGCTTCCTTCCTCCTCTGAGGTCTCAGGGAGGTGAGGACCTGTTTGGGATGGGAGGGCCCCAGACCAGGAGCTGAGGATTCCCAGGATGTGTTGGGAGTCAAGGCAATGACCCTGAAGGGTGGGGGACCGCCCTCCCCAGGGCAGCAGGCACCCACTGCACCCCTCCCTGTGGCCCGCGTCGGAGGCCCCGCAGAGGCCTCGGGCTGCCCGCCCTTCCCTTCTTCCTCAGGGGGTCTAAGAAGTGAGGCACTAAGGGGAGGCCCTGAGCGACTACCGAGGCATCCAAGAGCCCAGGGCAGAAGGGGCCCCACGGAGCGTCAGCCCTGGGCAGCGCGGCCCGCGTGGGGCCTGGGGCATCCCTTCCCTTCTCTCTGGCGGGTCCCAGGAGCTGAGAGGTGTCAGCTTGAGAGCAGCAGGGTGGACAGGACCCAGCTGCCCACAGTTCATCTGCTGGGGCTGGATGGGAAGGCAGGGGCTCTCCCCCCCCTAGATCAAGGGTCCCCGTTGCCAGCCCCGTGGTCACCCCAGTAAGCCCCCAGCAGGGCAGACAGGCTGAGCCTCAGGCACACTCGAGCTTCCTCTGCAGGGTCCCGCCTGCGCATTCCCTCCAGACTTCAAGCCCTGGGGGTCTGTCCCTGCCAGAGGGGCTCTCACCCTCTCGTCCTCCCGCCTCCAGGGCCTGCCTCATCTGCCTGCTTCCTTCCCTCCTGCTGCTGTCCCCGACTAGGCCCATCATGCCTCGCAGTCAGAAGAGTAAGCTCCGCTACCGGGAGAAACGCCGCCAGGCCCGAGAGGAGACCCAGGGTCCCCACGGGGCTCAGGCCTCTGTGGAGGTGAAAGAGGAGGCTCCATCCTCCCCCTCTGCCGTTTCTGGGGGGTCCCCGCAGAGCTCCCCTGCTGCTGGCCATCCCGAGGAGCCTCCGAGGTCCCTGTCGCCCCTCACCCTGGCTGCGGCGGTCTCTGGTCCCAGAGCTGAGGAAGAGGCTGAGAGGCCCAGCTCCCCCGAGGCCCCAGGCTCCCCTCAGTCCCCGGGGTCCCCCGAGGCCCCGGGCTCTCCTCAGGCCCCGGGCGTCCCTCAGTCCCCGGGCTCCCCTGAGGCCCTGGGCTCCCCTGAGGCCCCGGGGTCCCCTGAGGCCCCGGGCTCCCCCGAGGCCATGGGCTCCCCTGAAGCCCCAGGCTCCCCTGAGGGCCTGAGCTCCCCTGAGGCCCTGGGCTCCCCCGAGGCCACGGGCTCCTTCCAGACGTGCAGCGCCCCCCAGATGTGGCGCTCCCTCCAGACGTGGAGCTCTCCCCAGACGTGCAGCCCCCTCCAGACGTGGGGCGCTACCCGCCACTCTCGCCGAGACCCGCTCTCCAGGAAGGCCGCCTTGGTGCTGCAGTTCCTGCTGAACAAGTACAAGCTGAAGCAGCCCATCCTGAAGGCCGACATGCTGAAGCTCATCCGCAGGAAGTACAAGGAGCAGTTTCCGGAGATCCTCAGGATGTGCTCTGAGCGCCTGGAGCTGGTGTTTGGCCTCGACCTGAAGGAGCACGACGCCAGCGCGCAGTCCTACCTCCTGGTCAGCAAGCTGGATCCCAGCGAAACCAATCTGAGCGGCGGCTGGGGCTTGCCGAGGAACGGCCTCCTGCTGCCGCTCCTGGGGGTGATCTTCTTGAACGGCAACTGCGCCCCCGAGGAGGAGATCTGGCAGTTCCTGAGTTTGCTGGGCGTCTACAAGGGGAGGAGGCACTTCATCTTCGGGGATCCCTGGAAGCTCATCACCCGAGATTTGGTGCGCGAAAAGTACGTGGAGTACCGGCAGGTGGCTCAGAGCAGCCCTCCACGCTATGAGTTCCTGTGGGGCCCCAGGGCCCACGCTGTGACCAGCAAGATGAAAGTGCTAGAGTTTTTGGCCAAGGTCAACGATACCGTGCCCAGTGCCTTCCACTCCCATTACGAAGAGGCTCTGAAGGACGAGGAAGAGAGGGCCCAAGCCCGCGCTGCGGCCAGGGCTGGTGCTACCGCCAAGGCCATGGCCCAGGCCCAGCCCAGCCAGGCCGCCAGCAGCTCCTGCCACCCTCAGGTCTGAGGCAGGTTTTCACTCAGGTTGACTGGGGCTGCCAGCCTGCGAAGCTGCAAGCAGTGCCCTGGCTGGAACAGGCCCCGCGCCTAGCTTCCTTGTGTTGCGGGTATACATAAGTAGCATAGAGATTTTTTCGTTTAGATTTGCAGTTGAAGTTGATGCATGAAATGACTCACACATTTACTGCCCTTTGTCAGCTTTTTGCATACTAGTTTGAGGTTTTGTAAAACAAATGAAAATCCTTGAATCCTTCTTAGCGAGCCAAACCAAGATCGCACTGTGCTGTTGTGGTTGTGCTTGGAAACGTACAAGGCCCCCATTGGACAATTGTGAGGATCACGGGATAGAGCAACCTTGGCTTCCTTGATTCCTGTTAGTCTTTTGGTCTGTTCTTGGATTTCCTTATTCCTTTCAGTCTTTCATTTGTAACATTAAAAGATACACGCCTGGATTGGCTGAGCTTATTCACGAATGGGCAAGAGATTAAACCCTGTTGAATTTGACCTCTTGTCAACTGGCTCTTTTGTTCCTCGGACGTCCATTGAGCATGTGCCCTTTGGAGGCTTCGTGCCAGGACTGGGCATGTTGAGACAAAGAAGACGCATGCCTGCTCCTAGCATTCCAGAGCCTAAGAGCAGCGATCATGAAAGGAAGATGGGAGATCGGCTCCGAGGCCTAGAGAACACTAAGGGGTGGGGTGGGCAGTGCCCTCCCACGGGGCAGTCTGGGCCTTTGGGAGGCAGTTAGTGGTTAGGTGCTGTGGTGAGCTAGATGAGGCCACTGGGCTGCTGAGGCTCCGTGTTCCCGGGCTAAGCCTGGGGTGGAAACTGCTCTTAAGGGCTACTGAGGGATGGTGGGTCAACCCGAGAAGCCCCCCTGTGGCAGCTTGGGAGGGGTCCTGGTTCCTGTCCCCTATGCTGGTGAACACAGTGAGCACAGCGGGCGTGTATGCACATCGTGAGCAGAGAGTTCCAGGGACGCAAGGGGGACGCTTCCCGGAGGTGGGGTGCACAGCAGCCACTGGGAGGGCTCCCTTCCTTGGTCTGGGGCAGTGGGGGCCCACTCCATTAAAAGGGGCTGCAGATTCGCCTGTCTTGTGTGTCCTTTGGCAAAATCTGAGCAAGTGTTTAGATTTTTAGTGGTGGTTAAATGAATGAAAATGGGCGGTTTAGAGGAAGAGCGGACGGGAGGGAGGGACGCTATTGGTCATTGTTTTCATTTGCTAAAGGCTACCAAGGCAGTTGGTTTTTACAGTGGGGATTTATTAACTTAAAAACTTCCAGTTTGGGAGTGGAGTCGGCTCAAGCCGTTGAGTGCCCGCCTCCCACACGGGAGGTCCTGGCTATGGTTCCCAGTGCCTCCTGAAAAACTAAAAACAAACAACAAGCACAACAAATGATCAGTCCAACTCAGGGGAGCTGATGTGGCTGAGTGATTGAGTGCCTGCTTCCTGCGTATGAGGTTTCGAGTCTATCCCAGGCCCCTGGTGCCTAAAGAACAAAACAAAACAAAAAACTTAGAGTTCTGAGCCCATGAAAATGTCCAAATGAGGGCATCATCAGAAAACTGGCCGCCAGAGTCTCCGGTCACTTGGCTAAGCACACGGAGGCACCTGCTGGGGCTCCCCTCCTTCTCTAGGTCTCATTGCTTTGAGCTTCTGGCTTCCTCTCTCCTGGGTTCTGTTGATTTCAGCCTCTTGCTGTGATGGCATTCTCTGTGCTCCTGTGGCTTTCTCTCTCTTTCTCTGCAGCTTTTTTATATATTCATCCTGTTTGTAAAGGACTCCGTGGGGTAAGAGGATTAAGACCCACCGTAGGGGCAGTGGATTTGGCTCAATGGATAGAGCGTCCACCTACCACATGGGAGGTCCAGAATATAAGCAGACACAGAAGAACACACAGCAAATGGACACAGAGAGCAGGCAAATGGGGGTGTGGGTCGTTGGGGCGGGAAATGGGAGAGAAGTAAAAAGTAAATTAAAAAAAAAAAGACCCACCCTCGGCCATGCCCTATGGAAGTGATTCAATCACATGGCCCTTAAGTGAATCGACACAAAAGGTCCCACCTCCAGTAGGTTCATAGCCACAGGAATGGATTAATTTGAGACCATCATTTTCTGGGGAGTACAAAAGCCTCAAACTGCCACAGCCATTGACACACACTGTAGCAGATTTACATTGTCTCTAGCTCGGGAAGTCTACCTCGTATTCTCATGAAATGACTTCATCTCCTGGGAAAATGTTAGTTGGACTTGCTAAGCAGAGTTTGGGCTGATTCCGTTCTCTATGTTCTAGAATGCTGCACATTCTCTGACTTCTCCTGGATTAAAAACAAAATTTTTTTTTCGAGTCTGCTGTGTAGTATCCTCTGGGGTCACATGAATGATAGAAATAGCAGCCATTCTTTAAATCTCAATGCAGTGCAGCCCCTGGGCCTAGTGTGCTACACTACATGCACTCCAACAGTCCCATAAGACCAGCTCGTCAAACCCACTTCACAGATGCAGAAACTGAGCCTCACAAAGTTTGGTAAGCGTCTTGAGTCACATGGCTGCTAAGTGACAGGCCTGGGACTAACCTAATCTGCATCCGCTAGAGCCCTCACTGTTCTGCCCCTCCCAGCCGTAGGCAGACTCGTGTCTCTTAATTCACTTTTCTTCCCATTACTCCAAAATGTATCCCAGGCAATAAAAGGGAATCTGTGCCCAAACTACTGGTTTGGACTATAGGGCCAGAACGAGAAGAGTACCTAAATAAATGAGAAGTAGGAAAAATAAACATATAACGCTTGGTGACAATATCATCAACTATATGCAGTGTCAGACCACCCCAAAGCCTGGGGACTCACAAAAATTTACTTCCGCCTGTTCTCCGTAGAAAGAGAATCTATTAGAACCCAGCTTGCATAAGACCCTAAGTGTGGGGAAGCAGATGTAGCTCAACAGATAGAGCGCCCGCCTACCATATAGGAGGTCTAAGGGTTCGACACCCAGGGCCTCCTGGCTCGTGTGGTGAGCTGGCCCACACGCAGTGTTGGTGCATGCAAGGAGTGCTGGGTCCCGCAAGGATGCCCCTGCATAAGGCTGCCTCCCACGCAAGGAGAGGCCACTGCAAAGGAGAGCCAGCCGGGGCTGGCGTGAAACGGCAGCCCTCCCAGGAGTGGTGCCACGCACACAGAGAGCTGACACAGCAAGATGATGCAACAAGAAAAGACGCAGATCCCCAGTGCTGCCTGATGAGAATACGAGTGGACACAGAAGAACACACAGCAAATGGACACAGAGAGCAGACAATTGGGGGGTGGGGCAGAGAAATAAATAAATCTTAATAAAAAAAGAACCTAAGTGTGGCAGGCGAGGAGGCGGCAGCGATGCGCTGCTTTCTCTCCCCAGCCTCCTGTGCTGGGCCCCTGCCTGGTGCAGCAGCTTCCCCATCTCGCAGCACTGCCGGGACGAACGTGCAAGAGGCTGTCTAGGTGTCCCATGTAGGAGTGGAATTGCAGCAACACAGGGCACGCACAGGTCCGACTTCACTAGGCAAGGCTCTTGCCAAAGCGTCGTACTGATTTTCCCCAGCAGTGGGAGGAACATGGCGTTCCCTACCGTTCACCGGCGCTGGGTGTTTTCGGCTATAAAAGTTTGGTGCACTTGGTGTGCAGGGGCATCTCAGGGAGTTTTACTCGGCATTCCCCTGTTTCCTGATGAGGCGGAAGGGCCTCTGCATATGTTGTTGACCACTTGGGTATCCTCTTTCCTGAGATAGCTGTTTAAAATCTGTGTGCACATAAATGATATTGCAGGGACACGTGCAGGACAGTATCTATCCTGCCATACCCACGGAATGGCCTGGGGAGAGTGTCAACTACAACGTAAGCTATAATCCTTGCAGTGCACAGTGCTCCAAGACGTATTCCCCACGTGCAATGAGTGTGCCACGATAGTAGGGCAGGTTGTTGATGTTGGAGGAGAGGGATGGGGTGGGTTGTGGGGTATATGGGAACCTCTTATACATTGTTTCTTTCAGATTTATTTTTATTTATGCTCCCCCGCCTTACAGCTTCCTTGCTGTCTGCTGAGTCCATTCGCTGGGCGTTCTTCTGCTTGTCTGCTCGTCTCCCTTCCTGGCGTCATTTTGCTATCCCTGCTCTCTGCGGGCCTGCGCCTTCAGCTCTCCCCGGGTGGGGGCGAGCCTGCCTTCACAAGGAGGCCCCGGACAGGAACCCAGGGCCCACCATACGGTGGACGGGAGCCGCAGCTGCTTCTACCTCTTATACTTTTTCATATAACTTTGTGTGTGTGTGATCTATATCTTTAAAAAAAAAACGATAATAAAATAATAAAGAGTAAATTGTACAAATCTGTGTGCGGTCGGGGAGCCAGCCCCGCCGGCGAGGAGCGCCACGGGAGCAGCGGTGAGACACGCCGCTCTGCCAGCGCCGGCGGGGAGGAGCCGCCCTGGCGCCAGCCCGTGGCCTGCGCCGCGGCAGCGCCCTCACCCGCCACCCCGAGGGCCACGTGCTGGGCCAGCCGCGGCCCCGGGCGCTGTCCCGGCGCGCCGAGGGCGCCGTGCTGCTGCCCGAGGGCGCCCAGGCCCTGGGGCCCGTCGCGGGACCCGCCTGCCTGGCGGCGCGGCAGGTGCACGCGGCGTCCCCGAGCGCCTGGGGCGGCAGAGCAGCGCAGCCAGCAGGCCTGGCCGTGCCCGCGCACGAGCGCGCCGCCGCCTGCAGGACGCCGCGGCCCGGGGCGCCCTCCTGGTCCCGGGCAGGTCCGGGGCCGCCGCCCATCGGCGACCCCCCCAACTGCAGGGGCTTCGGGGATATAAGCCGGTGTCGCGGACCCCGGGTCTCAGGGCCCCGGCCGTCCCATCCTTGCTGGGGCGACGCGTCGCTGCCCAGGGTCTCTGCGGCCACTTTCGGCCCCTGGAGCGCCTGACTCGGTCGGCAGGACCACCTCCCGCTCGCCCCCGGGCACAGCCAGACCTCTGTGCCCTGCCCTCGCCCGGAGTGCCCTCCTGGGAAAGAGTTCAGGGGGAGGGGCTGGGAGGGAGCATCTCGGGAGACAAGGCTGCTGGGGAGCCGGGGCTCGGCTCCACGAGCAATGAGGGCGCTTGGGGTGCTGGGAGCGGAGCGGCAAGAAAATCTGGCTCCATGGGACTTTGGGGTCTGGGGGCGTCAGAGGGCCTCCTGAGGGGCCTGGCGCGCCCCCACCGCCGCGCCCCCTGCTGTGGGATCTTGGCCTGGGTGGGCTGGGCTGGGGGTTCAGGGCCAGGGAGGGGCGAGTCAGACCCCAGGGATCCCCAAATAGAATATGGAATTATTTTTCCTAAGCAAAAGATTAAACTAAACGCTGTGCCATTCGTCTGTTCTCTTATTTGAGTTCTTTGTATCTTCCGTATATAATCCTCAGACAGTTCATTTGTTTTTGTAAACGTGGTCTCTATAACTTGTCTTCTCATAATTTTTGTGGTGAGTTCCTAAAGACGTTCTGGCAAATTTATCCATGTTTTCCTCAAAGCGCTGTGATTTTTATTTCTTATTTAAGAAATCCTGCCCTACTCTCTCAGTTTGCCTGACTGCTGAGACAAAAGCCACACAATGAGTCGGCTTAACAACACGAGTGTATTGGCTCCCGGTTTGGAAGGCTAGAAGTCCAAGTTCAAGGCATAGGCAAGACTGTGCTCTTCCCCACAGGTCTTGGGGCGCTGTGGTGCGGGCCTGCGCAGCTCCTTGGCATGTGTCCCCGCTCCAGTCTCAGCCATCTCCTTTCCTCTGTCAGCTCTTCCCGGTTCCTCTGGCCTCGGGCTTCGGGCTCCTCTCTGTGGCTTTTCGGGCTCCCGCTTTGTCCTCTTTCTAAGGTGTCCAGGAAGGGACGTCAAGACCCACCCTGATGCAGCTGGCCACACCCTAACCAAAAACAGCCTCTTCCAGAGGTGCCTCTTACACCTAAGTTCACACCCTCAGGAATGTGCATGGCGACTAAGAACACCTTAATTCAACTCCCCACCCCTCCCCTGAGATGCTAATATTTGCTCTTACTTTCTACCAAAAGTTTTCTCATTTTGCCCTTCACCTGAGGTCTTTAATTCAATTGGCATAGGTCTTTGTGGAAGTTATGAGAATTGTATAGATTTCTTTTTTATCCATACTCAACACCAATTACTGAAAAATCCATCCTCTTCCCAGGGATCTGCTGAACCTGCAGTCTTGTACTAACACGGCCATGTGACTGTATTTTTAAATGAATTTCTTAAATATTTAAACTAAAAAGTTTAAACATTTTTAAAAGTCAATGTAATGCAGAGAGAGTATCAAGTAACCTTATTAAAAACTCACTAATTTTTTTCATTTTTCCTTTTTCTCATGAATTTCCTTTCATATGTACATATGTACATGGGTTAGGCTTTTCTAAAAACATAATCACATCATTTGTGAATAATGATATTTGTTTCTTCTTTACAATTCTTCTTCCTTCTAGTTCTTTTTCTTGTCTACTGCACTGACAAGGACATCAGCACGATGTGAATGGAAATGATTCGTGAGCTCATTATGTTGTGTTTGAACTCAGAGGGAAGGCTTTCAGATTTTCACCGTTGGCTATGATGCTTGCTGTAGCTTTTTTTATACATTAAGTTGAATGATAGACAGTTGGTGTCATTCGACAATTTTTTACTTCCAAAAACAGCAATTTCACATGTTTCTACTGAATAGATGCCTTTATCAGTTAAACATAGTTCCCTTCTATTCCAATATATTTTAAAGGTTTAAGGTAATTTTTAAAAATCATGAATGATGCTGATTTTTTTCCAAATGTCTTTTCTGCATCTAGCGAGTTAACACACATTTTAATGTTTTATTGTTAATGTGGTGGATTACACTGATTTCTAAATACTAAAACAATCTTGCGTTTCTGCATTAAACCCAACATTTCTTATTTAATATTTTGTATCTATTTTCTGGAATGAGATTGTCCTGTGATGTTATTTTCTTATACTGTGTCTTTGAATATTACATGTGCACATTCTCTCTCTGCCACCTTTAATTCTGATTTAATGTGTTGGTTGACTTCTGCTATTCTACATGACTTTTAACTTCTTTTTCATATTTTACATGTGTTTGTCTCTTTCTGATGCATTTTGGTTAATTTCTTCAGATTAATTTTCCAGTTTTTTTTGCGTGTTTTTTTCCTCAGCTGGGTCTAATTTCCTGCTAAACCTCTCCTTTGAGTTTTTATTTTCCTTTTTATGTTTTAGAAGCTCGATTTCAAATCTATTTGGCCACTTTTCATGGGTCCTTGTCCACTGCTTGTCTTTTTTAAAGTTTTCTGTTATTTCTTTAAATATGGTAATGATTAGCTATTTTATAGTCCATGACAAATATATGACATCTTTGTAGGCCTCTTTGTCTTTCGTCTTATTTTTCTGATATTTCTCACCTGTGGTACCTTATTTTCTTGTATTTTTTGTGATTTCTCTGCCTGGTACTCGTAGTCCTTGAAAGTTGTAGTTGCTGGAATCCCAGGAGACTGGGATGAAGTTTTTAATCTCGAGAGAGCTGGTTTTTGCTTCTGTCTGCCAACTGTAGACACTTAGCAAGTCCATCTAAAACCACTAGAGTATTGCTTCCAGGTGTTTGGTTTCTTTGTTGTTGCTTATTTGTTTTTTATTACCCCCTACCCCTTGCAGCTTGCTTGCTGTCTGCTCTCAGTGTCCATTTGCTGCCTGCTCATCTGCAATTTTGCTTATCTGCCTTTTTGTTGCGTCCCCTTGCTGAGTCGGCTCTCCGCAGCGCTTGTCGGCTGGGCGGCACCCCACAGCGTGCTGCAAGCCTGTCTTCACAACAAGTCCCCGGGACACGAACCCAGGGCCTCCCATATGGTAGGCGGGAGCCCAGTTGATTAATGATTGAGCCACAGCTGCTTCCCAGGTGTTTGGTTTTTGAACACCCAAGAACTGTGAAGTTGGGCTGCCAGTACACTAAAGAGCCTGCTTATGGTTACAACATCCAGAGGACCTCATCCCACTCTTCTTAGCTTGCAAAGGTTCAAGAGCAATTTTCATTGCAGTCCCTGACATTATAGCCCTTTGGGGGCCAAGGGTTTATGGGTGATGAAGCTCTTGTTAGACTCTTCCCCTTGGGCAGACCCTGGGTTTCTTCTCCTGAATCCATGTCGTGCAGTAGAGAGACACTGAAGTTCAAGGTCACATGTATTTGGCCAGCATCCTCAGTGTCAAATCCGGCTTTGTGAGTGCGCTGCTTACTTCTCTGGGCTTCCATCTTCACGTAATCTCTTTACCTGTGTGTTTCTTGCTTTCTTGCCAGATATCAATTTTTTTAAAAAAAAATGTAATCCAATATTTTTAGTTGTTTTCAGCAGGAGGGCTGCGGCGGCTTGCTCGGTCGGTAGAGGTGGGGTCTGGCTGCGGACGAGGGGTCGGTCCAGCTCTGGATGAGGGGTCGGTCCAGCTCTGGACGAGGGGTCGGTCCCGCTTGGGACGAGGGTTCGGTCCGGCAGCAGACGAGGGATCGGTCTCACAAGGGGTTGCGCGGTTCGGCTGACGGGGTCGCCCGGCGAAGCCGGCGACGAAGGGGTCGCCCCGCGAAGCAGGCGATGAAGGGGTCGCCTGGAGAAGCAGGCGAGGAACTGGGGACAAGGGAGGCCAGGCCCTTGTCGGGGGCTCTCAGGACTGGAGGGCGCACGGCAGAAGAACTACCGCGGAGACAAGGTAAACACGCAAGTCCACTTTACTGAGGGAGAGGCAACAGTTTTATAGGGGCTGGGGAAGGCTGATTGGTCGAAGCCACACCCTGTTCTGATTGGTTGCCGGGAAAGGTCAGTGGGCGGTACTGGATGGGGGAGGGGTGGTGGTTAGGGATTGGCTGTCACTGTTGCTGGGGGAAGGGGCAGGTTTTAGGGATTGGTGGCTGCTGTTGCTGGGGTGGAGGGCAGACTGGATTTTTCCGCCCACGCCTGGCTGTTGCTGCTGTCGGGGGAGGGGAAAAGGGCAGACTGGATTTCTCCGCCCACGCCTGGCTGTTGCTGCTGTCGGGGGAGGGGAAAAGGGCAGACTGGAATTTTCCGCCCTGCGCCTGCGCAGGGAGAAAGAAGAAGAAGGGTGCCGCCCCACAGGCATCGTGTGGCGCCATCCGGGAGGAGGGGAGGCCGTGGAAGCATGGCTGCCGAGAAGGGGAGACCCGAGGGCACTCTGCGCCCATGCCGAGCTCCCTTCAGGGGTGGCGGTGGGCCCGACCAGCCACCCTATTATGGGGGCAGCGGCTTGGCCTGCCGCGGCTGCTCCCCCGCCAGGCCAGCAAACCACACTTCAGCCCGAGGGGTGACCGCAGAGGGCCAATCTCTATTATTGGAAACCAAAATTCAAAGGCAATATTTTTGTATAATTACTTTGTACTTGGCTTCTTTTTTGTTGTGACACGCGTCATGTAGTCAATGAATATAATTAGCAACCCTCAGGTCCTAGCTTATTTATTTCCTGGAGAAGCTGAGGCAGAGAAACAGAGAGAATCCTAAGTACACCAGTACTTATTAGTCCCACGGCCTACTGGCCCACCTCGCGTGGCAATAATGAAGATTACAGCACTGACTTGGTAGAGCAGTCTCTCTAGAGAGAGCCCCTACTGTCTCTTCATTCTCTTCCCCTAATAAATTAATAGTAAACGGAGTTAAGACTGCTCCCCTGGGACTTAAGCCCTCCATTTGGGAGCCCCCCCCCCCCCATTTCCCAATGCATCTGAATCTTTCACTTGGTTCACTGGCAGAAATGAAATGCTCAGGATGTCTCCCGGGAGGGATTTTGTACCCCAGGGACATTTGACAATGCCTTGAGATATTCGGGGGCTGTTACAACTTGGGGAGGGGTGTAGATGGGGGAGAGTACTGCTGCCATCCAGGGGAAGAGGCCAAGGATGCGGCTAAACATCCCACAATACACAGGCAGACTCACCCAACCAGGATAGTTGTCGATGGTGCGGAGGTGGAGACCCTCTGGCACATGATGAACCCAGAGAGTTCTACCCATGAGAGGATGACTTCCTCCAAGAGTAGAGGGAGAAGAAAGTATGGGCTACTTTCTCAGCCAAATACCATTCTATTCTCATATGGGAGAGTTCGAATTGGTAGGGCCTTCTCTAAGGTATTAATGAAGCCAACATCATACAGCAACCTTGCACCATCTCTGGGCTGAGAGAAACCTTTCACCGAATCCCTCATCTGTGTATATTGTATATTAAGTGCTCAGGAAAATCAGGACGTTTCAGGACAATTTAAATTCCCACAAGAGGCAATTTGACCAAGGGTTTCCCGAGACAGTTGTGTAATAATTTCACCAAAATCTGATTATTAGAGTTGCTGAATCAACACACAGCATCAACAATTTCAGGGAAGCGGACTAGGCCCAATGGATAGGGCATCCGCGTGCCACATGGGAGGCCCAAGGTTCAAACCCCGGGCTTCCTTGACCCGTGTGGAGCTGGCCCATGCACAGTGCTTATGCGCGCAAGGAGTGCCCTGCCACGCAGGGGTGTTCCCCGCGTAGGGGAGCCGCATGGCAAGGAGTGCGCCCCGGAAGGAGAGCCGCCGAGCGTGAAAGAAATTGCAGTGTGCCCAAGAATGGCACCACGCACACACGGAGAGCTGACACAAGATGACACAATAAAAAGAAACATTCCTGGTGCAGCTCATAAGGATAGAAGCGGTCACAGAAGGACACCCACCGAATGGACACAGGGAGAAGACAACAGGTGGGGGAGGGGAGAGGCATAAATTTTTTAAAAAATCAACAATTTCAGTGGCTTCCATTCAGGAGACCATTTTCCCTCAGAAAAAAAAATAATTCCTGAGCACCTGAGAAGGAAAGAGATTCTCCTCAAGAAGAGTCAACCAATTTTAATGTTGATGTTTAACTTACAGCACAAAATATATAAAATGTTCATGATTCTATTCCAAATAATGTACCAGCAGACTTGCTGAAGTCTTTAATGAGAAGAAGTGAAATCACCTCTAGGAGATCTGAATCAATCTGGGTTCAATCAGAGCAGCAAAAATATGAGTCAGAAAGTAGAACCAGGGATTTATTATAGGAATTAGACCTTCTGAAATTGTGGGGTGGTGGAGCCATCCATGGCAGGCCGTTGTCCCTGCATCTCATGTTGAGCCTGACTGAAGTCACTGCGGACCGGCAGTGGGAAGGTGAGCTTGGCATTGATGAAAGCAAAGACACATTGACACCTGCATCTGTCTCGCTACCACCAGCCTCGGTGCTATGGGTAGCCTGCCAGAGAAACTGGTCCTCTTTGCAATGGCATTGTACACGCACTTGGCCCAGAGAACCGGAAGGAGGATACCTGGCAGGACCTGGACGAGCTGTGTGTCCAGGGGATTGTCCCATGTTGACAAGGTGAGCCAGTAGATAGGTAACAATGTACAAGGTACTCTCTACCAGAGTACAACAAGCTTCACTTCTGCCTTCCAAATCTCATGCAACTTTCTCTCAGGCCAACCCCAACCTTGAACCACAGAGGGAAGGGAATTCTGGGAAATACAGTCAAAGCCACCACAAGTATCTTGCTTTCCGAAGGAAGAGCAAATACTCATGGATAAGAATTTCCTACACTGAAATTAGTGCATGATTGTAGGAGAGGCTGGCAGCAGCTTTGGGAATGTGAATGCCAGAGCCTGGACTTCCAGCTGCCATGGGAGTCTTTCACAGGGAGCTCTGGATGTAAGACGATCTGAATCATGGGCTTCATGTTTCAGCTGGCAGCTAACTGTCATTAGAACTGGCCACACTGGGGGTTGGAAGCTAACTCCTTGGAGATTGTGACAGTTGATTCTACCTTATACATTTTAGGACTGCAAAAACTCATTGGGAAGATGAAATAAAGCTGGAATTTGGATTTGACTAACAAATCATAAGAAAGGAACATATAATAATTTCTATAGAATCTGAGAAGGCATTTGATAAAAATTCATCCTTTTGTGCTTTTAAGGGAATGATTAATAGGGAAGCAGACTTGGACTACTGGTTAGGGTATCTGCCTACCACATGGGAGGTCCGCGGTTCAAACCCCGGGCCTCCTTGACCCATGCGGAGCAGGAGCATGTGCAGTGTTGTTGAACACAAAGAGTGCCGTGCCATGGAGGGGTGTCCCCGTGTAGGGGAGCCCCACACACTATACTGTAACAACTGTACACCAATAAACTAGACAATGTAGATGAAATAGACAACTTCCTAGGAACATACAAACTACACTGACCCTAGAAGGAATAGAAGACCGCAAGAAAACAATCACTGTTGCTGCCTCCCTTCACCCCTCCTCCTTGCTTTTGTTATCTCCCTTTTCCAGCCGTTGCTATCCTTCCCGCCAGTCCCGTCCACTTAGCCAACTCATAATCTGCCCCCTTTCTTAATCACCGCCTACTTCATAGCTGCCTGCACAGTTCCGCCTATCCACTACCGCCCCGTAGTTTACCCGCCCCAATTCCTACCCCTCCCTTGACCCGACCTTATATAATCAAGTGTATTTCCGCAATAAATTAGACTAGCTCATTCTCACAGGCTGTCTCCGTGGTTTTTACCGCGCGTCCCCCACGCCTGGAGAACCTAGGCCTACGCGTTGGCCTAGGGGCTCACCGCCGAGCCGTGGAAGCCCGCCCGGTCCTCGTAGGTTGCTAACTTAGAGTAGCAGCCCACAGCAGGGGTTGCTAACTTGGAATAGCAACACTCAGCAAATCACCATAAAGAGATTCAAACAGTCATCAAAAATTCCCCAAAATGAAAAGCCCTGGACCAGATGGCTTCACAGGTGAGTGCTACCAAGCATTCAAAGACTTAATACCCATTTTACTCTAACTCTTCCAAAAAAATTGAACACGTAGGAATACTACCAAACTCACTCTATAAAGCCAACATCACCCTCATACCAAAGCCAAACAAAGGTTTTATGAAAAAAGAAAATTATGACCCATTTCCCTAAGGAAAATAGATGCAAAAATACTGAACAACTTCCTAATTGAGTCCAGCAACACATTAAAAGAATTATTATTCACCATGATAAAGTGGGTTTTATACCAGGCATGCAAGGGTGGTTCAACACAAGAAATTCACACAGTGCAAAACATCACATTGGTAAATTGAAGAATAAAAATCACATGATCATCTTCATTGATGCAGAAAAGGCATTTGACAAAATCTAGCATTCTTTCTTGATAAAAACACTCCAAAAGATAGGAATTGAGGGATGCTTTCTCAACATAATAAAGGGCATAAATGAAAAACCCACAGCTAACATTGTTCTCGATGTTGAAAGGCTGAAAGATTTACTTTTGAGATGGAGAACAAGACAAAGATGTTCGCTGTCACCACTGTTGTTCAATATTATGCTGGGGGTTCTTGCTAGAGCGGAAAAAGAAATAAAAGATTTGCAAATTAGAAAGGAAGAAGCAAAACTTTTGTTACTCACAGATGGCATGAACCTATACCTAGAAAGTACTGAAAAACTACAGCAAAGCTACTAGAGCTAATCAATAAGTTCAGGAGAGTGGCAGGATACAAGATTAATATACAAAAATCAGTGGTGTTTTTATACATGACTAATGAGCCATCTGAGGAGGAATTCAGGGGAAAAATTCCATTTACAATAGGGACTAAAAGAACCAAATATTTAGGAATAAACTTAACCAAGGACGTAAATGATCTCTATTCAGAAATTTACAATGCACTGCTAAAAGAAATCATGGAAGACATAAATAAATGGAAGAACATTCCATGTTCAAGAATTAGAAGTCTAGATATCATTAAGATGTCACTTCTACGCAAATTGATATACAGATTTAATGGTACCCTGACAAAAGTCCCACCATTTTTTAAAGAACTGGGAAACACAATTACCAAATTTATTTAGAAGGGTAAGGAGCCCCAAATAGCCAGAAACATCTTTTAAAAATGAGGAATGAAGTTGGAGGACTCTCATTTCTGGATTTTAAATCATATTACCTTGCTACAGTAGTTAAAAAGAGCATGGTACTAGCACAAAGATAGACACATAGATCAATGGAACCTAACTGATGGTTCAGAAACAGATTCTAACATCTATGGTCAAGTGATTTTTGAAAAGGCTGTCAAGAACACCAACTACGGCAGAACAGTCTATTCAACAAGTGGTACTAGGAGAACTGGAACTCCATATGGAAAAGAAAGAGGGTCCCTATCTCTTACCTTATACAAAAATTAACTCAAAATGGATCAAACACCTAAATATAAATTCCATAACCATAAAGTTCCTAGAAGAAACTATAGGGAAACTTCTTCAAGACCTGATGGTAGACAGTGGTTTCTTATACCTTATACTGAAAGCACAAGCAACCAAAGAAAAAAGGAATAAATGGGACCTTCTCAAACTTAAACTCTTTTGTGATTCAAAGGACATTATCAAGAAGGTAAAAAAGCAGCCCACTCAATGGAAGGAAATATTTGGAAACCACATATCCCATAAGTGTTTGAGTTCCATTCTATATAAAGAGGTCATACGACTCAACAATAAAAGAGAAAGCGATCCAATTAAAAAATGTGAAAGACTTATACAGACGTTTCTCCAAAGGTAAACAAATGGTGAACAAGCACAAGAAAAAATGTTCAATATCATTAGTTATTAGGGAAATGCAAATAAAACTACAATGAAATATCATCTCACACCTCATAGAATGGCCATTAAAGAACAAAAGAGGAAACAAATGCTGGAGAGGATATGGAGAAATAGGAATATTCCTTCACTGTTGGTGGGAATGTAGAATGGTGCAACCTCTGTGGAAGGCAGTTTGGTGGCTCCTCAGGAAGCTAAATATAGAACTGCCGTATGATCTGGCAATCCCTCTACTAGGAATAAATGCAGAAGAACTGAAAACAGTGTCACAAATAGACATTTGCACATCCATGTTCATAGCAGCATTATTCCCAATTACCAAAAGATGGGAATCAACACAAGTGTCTATCAGCCAATGAATGGATAAACAAAATGTGGCATATACATTGATGGAATAATATGCTGGTGTAAGAAGAAACGAAATTGGGACACATATGAAAACACGGATGAACCTTGTGAACATTATGCCATGTGAAAGAAGCCGACACAAAAGGACAAATATTGTATTGGCTCGTTGTATGTAGAATTTTTAATTAGCTTGACTTTGAAAGCGTGGAACTGGATAGAATTGATGGTAACATACGATAGTGACTATAACTAACATGACTGGCTTATAAACAAGATTGTGGCTTAAAGGGGAACCTTAGGGATGTAATGTCAATTGAAAGAAAGCTCGGGAATAATCTAGGGACTGAATAATATAGTGAGCCTGCAGGTGGATGAGGATTGCGGTTAATAGTACAAATACAAGAATATTCATGTATGAACTAGAAGAAATGTACATCACTATTACAAGGCGGTAAGTATATAGAGATGCACGGGGAAAATACAATTAATGTAACTTATGGACTGTAGTTAGTAATACTGTAATATTCTTGCATCAAGGTCAAAGAAGGTACTCTAGCAACAGTAATGGTCAATAATAGGGGCATATGGGATTTTAAAATTTATTACTAAGGAAAATGTTCAAACACTTCTGAGGTGATGACTGCACAACTCTGAAAATGAGAGCCACTGAGTGTACACTTTGGATAGATCGTACAAGTCATGGGACTATATACCAGTGAACCATGGGGTGGAAGATGAACTGTGGTTGTAGTTAACAGTACAAATATGAGAGTGTTCTGTCATGAACTATAACAAATGTACAATACTAATACATGGTGTTAATCTTAGGGGGTGTATGGAAAAATATATCCAATGTAAGCTCTGGACCACAGTTAGTGGCAATAGTCTGATGATGTGCTTTCCCAGTCTGTAACAAATGTTCCACAACCATGCAAGGTATTGGTGGAGGGCTGAGGTGTGGGGATTCTGCACATGATGCATGATTGCTTTGTAAGCTCACAACTTCTCTAATAAAAAATAGAAATAAATAAAAATAAAAATAAAAATGCCAAAGGGTATTGAAGATGATTCCAAGTATGTCGGTTAAGATTCACAGACAGAGGCTGAAATGCAGCATATATTGGATGGGCAGGGAGGTGCCTTGGTTCACTCGTCCCCAGAGACACAATTGAGTTTCAACCAGAAGCTCAGGGAACTTTTCCCATCTGGTTCTGTGTCTAAAGCAGGAGAGGAAAATCTTGGCGAAGGGCCAGGTGCAAAAAAAGAGGACCCAGGCGAGAACAGTCCATCCAGGCATGCTTCTTTAAATTCAGATTAATTGGAGGAAAAAAGTATTGGGAAGAGGTGGAACCACCCTTTTCCTGCAGCCCCGCAGGCCCCCCCAAAAGACTAAGACATGGCAATGGCTGGTTTCCTGGAGGCTGAGGCCCTGGGCAACATGAAGAGGCATTAGGAGGGAAGTAGCCACTGGACTAAGGGGGCAGGTAGGAGCTCAGTCATGGGTTTAGGTATCTGAGTGCCCTGTTACAAACTCAGACATGACCCTCTCTGAGCCCACGATTCTAGAAGATGAGATTACTTTCCTTTTATTCCAAATCTGAAGTTCACTCCCAGAGAGAGGCATGCAATGACAGGGTCGGGCTTACCTAATTTCGTGGCCTTGAAAAAGGATCATTTGAACGTCCAGTAAAACCCGTTCATTCAAGACATCATTAATTCCCAGACAAGCGTGAACATTTTGGTGTAACTCCGGATGCCAATGTTTAAGGCACATTCTATCATTTGGGCCTGCTGTGAATCCAAATCTTCTCATCACTTTGCTTCAATTGTAGCTATTGATTTGGATACTACTCGTACAACATTAAGAAATTAGAGCTAATTTTCTTTGAAAAAGCAATTGTCTCTGTAATTTAGGCTTAACTGATTCAAATATGACCTCCCTTGTCTTCAAGTCAGTAGTTTTGGGCAATGAAATTTATTGAAACAATCGTGCAGTGGGGTATAAAAATACATGGCACCAACCTCCCTATGTCATTCCGTGTGCTGTTCTAAATATTATACGCATGTTTTGTAAATTATAAATGTGCTTGTTACTAATATCTGTACATATAATATTCCAAATTGCTCTCTGTAGGGTTTGAATACTGAAGTTTAACAGCCACTACTTTCAGGGATAATCCTAAACATCAGAGAGCAGGAAAGCCCTTGAAAATTATGAATTGAAACAAGAAAACCTAGCTGAAAATTCAGGCTGTCTAGCCTGCCACTTTCCTGAAGTCTACCTTTTCTTTCTTTCCCTCTAGGAGACTCTGTGTGTGTGTGTATGTAGAAACGGCAATAGATTCTAAGGTTGAATTTCCAAAGACAGCGAGGACAGTTGGCCTATAGTTCATGAAATGTTTCATCCATTCCTACCGGGCTAATTGTCAGGGAACAAATTCTTTCTCCTTTTGTCACCAATTCCATTTATGTGAAGTTGGCGCACTCGTTGGCTTAGCCAGTGCTCAAGGTTTTGGGCATATTGAAAATATTCCACAGCAACGGTAAGGGAGTAAGAGAGAAGCCACAATCCCAAAGATGTGAAGAAAGGAGGCTGAGAGCAATGGAGTGACCCAGGCACAGTGGATGCAAACAGAGGCTGTCGAATCTCCCTGCACCCCAGGTGAGAAGAGCTAACCCCAGGGTGGGATGCAGTCAGCAAATTCCTAACACGCCAGACTGACAGCTATGGGAAGGGGCCCCCAAATGTGGGCATGAGTGCAACCACCTCCATGGTGCCATCTTGGAAGAAGGCTCTCTTCTCCGCAGATTTCTCACCACTTCCCCTGCCATGCACCCCACTCCCTCGATGTGTGGCACGTACTGACTACAGTTAAACTGTAAAGGGTCTCCAAAAGCTTCAACACTTCAAATAACTAAAAGTGAATCATTCATCACTGTGCGCGTGCTAGACCCTGTATCTCTAGTTTTCCTGAGTTAGGTGGAAAGATGGACAGACTAAAACCTACGAGTCAGACACACCCAGGCATAAAAAGCTCAATTGACTTTTAAGGTTGGTTCATTGTAAATGCTCAGAGCCGCACCCAAAGCCCAGGGGACATTTCCTATTAGAAAGCTGGGACCTGCTCTTTGGAAGCACGCTGCCTACAGTGTCAGAAAAGCAAGCTCTATTCCTGCACAGACAGTAATATAAAAAGCTTAACATTGTCTTAGAACCATTGGATTGTTGGAGTTGGAAGACACCCCAGAGGATGCCCAGACACACCCTCACATTTCACAAACGAGGAATTGAAAAGAAACTTGCATGATTTCTGTTTCCAAATGGCCATCAGCCTTTAGGAGAATGAAGATTCATTGGCATGGAGACGACACGGGGGGAGGTGAACAGAGGTTTATCAGGCCCTTCTGCTGGGGGGGCCCAATCCACACAGGCCTGTCCTGCAGCCTGCCAGGGAGAGAATTTTCCATTCATTGGGCACAATATTGGTAAACTGCGGCTTCTAATACAAAAGAGGTGGGCTAGCATTTGTCAAGAGTCTCCTATCCCTCTGCTACGAACTGCACTGTGTTCAATATTACAAAAATGAGTTTCTGATCTACCCCCCAGCCGGGTCCAAGAGATCAAGGGTTTTGCTCCAGATCACACGTGAATGTTGACTTCTCAGAGCTTTTCCCCACTGCCCCTTCCTGCCTTCCACAACAGTCCAGTGGTCCTCGGTGCTTCTCAGATGGACTGAACTAGCTCTGACTCTCCAGTGTGCTCTGGAACAGTCTATGTTGCTGTGTCCAGCCTTGGGGAATCACCGAGGACCTCGTGCTCAAAGTGTGGTCCCTGGACCAGCTGCGTTGACATCACCTGATAGCTGATTAGAAATGCACAAGTTCTGCCTCCTACGTCATCATAATCAGCACTTTAACATATCCCTCAGTGATTCTTATGCATATTAAGTTTGTGGTCACTGACCTAGGACATCGTTTGCTGTGATGAAATTCATTTTAGGGCCCTGTACCATCTCTCTGCCGTCCAGTAGCGTCTACACGTTCCCCGAGGCATTCTGGGTCGAGGGCCTTGGAATCCCTTTTATGGTGTAGCCCATGTGGTGAACACAAGCTCAGGCCACCTAGAGTGGCAAAGTCCCCTAGTGTCCCTGGACTGGCAGTACAAGATCCCATGACATTAGCCTTGCAGGACTGCTCACCCAGATCAACCCAGCGTCCTGTTCATTCTCACCATGCAATCGATGATTCTTTCTCTAAGGGTCCTGGCTTTTATCCTATGCTGCCTTGAATTATATTTTGATGTATGAATGCTGGGTTTTCCCCCAGGAAAGGGGTTGACAAACATTTTCTGTCAAAGGCCAGAAAGTAATGCCATCCAGTCTCCACCACGACTACTCAATTCTGCCCCTGCAGAATGAAAGCAACCATAGAAAATACTTGCTGAATATGGCTGTGTTCTCATAAATCTGTATTTGCAAAAACAGATGCTGGATTTCACCTGGGAGCTGTAGTTTCCTGACCCCTGCATGAGACTAATAAAGTTCTCTGGGCATGGGAACCTTTCCTGTTTTTCTCTCTCTCTTTCTTTCTGTCTCTCCCTCCCTCCTTCCTTACTTCTCTACTCCCTCCCTCCCTCCTTCCCTTCTCTTACTTATATTTTGCCTATTTCAGGGCCTGAATCAATGCGGAAAACACAAAATTCCCTTTCTGGAGCCCTAGGTTATCTGTCGCTCACAACCACGGCCTGGAGCATGGGTAGCCAAAGAAGCAGGGAATGAATTAGCCCATCAAGTCTGCCTTTTAAGCACCTATGAATATTTACCTGTATACCACTTC
The DNA here is from genome assembly GCF_030445035.2 of Dasypus novemcinctus. Classification (NCBI taxonomy): domain Eukaryota; kingdom Metazoa; phylum Chordata; class Mammalia; order Cingulata; family Dasypodidae; genus Dasypus; species Dasypus novemcinctus. Next base: position 18,503,534 of record NC_080704.1, read on the forward strand.
CAATAGAACTGTCAAGCGACCTCCATTTGTGACGCACAGAGTCACCCATCAACACTGATATGCATTCCCACGCCAGGACTAATTTTCCCAGTTGTGCCTCGATATCCTTCTCCCTGGCTGCGGGCTGGTGAGCGGCTTGAGAAGGGTAATACGGTGCGAGCATTTGCATCAAGGCCGGTGTCTATGGGAGGTAGCTGTCCAATGTACGAGCTCCGACTGTGGGAAAGTATGCTGATGAGCAGCACCCAGTAGTGGTGACATAATTCACCATCATTAAAAAATTACCCCACACTAGACAAGAGAAAAAGGCCCCCGGAACCCATGCATTCGAATTAGCAAGTAAACTGAGGAAAGCCATGTAAAGACCAAAAGGGGAGCATTTCACGATAAGCCCCAAAGATTGCTTATTTAGAACCAAACTCTACCCCCAACATTCCACTCCTCCCAGGCCGAGGCAGACTTGTGCCTCTTAACTCACTCTTCTCCCCACGACCCCATAAGGAATCTCTGGCATCCGCAGCCAGAGCAATCAAGGAGTTGTATGCATAAGGAAAAGGAAGCTACTACTTGGTGACAATATGATCCTCTACCTTACACAGTGTCACGCAACCGCCAAGGGCCCGGGGCTCACAAACCTGCCTGGCTCCGCCCCTTCCCTGTAGAAAGTTAATCTCTTAGAAGCCAACTTGTAGTAGAACCTAAGTCTGGCTGGTGAGGAGTGAGGAGGGAGGCAGTGATGGGCGACTCTCCCCACTAGCCCCCCACCCCACCCCGCTCCTGTCCTGGCCCATCTCACAGCAGTCCTGGGACATAACCTGTCATCTGCACCCTGGGCAGGAGGGAGAGTGGTCAAGAGTCGGGAGCCATGGGGCCTTTCCCAGGAAGCTTTGCATCAAAGAGACGGGAGCAGGGCCCCCCAAGTGTGGAAGCAACAGCTTTACATAAACTACGCCACCAGTTCAGATCCCTTTAATAAAGTCTTTATTTCAAAGAGAGAGAGAGGAGCGTAGATGAGGACCCCAGGCAGGAGGAGTGGGGAGACTTACCCCCCAAAGGAAAGGGAAGCTCTCAGGCCTGGAGAGCCCGAGACAGGGCTGTCAGGGGAGCACCGCCCCCCCTGCCTTAGGGGTCACGGGAACGGGCACGTCGGGGTCTAAGGTCTACCTCTTCTGTCTTGAGTCTTTGTCCCTATCCTTCCCCTGGACGGTCTCTACAGGAAGGGGGGATCTTAGTCTCGTGGAAACGGCCCCAGTTCTGTGTGTTGGGGGGGGGAGACCGAGGACCGAAAGGACCTGCAGATGAGACCCCTGAGCGCTAACGAGGGAGCCCGTCCACAAGAGGGCGCTGTGCAAAACCCCGTCCCCGCTGTCAGCCCTGGGAGGACCCGAACCCCCTAAGCCGGATGTGGCCCCCCTGCTTCCGCTTGGGAGGGTCCAGAAAGTGGGGCGTCTGACTGCGGCCTCACGTCAGCGGAGGGTGGCGGTTCACGACGCATCAGGTGCCAAGGTGAGGACCCTGAAAGTGGGAAGGGATCACCCCAGCCACAACAAAGGGGCCCACAAAGCCCTGCCTCTTTGGTGGACCCCGGGGGACCCCAGCAGCGCTCGCCGGGGGGCGACTCCTGTCTGGAGGCCGCAGGGAAGGGTGGGCCTTGGAAGAGTCGCCCGAGTCTGCAGAGGGAGGGGGCGTCGACCCTAACTGGGGCCCTGGCGAGGGTCGTGAGTGCTAAGGAGGCGACTTCCCAGAACCCGGCCCCTACTGCTCGGCTTGGCAGGCCCCAGACAATGGCGGTGCAACATGGCGTGCAGCATGGCGTCCCGCCTTCCCCCGCTCGGGGCTCGAGGAGGCAGGCCTTCCTCTGAGGCCTTCAGTAGTGAGGAATTCCATGCCCTACGCGGGGCCAAGATCAGAACCTTGAGTGACGGCTGAGGGGAGCACCTGCTGGGGAACTGTGGGTGCCCCGAGCCTCACCCCTGCTGTCGGGCCTCGTGGGCCCCAAACAGCCCTGGCAAGAAGTGTGGCTTTTCCCGACTTCCGGCTCTAAGGCCCCGGATGTGAGACGCTTGGTGCGAGGAGCATGGCCTCGTCAGCCAAGGATGGAGCCCTAGAACCGATGAGGTGTCAGGGTGGGACACTGAGTGAGGAAATGGGAGCCACTCGCCCACCCCACAGTGGAGAGGGCGGCTCTGAGCCCCTCTTCTGCTTTAGTCCTGGGAGACCCGGCGAGAAGTGGAAGGGCTCCCCTGACCCTGACTTCAGCCCGGACGGTCTCACGGAGATCAAGGCCGCGTTTAAGGGCTGGACGCCCAGTTGAGCAGAGTGGGGAGCCCCAGGCCCTGGCTGGATGAAGGGGGAAATGCTATATGAGGAATGAGGGATCCCCCAGCCCAGCACAGAGGACGAGGTACCAAGCTCTGCCTCTGCTCCTGGCCCTGGGAGCCAAGGCCGTCAGGCTGAGGTGCCGCTCATTCGCGGGGGCAGAGGCGTCCCAGAGATGAGAAGCGCCAGGCCTAGAGAGAGAGTTCCCGGTGAGCAGAGGGAGGGGCCTAGTCCATACCAGGCCCGCGGGAGAGGGCAGCGTGGCCATGCAGGCTGTGCGGAGCCCGCCCCTGCCGTCGGCCGGGCAGACCCGGGCGTGTGGACAGGATGAGTCTCGCGCACGTCTCCGCGGCCATCTCAGGGAGGTGGGGAGCCTGGTGGAAGGGGGCAGCCTCAGGTCAGCAGAAGGGGGGCTTTCAGAGCTTGCTGGAGGCCAGGTGAGGACGCTGACGACTGAGGAGACCACCGAGCCCGTAACAGTGGGAGCCACAGATCCCTCCCTCTCCTGTCAGCCTTGGGAGGCCAGGAGCAGATGTGGCCAGATGAGGCAACTTAGGGCTTCTGAGTAGAATGAGCAGAGCCCCCTGGCCTCCCTCCAGCATAGACGGCCCCACAAAGTGCTGCCCCCTCGCAGCCCTGGGAAGCCCAGCTGGGACAGCCAGTGGGGTTTACTTCTAACTTCCAGGCCTGGCCACTCAGGGAGGTGAGGGTCATGGTCCCAGGCTGGAAGCCTCAGGTGGGCTGCTGGAGGAGTCCCAGATCGTCCCCGAGGGCAGGACTAAAGGAGCCCCAATCCCAGGACAGTGGGTGCCTGGGGAGTCCAACCCCTGCTCCCAGTCCAGGGAGTCCAGGAACAGGGGTGGCCGGGCGCAGCTGGCGCTTCCTTCCTCCTCTGAGGTCTCAGGGAGGTGAGGACCTGTTTGGGATGGGAGGGCCCCAGACCAGGAGCTGAGGATTCCCAGCATGTGCCGGGAGTCAGGGCAATGACCCTGAAGGGTGGGGGACCGCCCTCCCCAGGGCAGCAGGCACCCACCGCACCCCTCCCTGTGGCCCGCATCGGAGGCCCCGCAGAGGCCTCGGGCTGCCCCGCCCTTCCCTTCTTCCTCAGGGGGTCTAAGAAGTGAGGCACTAAGGGGAGGCCCTGAGTGACTACCGAGGAACCCAAGAGCCCAGGGCAGAAGGGGTCCCACGGAGCTTCAGCCCTGGGCAGCGCGGCCCGCGTGGGGCCTGGGGCATCCCTTCCCTTCTCTCTGGCGGGTCCCAAGCTGAGAGGTGTCAGCTTGAGAGCAGCAGGGTGGGCAGGGCCCAGCTGCCCACAGTCCATCTGCTGGGGCTGGATGGGAAGGCAGGGGCCCTCCCCCACCCTAAAACAAGGGTCCCCGTTGCCAGCCCCGTGGTCACCCCCGTAAGTCCCCAACAGGGCAGACAGGCCGAGCCTCAGGCACACTCGAGCTTCCTCTGCAGGGTCCCGCCGGCGCATTCCCTCCAGACTTCAAGCCCTGCGGGTCTGTCCCTGCCGGAGGGGCTCTCACCCTCTCGTCCTCCCTCCTCCAGGGCCAGCCTCATCTTCCTTCTTCCTTCCCTCCTGCTGCTGTCCCTGACCAGGCCCATCATGCCTCGCAGTCAGAAGAGTAAGCTCCGCTACCGGGAGAAATGCCGCCAGGCCCGAGAGGAGACCCAGGGTCCCCACGGGGCTCAGGCCTCTGTGGAGGTGAAAGAGGAGGCTCCATCCTCCCCCTCTGCCGTTTCTGGGGGGTCCCCGCAGAGCTCCCCTGCTGCTGGCCATCCCGAGGAGCCTCCGAGGTCCCTGTCGCCCCTCAACCTGGCTGCGGCGGTCTCTGGTCCTAGAGCTGAGGCAGAGGCTGAGAGGCCCAGCTCCCCCGAGGCCCCAGGCTCCCCTCAGTCCCCGGGGTCCCCCGAGGCCCCGGGCTCTCCTCAGTCCCCGGGCTCTCCTCAGTCCCCGGGCTCCCCTGAGGCCCTGGGCTCCCCTGAGGCCCCGGGGTCCCCTGAGGCCCCGGGCTCCCCCGAGGCCACGGGCTCCCCTGAAGCCCCAGGCTCCCCTGAGGGCCTGAGCTCCCCTGAGGCCCTGGGCTCCCCCGAGGCCACGGGCTCCTTCCAGATGTTCAGCTCCCCCCAGATGTGGGGCTCCCTCCAGACGTGGAGCTCTCCCCAGACGTGCAGCCCCCTCCAGACGTGGGGCGCTACCCGCCACTCTCGCCGAGACCCGCTCTCCAGGAAGGCCGCCTTGGTGCTGCAGTTCCTGCTGAACAAGTACAAGCTGAAGCAGCCCATCCTGAAGGCCGACATGCTGAAGCTCATCCGCAGGAAGTACAAGGAGCAGTTTCCGGAGATCCTCAGGATGTGCTCTGAGCGCCTGGAGCTGGTGTTTGGCCTCGACCTGAAGGAGCACGACGCCAGCGCGCAGTCCTACCTCCTGGTCAGCAAGCTGGATCCCAGCGAAACCAATCTGAGCGGCGGCTGGGGCTTGCCGAGGAACGGCCTCCTGCTGCCGCTCCTGGGGGTGATCTTCTTGAACGGCAACTGCGCCCCCGAGGAGGAGATCTGGCAGTTCCTGAGTTTGCTGGGCGTCTACAAGGGGAGGAGGCACTTCATCTTCGGGGATCCCTGGAAGCTCATCACCCGAGATTTGGTGCGGGCAAAGTACGTGGAGTACCGGCAGGTGGCTCAGAGCAGCCCTCCACGCTATGAGTTCCTGTGGGGCCCCAGGGCCCACGCTGTGACCAGCAAGATGAAAGTGCTAGAGTTTTTGGCCAAGGTCAACGATACCGTGCCCAGTGCCTTCCACTCCCATTACGAAGAGGCTCTGAAGGACGAGGAAGAGAGGGCCCAAGCCCGCGCTGCGGCCAGGGCTGGTGCTACCGCCAAGGCCATGGCCCAGGCCCAGCCCAGCCAGGCCGCCAGCAGCTCCTGCCACCCTCAGGTCTGAGGCAGGTTTTCACTCAGGTTGACTGGGGCTGCCAGCCTGCGAAGCTGCAAGCAGTGCCCTGGCTGGAACAGGCCCCGCGCCTAGCTTCCTTGTGTTGCGGGTATACATAAGTAGCATAGAGATTTGTTCATTTAGATTCGCAGTTGAAGTTGATGCATGAAATGACTCACACATTTATTGCCCTTTGTCAGCTTTTTGCATACTAGTTTGAGGTTTTGAAAAACAAATGAGAAATCCTTGAATCTTTCTTAGCGAGCCAAACCAAGATGGCACGGTGCTGTTGTGGTTGTGCTTGGAAACGTACAAGGCCCCCATTGGACAATTGTGAGGATCACGGGATAGAGCAACCTTGGCTTCCTTGATTCCTGTTAGTCTTTTGGTTTGCTCTTGGATTTCCTTATTCCTTTCAGTCTTTCATTTGTAACATTAAAAGATACACGCCTGGATTGGCTGAGCTTATTCACGAATGGGCAAGAGATTAAACCCTGTTGAATTTGACCTCTTGTCAGCTGGCTCTTTTGTTCCTCGGACGTCCATTGAGCATGTGCCCTTTGGAGGCTTCGTGCCAGGACTGGACATGTTGAGACAAAGAAGACGCACGCCTGCTCCTAGCATTCCAGAGCCTAAGAGCAGCTATCATGAAAGGAAGATGGGAGATCGGCTCCGAGGCCTAGAGAACACTAAGGGGTGGGGTGGGCAGTGCCCTCCCACGGGGCAGTCTGGGCCTTTGGGAGGCAGTTAGTGGTTAGGTGCTGTGGTGAGCTAGATGAGGCCACCGGGCTGCTGAGGCTCCGTGTTCCCGGGCTAAGCCTGGGGTGGAAACTGCTCTTAAGGGCTACTGAGGGATGGTGGGTCAACCCGAGAAGCCCCCCTGTGGCAGCTTGGGAGGGGTCCTGGTTCCTGTCCCCTATGCTGGTGAACACAGTGAGCACAGCGGGCGTGTATGCACATCGTGAGCAGAGAGTTCCAGGGACGCAAGGGGGACGCTTCCCGGAGGTGGGGTGCACAGCAGCCACTGGGAGGGCTCCCTTCCTTGGTCTGGGCAGCGGGGGCCCACTCCATTAAAAGGGGCTGCAGATTCGCCTGTCTTGTGTGTCCTTTGGCAACATCTGAGCAAGGGTTAGATTTTTAGTGGTGGTTAAATGAATGAAAATGGGCGGTTTAGAGGAAGAGCAGACGGGAGGGAGGGACGCTATTGGTCATTGTTTTCATTTGCTAAAGGCTACCAAGGCAGTACACCAGAAATAGTTGGTTTTTACAGTGGGGATTTATTAACTTAAAAACTTCCAGTTTGGGAGTGGAGTCGGCTCAAGCCGTTGAGTGCCCGCCTCCCACACGGGAGGTCCTGGCTATGGTTCCCAGTGCCTCCTGAAAAACTAAAAACAAACAACAAGCACAACAAATGATCAGTCCAACTCAGGGGAGCTGATGTGGCTGAGTGATTGAGTGCCTGCTTCCTGCGTATGAGGTTTCAAGTTCTATCCCAGGCCCCTGGTGCCTAAAGAACAAAACAAAAAACTTACAGTTCTGAGCCCATGAAAATGTCCAAATGAGGGCATCATCAGAAAACTGTCCGCCAGAGTCTCCGGTCACTTGGCTAAACACACGGAGGCACCTGCTGGGGCTCCCCTCCTTCTCCAGGTCTCATTGCTTTGAGCTTCTGGCTTCCTCTCTCCTGGGTTCTGTTGATTTCAGCTTCTTGCTGTGCTGGCATTCTCTGTGGTCCTGTGGCTTTCTCTCTCTTTCTCTGCAGCTTTTTTCTATATTCATCCTGTTTGTAAAGGACTCCGTGGGGTAAGAGGATTAAGAAACACCGTAGGGGCAGTGGATTTGGCCCAATGGATAGAGCGTCCACCTACTACAGGTGATGTCCAGAATATAAGCGGACACAGAAGAACACACAGCAAATGGACACAGAGAGCAGGCAACTGGGGGGGGGGGGTGGTTGGGGCGGGAAGTGGGAGAGAAGTAAAAAGTAAATAAAAAAAAAAAAGACCCAGCTTCGGCCATGCCCTATGGAAGTGATTTAATCACATGGCCCTTAAGTGAATTGACACAAAAGGTCCCACCTCCAGTAGGTTCACAGCCACAGGAATGGATTAATTTGAGAACATCATTTTCTGGGGACTACAAAAGCCTCAAAGTGCCACAGCCATTGACACACACTGTAGCAGATTTACATTGTCTCTAGCTCGGGAAGTCTACCTCGTATTGTCAGGAAATGACTTCATCTCCTAGGAAAACGTTAGTTGGACTTGCTAAGCAGAGTTTGGGCTGATTCCGTTCTCTATGTTCTAGAATGCTGCACATTCTCTGACTTCTCCTGGATTAAAAACAAAATTTTTTTTTCGAGTCTGGTGTGTAGCATCCTCTGGGGTCACATGAATGATAGAAATAGCAGCCATTCTTTAAATCTCAATGCAGTGCAGCCCCTGGGCCTAGTGTGCTACACTACATGCACTCCAACAGTCCCATAAGACCAGCTCGTCAAACCCACTTCACAGATGCAGAAACTGAGCCTCACAAAGTTTGGTAAGCGTCTTGAGTCACATGGCTGCTAAGTGACAGGCCTGGGACTAACCTAATCTGCATCCGCTAGAGCCCTCACTTTTCTGCCCCTCCCAGCCGTAGGCAGACTTGTGTCTCTTAATTCACTTTTCTTCCCATTACTCCTAAATGTATCCCAGGCAATAAAAGGGAATCTGTGCCCAAACTACTGGTTTGGACTATAGGGCCAGAACGAGAAGAGTACCTAAATAAATGAGAAGGAGGAAAAATAAACATATAACGCTTGGTGACAATATCATCAACTATATGCAGTGTCAGACCACCCCAAAGCCTGGGGACTCACAAAAATTTACTTCCGCCTGTTCTCCGTAGAAAGAGAATCTATTAGAACCCAGCTTGCATAAGACCCTAAGTGTGGGGAAGCAGATGTAGCTCAACAGATAGAGCGCCCACCTACCATATAGGAGGTCTAAGGGTTCGACACCCAGGGCCTCCTGGCTCGTGTGGTGAGCTGGCCCACACGCAGTGTTGGTGCATGCAAGGAGTGCTGGGTCCCGCAAGGATGCCCCTGCATAAGGCTGCCTGCCACACAAGGAGTGGCCACTGCAAAGGAGAGCCAGCCGGCGCCTGGCGTGAAACAGCAGCCCTCCCAGGAGTGGTGCCACGCACACAGAGAGCTGATAGAGCAAGATGATGCAACAAGAAAAGACACAGATCCCCAGTGCTGCCTGATGAGAATATGAGTGGACACAGAAGAACACACAGCAAATGGACACAGAGAGCAGACAATTGGGGGGTGGGGCAGAGAAATAAATAAATCTTAATAAAAAAAGAACCTAAGTGTGGCTGGCGAGGAGGCGGCAGCAGTGGCCACTTTCTCTCCCCAGCCTCCTGTCCTGGGCCCTGCCTGGTGCAGCAGCTTCCCCATCTCGCAGCACTGCCGGGACGAACGTGCAAGAGGCTGTCTAGGTGTCCCATGTAGGAGTGCAATTGCAGCAACACAGGGCACGCACAGGTCCGACTTCACTAGGCAAGGCTCTTGCCAAAGCGTCGTACTGATTTTCCCCAGCAGTGGGAGGAACATGGCGTTCCCTACCGTTCACCGGCGCTGGGTGTTTTCCGCTATAAAAGTTTGGTGCACTTGGTGTGCAGGGGCATCTCAGGGAGTTTTACTCGGCATTCCCCTGTTTCCTGATGAGGCTGAAGGGCCTCTGCATATGTAGTTGACCACTTGGGTATCCTCTTTCCTGACATAGCTGTTTAAAATCTGTGTGCACATAAATGATACTGCAGGGACACGTGCAGGAAAGTATCTATCCTGCCATACCCCACGGAATGGCCTGGGGGAGAGTGTCAACTACAACGTAAGCTATAATCCTTGCAGTGCACAGTGCTCCAAGACGTATTCCCCACGTGCAATGAGTGTGCTACGATAGTAGGGCAGGTTGTTGATGTTGGAGGAGAGGGATGGGGTGGGGTGTGGGGTATATGGGAACCTCTTATACATTGTTTCTTTCAGATTTATTTTTATTTATGGTCCCCCGCCTTACAGCTTCCTTGCTGTCTGCTGAGTCCATTCGCTGGGCGTTCTTCTGCTTGTCTGCTCATCTCCCTTCCTGGCGTCATTTTGCTATGCCTGCTCTCTGCGGGCCTGCGCAGTCAGCTCTCCCCGGGTGGGGGCGAGCCTGCCTTCACAAGGAGGCCCCGGACACGAACCCAGGGCCCACCATACGGTGGACGGGAGCCGCAGCTGCTTCTACCTCTTATACTTTTTCATATAACTTTGTGTGTGTGTGATCTATATCTTTAAAAAAAAAACGATAATAAAATAATAAAGAGTAAATTGTACAAATCTGTGTGCGGTCGGGGAGCCAGCCCCGCCGGCGAGGAGCGCCACGGGAGCAGCGGTGAGACACGCCGCTCTGCCAGCGCCGGCGGGGAGGAGCCGCCCTGGCGCCAGCCCGTGGCCTGCGCCGCGGCAGCGCCCTCACCCGCCACCCCGAGGGCCACGTGCTGGGCCAGCCGCGGCCCCGGGCGCTGTCCCGGCGCGCCGAGGGCGCCGTGCTGCTGCCCGAGGGCGCCCAGGCCCTGGGGCCCGTCGCGGGACCCGCCTGCCTGGCGGCGCGGCAGGTGCACGCGGCGTCCCCGAGCGCCTGGGGCGGCAGAGCAGCGCAGCCAGCAGGCCTGGCCGTGCCCGCGCACGAGCGCGCCGCCGCCTGCAGGACGCCGCGGCCCGGGGCGCCCTCCTGGTCCCGGGCAGGTCCGGGGCCGCCGCCCATCGGCGACCCCCCAACTGCAGGGCCTTCGGGGATATAAGCCGGTGTCGCGGACCCCGGGTCTCAGGGCCCCGGCCGTCCCATCCTTGCTGGGGCGACGCGTCGCTGCCCAGGGTCTCTGCGGCCACTTTCGGCCCCTGGAGCGCCTGACTCGGTCGGCACGACCACCTCCCGCTCGCCCCCGGGCACAGCCAGACCTCTGTGCCCTGCCCTCGCCCGGAGTGCCCTCCTGGGAAAGAGTTCAGGGGGAGGGGCTGGGAGGGAGCATCTCGGGAGACAAGGCTGCTGGGGAGCCGGGGCTCGGCTCCACGAGCAATGAGGGCGCTTGGGGTGCTGGGCACGGAGCGGCAAGAAAATCCGGCTCCATGGGACTTTGGGGTCTGGGGGGCGTCAGAGGGCCTCCTGAGGGGCCTGGCGCGCCCCCACCGCCGCGCCCCCTGCTGTGGCATCTTGGCCTGGGTGGGCTGGGCTGGGGGTTCAGGGCAAGGGAGGGGCGAGTCAGACCCCAGGGGTCCCCAAATAGAATATGGAATTATTTTTCCTAAGCAAAAGATTAAACTAAACGCTGTGCCATTTGTCTGTTTTCTTATTTGAGTTCTTTGTATCTTCCGTATATAATCCTCAGTTCATTTGTTTTTGTAAACGTGGTCTCTATGACTTGTCTTCTCATAATTTTTGTGGTGAGTTCCTAAAGACGTTCTGGCAAATTTATCCATGTTTTCCTCAAAGCGCTGTGATTTTTATTTCTTATTTGAGAAATCCTGCCCTACTCTCTCAGTGTGCCTGACTGCTGAGACAAAAGCCACACAATGAGTCGGCTTAACAACACGAGTTTATTGGCTCCCGGTTTGGAAGGCTAGAAGTCCAAGTTCAAGGCATAGGCAAGACTATGCTCTTCCCCACAGGTCTCGGGGCGCTGTGGTGAGGGCCTGCGCAGCTCCTTGGCAGGTGTCCCCGCTCCAGTCACAGCCATCTCGTTTCCTCTGTCAGCTCTTCCCGGTTCCTCTGACCTCGGGCTTCGGGCTCCTCCCTGTGGCTTTCTCCGGCTCCTGCTTTGTCCTCTTTCTAAGGTGTCCAGGAAGGGAGGTCAAGACCCACCCTGATGCAGCTGGCCACACCCTAACCAAAAACAGCCTCTTCCAGAGGTGCCTCTTACACCTGAGTTCACACCCACAGGAATGTGCACAGCGACTAAGAACACCTTAATTCAACTCCCCACCCCTCCCCTGAGATGCTAATATTTGCTCTTACTTTCTACCAAAAGTTTTCTCATTTTGCCCTTCACCTGAGGTCTTTAATTCAATTGGCAGAGGTCTTTGTGGAAGTTATGCGAAATGTGTAGATTTCTTTTTTATCCATACTCAGCACCAATTATGGAAAAATCTATCCTCTCCCCATCCTGCAGTCTTGTACTAACACGTCCACGTGAATGTATTTTTAAATAAATTTTTTTAAAAATTTAAATTAAAAAAAATTTAAACATTTTAAAAAGTCAATGTAATATAGAGAGTATCAAGTAACCTTATTAAACACTCAGTAATTTTTTCATTTTTCCTTTTTTTCATGAATTTCCATTCATATGTACATATGTACATGGGTTAGGCTTTTCTAAAAACATAGTCACATCATTTGTGAATAATGATATTTTGTTTCTTCTTTACAATTCTTCTTCCTTCTAGTTCTTCTTCTTGTCTACAGCACTGACAAGGACATCAGCACGATGTTGAATGAAAATGATTCGTGAGCTCATTATGTTCTGTTTGAACTCAGGGGAAGGCTTTCAGATTTTCACCATTGGCTATGATGCTTGCTGTAGCTTTTTTTATACATTAAGTTGAATGATAGACAGTTGGTGTCATTTGACAATTTTTTACTTCCAAAAAGAGCAATTTCACATGTTTCTACTGAATAGATGCCTTTATCAGTTAAACATAGTTCCCTTCTATTCCAATATATTTTAAAGGTTTAAGGTAATTTTTAAAAATCATGAATGATGCTGATTTTTTTCCAAATGTCTTTTCTGCATCTAGCGAGTTAACACACATTTTAATGTTTTATTGTTAATGTGGTGGATTACACTGATTTCTAAATACTAAAACAATCTTGCGTTTCTGCATTAAACCCAACATTTCTTATTTAATATTTTGTATCTACTTTCTGGAATGAGATTGTCCTGTGATGTTATTTTCTTATACTGTGTCTTTGAATATTACATGTGCACATTCTCTCTCTGCCACCTTTAATTCTGATTTACTGTGTTGGTTGACTTCTGCTATTCTACATGACTTTTAACTTCTTTTTCATATTTTACATGTGTTTGTCTCTTTCTGATGCATTTTGGTTAATTTCTTCCGATAAATTTTCCAGTTTTTTTTTGCGTGTTTTTTTCCTCAGCTGGGTCTAGTTTCCTGCTAAACCTCTCCTTTCAGTTTTTATTTTCCTTTTTATGTTTTAGAAGCTTGATTTCAAATCTATTTGGCCACTTTTCATGGGTCCTTGTCCACTGCTTGTCTTTTTTAAAAGTTTTCTGTTATTTCTTTAAATATGGTAATGATTAGCTATTTTATATTCCATGACAAATATATGACATCTTTGTAGGCCTCTTTGTCTTTCGTCTTATTTTTCTGATATTTCTCACCTGTGGTACCTTATTTTCTTGAATTTTTTGTGATTTCTCTGCCTGGTACTCGTACTCCTTGAAAGTTGTAGTTGCTGGAATGCCAGGAGACTGGGATGAAGTTTTTTTGTTGTTTTTTTTTTTTCATTTTTTTTTATTGACTTTGTAATAATATTACATTAAAAATATATATGTGAGGTCCCATTCAACCCCACCCCCCCCCCTCCCCCCCCCCCCCAACAACACTCGTTCCCATCATCATGACACATCCCTTGGATTTGGTAAGTACATCTTTGGGCACCTCTGCACCTCATAGACAATGGGATGAAGTTTTTAATCTCGAGAGAGCTGGCTTTTGCTTCTGTCTGCCAACTGTGGACACTTACCAAGTCCATCTAAAACCACTAGATTATTGCTTCCAGGTGTTTGGTTTCTTTGTTGTTGCTTATTTGTTTTTTATTACCTCCCCCCCCCTTTTGCCGCGTGCTTGCTGTCTGTTCTCGGTGTCCGTTCACTGCCCACTCATCTGCAATTTTGCTTATCTGCCTTTTTGTTGCGTCACCTTGCTGAGTCGGCTCTCCGCAGCGCTTGCCGGCTGGGCGGCACCCCACAGTGTGCGGCAAGCCTGTCTTCACAACAAGTTCCCGGGACACGAACCCAGGGCCTCCCATATGGTAGGTGGGAGCCCAATTGATTGAGCACAGCTGCTTCCCAGGTGTTTGGTTTTTGAACATCCAAGAACTGTGAAGTTGGCCTGCCAGTACACTAAAGAGCCAGCTTATGGTTACAACTTCCAGAGGACCTCATCCCACTCTTCTTAGCTTGCAAAGGTTCAAGAGCAATTTTCATTGCAGTCCCTGAGATTATAGCCCTTTGGGGGCCAAGGGTTTATGGGTGATAAAGCTCTTGTTAGACTCTTCCCCTTGGGCAGACCCTGGGTTTCTTCTCCTGAATCCATGTCGTGCAGCAGAGAGACACTGAAGTTCAAGGTCACATGTATTTGGCCAGCATCCTCAGTGTCAAAGCCGGCTTTGTGAGTGTGCTGCTTACTTCTCTGGGCTTCCATCTTCACGTAATCTCTTTACCTGTGTGTTTCTTGCTTTCTTGCCAGATATCAATTTTTAAAAAAAAAAATGTAATCCAATATTTTTAGTAGTTTTCAGCAGGAGGGCCAATCTCTATTATTGGAAACCAAAATTCAAAGGCAATATTTTTGTATAATTACTTTGTACTTGGCTTCTTTTTTGTTGTGACACGCGTCATGTAGTCAATGAATATAATTAGCAACCCTCAGGTCCTAGCTTATTTATTTCCTGGAGAAGCTGAGGCAGAGAAACAGAGAGAATCCTAAGTACACCAGTACTTATTAGTCCCACGGCCTACTGGCCCACCTCGCGGGGCAATAATGAAGATTACAGCACTGACTTGGTAGAGCAGTCTCTCTAGAGAGAGCCCCTACTGTCTCTTTATTCTCTTCCCCTAATAAATTAATAGTAAACGGAGTTAAGACTGCTCCCCCGGGACTTAAGCCCTCCATTTGGGCCCCCCCCCCCATTTCCCAATGCATCTGAATCTTTCACTTGGTTCGCTGGCAGAAATGAAATGCTCAGGGTGTCTCCCGGGAGGGATTTTGTACCCCAGGGACATTTGACAATGCCTTGAGATATTCGGGGGCTGTTACAACTTGGGGAGGGGTGTAGATGGGGGAGAGTACTGCTGCCATCCAGGGGAAGAGGCCAAGGATGCGGCTAAACATCCCACAATACACAGGCAGACTCACCCAACCAGGATAGTTGTCGATGGTGCGGAGGTGGAGACCGTCTGGCACATGATGAACCCAGAGAGTTCTACCCATGAGAGGATGACTTCCTCCAAGAGTAGAGGGAGAAGAAAGTATGGGCTACTTTCTCAGCCAAATACCATTCTATTCTCATATGGGAGAGTTCGAATTGGTAGGGCCTTCTCTAAGGTATTAATGAAGCCAACATCATACAGCAACCTTGCACCATCTCTGGGCTGAGAGAAACCTTTCACCGAATCCCTCATCTGTGTATATTGTATATTAAGTGCTCAGGAAAATCAGGACGTTTCAGGACAATTTAAATTCCCACAAGAGGCAATTTGACCAAGGGTTTCCCGAGACAGTTGTGTAATAATTTAACCAAAATATGATTATTAGAGTTGCTGAATCAACACACAGCATCAACAATTTCAGGGAAGCGGACTTGGCCCAATGGATAGGGCATCTGCGTACCACATGGGAGGGCCAAGGTTCAAACCCCGGGCCTCCTTGACCCGTGTGGAGCTGGCCCATGCGCAGTGCTGATGCATGCAAGGAGTGCCCTGCCACGCAGGGGTGTTCCCCGCGTAGGGGAGCCGCATGGCAAGGAGTGCGCCCCGGAAGGAGAGCCGCCCAGCGTGAAAGAAATTGCAGTGTGCCCAAGAATGGCGCCACGCACACACGGAGAGCTGACACAAGATGACACAATAAAAAGAAACATTCCTGGTGCAGCTCATAAGGATAGAAGCGGTCGCAGAAGGACACCCACCGAATGGACACAGGGAGAAGACAACAGGTAGGGGAGGGGAGAGGCATAAATTTTTAAAAAATCAACAATTTCAGTGGCTTCCATTCAGGAGACCATTTTCCCTCAGAAAAAAAATAATTCCTGAGCAACTGAGAAGGAAAGAGATTCTCCTCAAGAAGAGTCAACCAATTTTAATGTTGATGTTTAACTTACAGCACAAAATATATAAAATGTTCATGATTCTATTCCAAATAATGTACCAGCACACTTGCTGAAGTCTTTAATGAGGAGAAGTGAAATCACCTCTAGGAGATCTGAATCATTCTGGGTTCAATCAGAGCAGCAAAAATATGAGTCAGAAAGTAGAACCAGGGATTTATTATAGGAATTAGACCTTCTGAAATTGTGGGGTGGTGGAGCCATCCATGCCAGGCCGTTGTCCCTGCATCTCATGTTGAGCCTGACTGAAGTCACTGCGGACCGGCAGTGGGAAGGTGAGCTTGGCATTGATGAAAGCAAAGACACATTGACACCTGCATCTGTCTCGCTACCACCAGCCTCGATGCAATGGGTAGCCTGCCAGAGAAACTGGTCCTCTTTGCAATGGCAATGTACACGCACTTGGCCCAGAGAACCGGAAGGAGGATACCTGGCAGGAGCTGGACGAGCTGTGAGTCCAGGGGATTGTCCCATGTTGACAAGGTGAGCCAGTAGATAGGTAACAATGTACAAGGTAGTCTCTACCAGAGTACAACCAGCTTCACTTCTGCCTTCCAAATCTCATGCAACTTTCTCTCAGGCCAACCCCAACCTTGAACCACAGAGGGAAGGGAATTCTGGGAAATACAGTCAAAGCCACCACAAGTATCTTGCTTTCCGAAGGAAGAGCAAATACTCATGGATAAGCATTTCCTACACTGAAATTAGTGAATGACTGTAGGAGAGGCTGGCAGCAGCTTTGGGAATGTGAATGCCAGAGCCTGGACTTCCAGCTGCCACGGGAGTCTTTCACAGGGAGCTCTGGATGTAAGACGATCTGAATCATGGGCTTCATGTTTCAGCTGGCAGCTAACTGTCATTAGAACTGGCCACACTGGGGGTTGGAAGCTAATTCCTTGGAGATTGTGACAGTTGATTCTACCTTATACATTTTAGGACTGCAAAAACTCATTGGGAAGATGAAATAAAGCTGGAATTTGAATTTGACTAACAAATCATAAGAAAGGAACATATAATAGTTTCTATAGAATCTGAGAAGGCATTTGATAAAAATTCATCCTTTTGTGCTTTTAAGGGAATGATTAATAGGGAAGCAGACTTGGACTACTGGTTAGGGTATCTGCCTACCACATGGGAGGTCCGCGGTTCAAACCCCGGGCCTCCTTGACCCATGCGGAGCAGGAGCATGTGCAGTGTTGTTGAACACAAAGAGTGCCGTGCCACGGAGGGGTGTCCCCGTGTAGGGGAGCCCCACACACAATACTGTAACAACTGTACACCAATAAACTAGACAATGTAGATGAAATAGACAACTTCCTAGGAACATACAAACTACACTGACCCTAGAAGGAATAGAAGACCGCAAGAAAACAATCACCATAAAGAGATTCAAACAGTCATCAAAAATTCCCCAAAATGAAAAGCCCTGGACCAGATGGCTTCACAGGTGAGTTCTACCAAGCATTCAAAGACTTAATACCCATTTTACTCTAACTCTTCCAAAAAAATTGAACACGTAGGAATACTACCAAACTCACTCTATAAAGCCAACATCACCCTCATACCAAAGCCAAACAAAGGTTTTATGAAAAAAGAAAATTATGACCCATTTCCCTAAGGAAAATAGATGCAAAAATTCTGAACAACTTCCTAATTGAGTCCAGCAACACATTAAAAGAATTATTATTCACCATGATAAAGTGGGTTTTATACCAGGCATGCAAGGGTGGTTCAACACAAGAAATTCACACAGTGCAAAACATCACATTGGTAAATTGAAGAATAAAAATCACATGATCATCTTCATTGATGCAGAAAAGGCATTTGACAAAATCTAGCATTCTTTCTTGATAAAAACACTCCAAAAGATAGGAATTGAGGGACGCTTTCTCAACATAATAAAGGGCATAAATGAAAAACCCACAGCTAACATTGTTCTCGATGTTGAAAGGCTGAAAGATTTACCTTTGAGATGGAGAACAAGACAAAGATGTTCGCTGTCACCACTGTTGTTCAATATTATGCTGGGGGTTCTTGCTAGAGCGGAAAAAGAAATAAAAGATTTGCAAATTAGAAAGGAAGAAGCAAAACTTTTGTTACTCACAGATGGCATGAACCTATACCTAGAAAGTACTGAAAAACTACAGCAAAGCTACTAGAGCTAATCAATAAGTTCAGCAGAGTGGCAGGATACAAGATTAATATACAAAAATCAGTGGTGTTTTTATACATGACTAATGAGCCATCTGAGGAGGAATTCAGGGGGAAAATTCCATTTACAATAGGGACTAAAAGAACCAAATATTTAGGAATAAACTTAACCAAGGACGTAAATGATCTCTATTCAGAAATTTACAATGCACTGCTAAAAGAAATCATGGAAGACATAAATAAATGGAAGAACATTCCATGTTCAAGAATTAGAAGTCTAGATATCATTAAGATGTCAATTCTACACAAATTGATATACAGATTTAATGCTACCCTGACAAAAACCCCACCATTTTTTAAAGAACTGGAAAACACAATTACCAAATTTATTTAGAAGGGTAAGGAGCCCCAAATAGCCGGAAACATCTTTTAAAAATGAGGAATGAAGTTGGAGGACTCTCATTTCTGGATTTTAAATCATATTACCTAGCTACAGTAGTTAAAAAGAGCATGGTACTAGCACAAAGATAGACACATAGATCAATGGAACCTAACTGATGGTTCAGAAACAGATTCTCACATCTATGGTCAAGTGATTTTTGAAAAGGCTGTCAAGAACACCAACTACGGCAGAACAGTCTATTCAACAAATGGTACTGGAAGAACTGGAACTCCATATCCAAAATAAAGAAGGTCCCTATGTCTTACCTTATACAAAAATTAACTCAAAATGGATCAAAGACCTAAATATAAATTCCATAACCATAAAGTTCCTAGAAGAAACTATAGGGAAACTTCTTCAAGACCTGATGGTAGACAGTGGTTTCTTATACCTTATACTGAAAGCACAAGCAACCAAAGAAAAAAGGAATAAATGGGACCTTCTCAAACTTAAACTCTTTTGTGATTCAAAGGACTTTATCAAGAAGGTGAAAAGGCAGCCCACTCAATGGAAGGAAATATTTGGAAACCACATATCCCATAAGTGTTTGAGTTCCATTCTATATAAAGAGATCATACGACTCAACAATAAAAGAGCAAGCGATCCAATTTAAAAATGTGAAAGACTTATACAGACATTTCTCCAAAGGTAAACAAATGGTGAAGAAGCACATGGAAAAATGTTCAATATCATTAGTTATTCTGGAAATGCAAATCAAAACTATAATGAAATACCATCTCACACCTCATAGAATGGCCATTATTAAAAAACAAAAGAGGAAACAAGTGCTGGAGAGGATGTGGAGAAATAGGAATATTCCTTCACTCTTGGTGGGAATGTAGAATGGTGCAACCTCTGTGGAAGGCAGTTTGGTGGTTCCTCAGGAAGCTAAATATGGAAGGGCCATATGACCTGGCAATCCCTCTACTAAGAATAAATCCAGAAGAACTGAAAACAGTGTCACAAATAGACATTTGCACATCCATGTTCATAGCAGCATTATTCCCAATTACCAAAAGATGGGAATCAACACAAGTGTCTATCAGCCAATGAATGGATAAACAAAATGTGGCATATACATTGATGGAATACTATGCTGGTGTAAGAAGAAACGAAATTGGGACACATATGAAAACACGGATGAACCTTGTGAACATTATGCCATGTGAAAGAAGCCGACACAAAAGGACAAATATTGTATTGGCTCATTGTATGTAGAATTTTTAATTAGCTTGACTTTGAAAGCGTGGAACTGGATAGAATTGATGGTAACATATGATAGTGACTATAACTAACATGACTGGCTTATAAACAAGATTGTGGCTTAAAGGGGAACCTTAGGGATGTAATGTCAATTGAAAGAAAGCTCGGGAATAATCTAGGGACTGAATAATATAGTGAGCCTGCAGGTGGATGAGGATTGCGGTTAATAGTACAAATACAAGAATATTCATGTATGAACTAGAAGAAATGTACATCACTATTACAAGGTGGTAAGTATATAGTGATGCACAGGGAAAATACAATTAATGTAACTTATGGACTATAGTTAGTAATATTGTATGGACTATAGTTAGTAATATTGTAATATTCTTGCATCAATGTCAAAGAAGGTACTCTAGCAACACTAAAGGTCAATAATAGGGGCATATGCGATTTTTAAATTTTTTTACTAAGGAAAACGTTCAAACATTTACTGAGGTGATGACTGCACAACTCTGATGAAAGTGAGAGCCACTGAGTGTACTCTTTGGATACATTGTACAAGTCATGGGACTATATACTAGTGAACCATGGAGTGGAAGATGGCCTGTGGTTGTAGTTAAAAGTACAAATATGGGAGTGTTCTGTCATGAACGATAACAAATGTACAATACGAATACATGGTGTTACTCTTAGGGGGTGTATGGAAAAATATATCATACGTAAGCTCTGGACCAGTTAGTGGCAATAGTCTGATGATGTGCTTTCCCAATCTGTAACAAATGTTCCACAACAATGCAAGTAGTTGGTGGAGGGCTGAGGTGTGGGAATTCTCCCCATGATGCATGATTGCTTTGTAAGCTCACAACTTCTCTAATAAAAAATAGAAATAAATGAAAATAAATATGCACAAAGGGCATTGAAGATGATTCCAAGTATGTAGGTTAACACTCAGAGCAGAGACAGAGGCTGAAATGCATCATTTATTGGATGGGCAGGGAGGTGCCTTGGTTCACTTGTCCCCAGAGACACAATTGAGTTTCAACCAGAAGCTCAGGGAACTTTTCCCATCTGGTTCTCTGTCTAAAGCAGGAGAGGAAAATCTTGACGAAGGGCCAGGTGCATAAAAAGAGGAACCAAGTGAGAACATTCCATCCAGGTATGCTTCTTTGAATTCAGATTAATTGGAGGAAAAAAGCGTTGGGAAGAGGTGGAGCCACCCTTTCCCCGCAGCCCCCCCAGAACCCCCAAAAAGACTAAGACATGGCAATGGCTGGTTTCCTGGAGGCTGAGGCCCCGGGCAACTTGAAGAGGCATTAGGAGGGAAATAGCCGCTGGACTAAGGGAGCAGGTAGGAGCTCAGGCATGGATTTAGGTATCTGAGTGCCTGGTTACAAACTCAGACATGACCCTCTCTGAGCCCACGATTCTAGAAGTTAAGGTTATTTTCCTTTTGTCCCAAATCTGAAATTCACTCCCAGGGAGAGGCATGCAATGACAGGGTAGGACTTGCCTAACTTTGTGGCCTTGAAAAAGGATCATTTGAACGTCCAGTAAAACCTGTTCATTCAAGATATCATTAATTCCCACACAAGCTTGAACAGTTTGGTGTAACTCACGATGTCAATGTTTAAGGCACATTCTATCATTTGGGCCTGCTGTAAATCCAAATCTTCTCATCACTTTGCTTCAATTGTAGCTACTGATTTGGATACTACTCGTACAACATTAAGAAAGTCGAGCTAATTTTCTTTGAAAAAGCAATTGTCTCTGTAATTTAGGCTTAACTGATTCAAATATGACCTCTCTTGTCTTCAAGTCAGCAGAGTTTTGTGCAATGAAATTTATTGAAATAGTCCGTGCAGTGGATTATAAAAATATATGGCACCAACCTCCGTATGTCATTCTCTGTGCTGTTTTAAATATCATACTCATGTTTTGTAAATTATAAGTGTGCTCATTACTATTAACTGCAAATATTTCTTGCATTAAAAAATGTGCTCTGTGTTAAGTAATTTGGAACAAGTTCCAGGTGTGGTACTTAGCATAAAAAATGTCATGGCTTGGCTTTGCGTAGGCTCCTCCAAATAATGAATTATTCATAAAAAATTCACATTATTAATATGAATGATTCACATCCTTTTAAATGTGCAAACTTCAACATGTGACCATGTAAAACTATCTATGAAGCTTGCTCTTCAATTGAATTTTTATTTTTGAAGAAATGTTACCAAATGCCTCTATCACGATGTATGGCAATCTGTGTGGCATTGTTAAAAGCTCTGTGGTAAGCTGATTATTTAAGTTGTAGAAGAGAAGAAATGGGTTTTATTCCTTAATATGATAAAGCAAAATTTATGCAATGGACAGATGCATGTATTTAATGTTAAATAAAAAACAAATGCTGTTGCATGAATGTCATCCTTGGGTGCTGCCCCCACGGTTCCTGAGTTCCTTGGACCTCCCCAGAGCTGAATCATCCAGAATCCTGCTTGTTGCAAAGTGCAGATTCTTCCATTCCCCCATTGACTTAGGACTCCCGGGGGAATGGCCTGAAAACCTGCATTAGATAAGTTATAGCTTCACACACATGCAAAAGGTTGCATTTTTATAACAAGCACCCTGGGTGAGTCTTCAGAATACTAGAGTTTTGGTGTGTTTTATTTTATTTTTAAAATATGTATTTAACTCAGCCATTCTCATGTTCTCATGGTTTAAAATAGAACGGCATCCTGTGAAAAGTCACTCTGCTGCCACTGTTCCCTGTCCTCTTTACCCCCATCTAACCGGTGGCAGTTGTTATCAGGTTCTTGCATGGACTGCTACACATGTTTATGCATAGACAAGTAAGTACAAATAGGTATTTTTCCTGCATTCACCACCATTTTACAGAAATGGTAGTGTATTGTATACACTGTTTAGCCCCTTGCTTACTTCACTATCTTGGAAGTCTTTCCAGGTCCGTATATAAAGTGCGTCTTCATTCTTTCTTAGACTTAGCATAGCAGTCCCTGATTTCTTTACCCAGGCCCCCACTGATGGACATGTAAGTTGTTTCCAATTCTTTGCTATCATGAACCCTGCTGCAATGAAGAACAGATATTATTTCTTGCGTGATCTGGAGTCACTGTAGAGAAAAATCCTAAGTGTGAAATGGCAGAAACACAATGCATATACCTTTATCATTCTGACAGTTATTCCAAATTGCTCTCTTTAGGGTTTGAATACTGAAGTTTAAGAGCCACTGTTTTCAGGGATAATCCTAAACATCAGAGAGCAGGAAAGCCCTTGAAAATTATGAATTGAAACAAGAAAATCAAGCTGAAAATTCAGGCTGTCTAGCCTACCACTTGCCTGAAGTCTACTGTTGGAGTCATTGACCTGAAGGGTATTGGGAATGAAAGACAAAGAGAGATTGGGATCAGGGGATCTGAGAGCATTGAAGCCTCAAGCTCATCGGACAAGTTTGTGAATCTCAGGGGCTTCTTTATATACCCCAAGCAATCGTGAGAACCAGCAACTATTCTACCTAACTATTCCCATTACCTCAATCTGTGTAACACAATGGATCAAGTGCTATGATTATAATTCAAAGTTCAAAATTACAATGTTCTATTATATTGTTGAGAAAACATACCCATAAATCTTGTTGCCCAGGTTGTCCCGTTCTACCTAGTCCTCATTCCACCTGAGTGTACACATCACCTTGCTAGATTTATGACCTGCACATATAGCTATGGAGACAGCATGACTCAGTGGTCAAGGAAGTAACTTGCTTCCATGGAAAAAACATGCCTTTGTTTCCCACATTTCCCCCTTTTTGTTTTAGTCAGGGTGGCTGTGCCTGTCTTAGGTCACCCTCCTCTGAGAGTCTTACCTGTCATTGACTACCAGCCAAGCACACTGACCTTGGGGAACTCATTGCAAGGTTCTTGCAAGTACCAAATTATTGGTTTATCCCATAGCATTCACACGGTGCAGTCTTCAGCAAACACCTTGTCCCAGGCAGGCAACAACAATGAGCAACAAGATTAACACACAAAGTTCTATTCCTAATGCTGATAAAAAATGTTGAGACTTCCACCAATTTACTGGATTAAACCTACTGAAATAAGAAATCAAATCGGGCGTTGGAGACTCTTTGGGACCGGATTGTTTCGGGATTTTTGCTGGTCCGGAGGTGTCTGGACATCGATTTGGAGGGAAGGTAACAGAGAGGATTCGTCTGTGAAATATACACGGAGATCCCAGCTACCTGTAGAGGATTCCCTTCTTGGGTAGGCGGAGACGAGGCATCTAGCCCCGCTCGGTGGGGCTGAGCCAGGCCGGGCCGTGCTGCGCCGGCGGTGAGCGGGGCCGGGCGGGGCCGAGCCAGGCCGAGCCGGGCCGCGGTAGCGTTTGGAGCCGGGCGGGGCCGGTTCAGGCCCCGGCTGCCGGCCGCGGTAGCGCTTGGAGCCGGGCGGGGCCGGTGCAGGCCCCGGCTGCGGGCCGCGGTAGCGCTTGGAGCCGGGCGGGGCCGGTGCAGGCCCCGGCTGCGGGCCGCGGTAGCGCTTGGAGCCGGGCGGGGCCGGTGCAGGCCCCGGCTGCGGGCCGCGGTAGCGCTTGGAGCCGGGCGGGGCCGGTGCAGGCCCCGGCTGCGGGCCGCGGTAGCGCTTGGAGCCGGGCGGGGCCGGTGCAGGCCCCGGCTGCGGGCCGCGGTAGCGCTTGGAGCCGGGCGGGGCCGGTGCAGGCCCCGGCTGCGGGCCGCGGTAGGGCTTGGAGCCGGGCGGGGCCGGTGCAGGCCCCGGCTGCGGGCCGCGGTAGCGTTTGGAGCCGGGCGGGGCCGGGTCAGGCCCCGGCTGCGGGCCGCGGTAGCGTTTGGAGCCGGGCGGGCCCGGGTCAGGCCGCGGCGGGTACGGAGCCGGGCAGGGCCGGTCCAGGCCGCGGTGGCGGGAGGTGGACGCCGGAGCCGGCTGGGCCGCTGTAGCGAGCGGAGCTGGGCGGAGCCAGGCCAGGCCAAGGCGGCGTGAGGAGCCGGGCAGAGCCGGTCCAAGCCTCCGCGGCGGGCGGAGCCGGGCCTGCGGAGGGGTTTCTGTTTTTTTTTTTGTTTGTTTGTTTGTTTGTTTTTTGTTGTTTTTTTTTTTAATTTTACTTAATTTTTTTTTTTTTTGAGCATCTGCAGTACTGGGGAGTTCGTGGGCCCTGGGCGGCCTATTGGGGGTTTGTGGGAAGGGAGGTGCTTGTGGACCCATTTGGGCAGACAGACGGGGGGGTTTTAGGGCAAAGCGGGGGGAAGTTGTTGTTTTAGATAGTGTTGCAATTGTGACACGTGTGTACCTGTATCTCTCTTCTCCCTATCCGTTCCCCACCGTTTGCCCATCCTCTTTTTCTTTCTTCCTTTCTTCTTGCCTTTCTTTTTTCTTTATTATAATTAGTTTGTTTTTTTTTTTTTCTTCGGTTTTCTCTTTCCCTCTTGTCCCTCATCTTCCACTTATTTTTACTTTAATTCAAGTATACAATAGGTGCTACAGGGAACACCTCACATTTGCTGGGTTTTCCCATCCTCCACTGCCTCATTTCTGTGTGAACTGATTTAGGCTACCTACACTATCCCCCTTCCCCTGCATCTTGATATCCACTATCATCTACTGTCTCTCCTATATTCCACCCCCCACCTCCCGTTCTTTGATCCACAAAGTGTCTAACTCTTAATTTCTAATACCTTTGTTCTGTTTTCTGTCTATTATCCACTCTTGAAACTATTACCTTTCTTTTCTTTTTCCCTCTCTCATGAAAACAATAGCTGTGTAGTTCATACCATATTCCTCCCAAATTCAGTCATCAACTTCATAAAAGGTACTCTACCTACAGCTATAACTCTATACAATCTACATGAATCTAACCTCCATCCTTCCAGATCTCATATTTCTGCTTTATTAACATACATCACCAATACAACTTTACACTTTTCCCTTGCTTACACAATTGCCTTTCCCCAACACTAATACTTTCCTCTAAAGTGAACTTAACCAACAACAAGTAACTAGAATAAGAAGAAAAAAGTGACAAAGAGAAGATATAACACCTGTGCAAAAATAACAACTAATTAACCTCCAAGAGCAGACAAAGAAGCTAAGGAACTGATTAAATTCGTCAAAATAAAGAGATGACCAGAAAGCAACAAAAATCTACGAACCAAACCAATAATCAGGAAAACATGGCTGAATCCAATCAACAAACCAATAATCACGAAGGGGAGCAAAACTTGGCACAAGCAATGAAAGATCTCAGAACATTTATCACCGACAAATTTGATGCAGTAATGAAAGAGGTTAACAACATGAAGACATCACTTGGAGGGGAAATTGCAGACATACGCAAAAACATAACAGATATGATGGGAATGAACACCACAGTTCAAGAAATCAAAAATACACTTGCAGCAAATATCAGCAGACTAGAAGAGACAGAGCAGAGAATTAGTGATGTGGAAGACAGTACATCAGAAATCAAACAGATAGTAGAAGGGGTCAATAAGAAGATAGAAAAAATCCAATTAGGATTTAGGGACCTGAATGACAATGCAAAACGCTCAAACATACGTATTATAGGCATTCCAGAAGGTGAAGAGAAGGGAAAGGGGTCAGAAAGAGTGTTGCAGGAAATAATGGCTGAAAACTTCCCAAATCTACTGAAAGAGACAGATGTACATATCCAAGAAGCACAGCGCACTCCACAAGTCATAAACCCCAACAGGCCCACCCCAAGACATATACTTGTCAAATTATCCAATGCTCAAGACAAAGAGAAAATCCTAAAAGCAGCAAGAGAAAAGAAAACCATCACATACAAGGGAAGCTCAATTAGATTAAGTGCTGATTTCTCTTCTGAAACCATGGAGGCAAGAAGACAGTGGTATGATATAGTCAAGGTACTAAAGGAAAAAAATTTCCAACCAAGAATACTCTATCCAGCTAAACTAGCATTCAAACATGATGGAGAGTTCAAAATATTCGCAGACAAACAGAAACTGAAAGAGTATACCAACAAGAAACCTCCCCTTCAAGAAATTCTAAAGGGAGTTCTGCAGGAAGAAAGGAAAAAACAGGAAAGGCAAAGTTGGAGGAGAGTATAAGACCAACAACAACAACAAAAAAGACAAAAAAAAATATACAAAATATGACAAACACAAATCCAATCAAAATATGGCTAACACAAATAATTCCTTGATAGTAATAACACTGAATGTCAATGGATTAAACTCACCTATCAAAAGATTCAGACTGGGACACTGGATAAGGAAATATGACCCATCCATATGCTGTCTACAAGAGACACATCTTAGACCCAGAGACGCATGGAGATTGAAAGTGAAAGGCTGGAAAACAATCATACAAGCTAACAATAACCAAAAAAAGGCAGGAGTAGCTATATTAATATCAGACAAAATAGACTTTAAATGTGAAACAATTGTGAGAGACAAAGAAGGATACTACATTTTAGTCAAAGGGAAAATCTGTCAAGAAGATCGAACAATCATAAATATCTATGCCCCTAACAAGGGTGCCTCTAAATACGTCAGGCAAACGCTGGAAAAACTAAGTGAAAGAATAGATACATCTACAATTATAGTGGGGGATTTTAATACACCACTATCAACTCTGGACAGAACATCTCAAAAGAGAATCACCAAAGAAACAAAACATCTGAATAGTATATTAGAGGAGCTCGATCTAATAGACATATATAGATCGCTACACCCAAACACAGCAGGATATACATTTTTCTCAAGCGCACATGGATCATTCTCCAAGATAGATCATATGCTAGGCCACAACGAAAGGCTGAACGAATTCAGAAAGATTGAAATCATACAAAACATTATCTCTGACCACAGTGGAGTCAAGCTGGAGATTTGCAAGGGAAAGAAGCCCAGATTTCACACCACGATTTGGAAATTAAACAACACACTCTTAGAAAAACAGTGGGTCAAAGAGGAAATCTCAAAAGAAATCAATGACTACCTTGAAACAAATGATAATGATAACACAACATACCAAAATTTATGGGATGCAGCAAAAGCAGTACTGAGAGGGAAGTTTATAGCCATAAATTCATATATCAAAAAAGAAGAAAGAGCAAAAATTGAAGAACTAACTGCACATTTGAAGGAATTAGAAAAACAACAACAAAGTAACCCAACAGGAAGAAGAAGGAAGGAAATAACAAAGATAAGAGCAGAACTAAATGAAATAGAAAATAAGAAAGCAATTGAACAGATAAACAAGACCAAGAGCTGGTTTTTTGAGAAGATTAACAAAATTGACAAACCTTTAGCAACACTAACAAAAGAAAAAAAGAGAGAAGATGCAAATACACAAAATAAGAAATGAGAAAGGCGATATCACCACTGACCCCACAGAAATAAAGACTATCATAAGAGGATATTTTGAAAAACTATATTCCAACAAAAATGACAATCTAGAGGAAATGGACAAATTCCTAGAAACACATAAACAGCCCATATTGACAAAAGAAGAAATTGATGATCTTAACAAACCAATCACAAGCAGAGAGATAGAATCAGTTATTAAAAATCTCCCAACTAAGAAGAGCCCAGGGCCAGATGGCTTCACAGGTGAATTCTATAAAACATTCCGGAAAGAACTGACACCAATCCTGCTGAAACTATTCCAAACCATCGAAACAGAAAGAACATTACCCAACTCCTTCTATGATGCCAACATTACCCTAGTACCAAAGCCAAACAAAGACTTCACAAGAAAGGAAAATTACAGACCAATTTCTCTAATGAACCTAGACGCAAAAATACTTAACAAAATACTTGCTAATCGTATTCAACAACACATTAAATGAATTATACACCACGACCAAGTGGGATTCATCCCAGGTATGCAAGGATGGTTCAACATAAGAAAATCAATCAACGTAATACACCATATAAACAGATTGAAGGAAAAAAATCACATGATTATATCTATTGATGCAGAAAAAGCATTTGACAAAATACAGCACCCTTTCTTGATAAAAACACTCCAAATGATTGGAATACAAGGAAATTTTTTGAACATGATAAAGAGTATATATGAAAAACCTAAAGCCAATATTGTTTACAATGGAGAAATCCTAGACTCCTTCCCTCTAAACTCAGGAACAAGACAAGGATGCCCACTGTCGCCGCTCCTATTTAACATTGTCTTAGAAGTACTTGCTCGAGCACTGAGGCAAGAACCAGAAATAAAAGGCATTCAAATTGGAAAGGAAGAAGTCAAAATTTCATTATTTGCAGATGACATGATCCTATACATAGAAAACCCTGAGAGATCTACAACGAAGATTCTAGAACTCATAAATGAGTTTAGTAAAGTCGCAGGTTATAAGATCAATGCGCAAAAATCAGTAGCATTTCTGTACACCAATAATGAGCAAGATCAGGAGGAAATCAAGAAACAAATACCATTCACAATAGTAAATAAAAAAATCAAATACTTAGGAATAAATTTAACTAAAGAGGTAAAGAACTTATACACTGAGAACTATACAAGATTGTTCAAGGAAATCAAAGAAGACCTAAATAAATGGAAGACTATTCCTTGTTCATGGATAGGAAGACTGAACATTATTAAGATGTCTATCCTACCAAAATTGATCTACACATTCAATGCAATCCCAATAAAAATCAATGCAGCCTTCTTTAAGGAACTAGAAAAACTAACTATGAAATTTATTTGGAAAGGAAAGAGACCCCGAATAGCCAAAGACATACTGAAAAAGAAAAACGAAATTGGAGGAATCACACTACCTGACTTCAAAACATACTATAAAGCTACGGTGGTGAAAACAGCATGGTATTGGCATAAGGAGAGACATATAGACCAATGGAATCGAATTGAAAGCTCTGATATAGAACCTCACATATACAACCACATAATATTCGATAAAGCCACCAAACCCTCTCAACTGGGAGAGAGTGGCCTATTCAACAAATGGTGTCTGGAGAACTGGATAGCCATATGTAGAAGAATGAAAGAGGATTACCATCTCACACCTTATACAAAGATCAACTCAAGATGGATCAAAGACCTAAATATAAGAGCCAAGACCATAAAAACCTTAGAAAGCAGTGTAGGGAAACATCTACAGGACCTTGTAATAGGTAATGGATTTATGAATATCTCACCAAAAGCACGAGCAGCAAAAGAACTAATAGATAAATGGGACTTCCTCAAAATTAAAGCCTTCTGCACCTCAAAGGAGTTTGTCAAGAAAGTAAAAAGGGAGCCCACACAGTGGGAGAAAATATTTGGCAATCATATATCTGATAAGAAACTTATAACTTGCATATATAAAGAACTCCTACATCTTGAAAATAAAAAGATAAACAACCCATTTAAAAAATGGGAAAAAGACTTAAACAGACACTTCTCCGAAGAAGAAATACAAATGGCAAGAAAGCACATGAAAAAATGTTCCAAATCTCTAGCTATCAGGGAAATGCAAATCAAAACCACAATGAGATACCATCTTACACCCATAAGATTGGCAGCTATGAAAAAAACAGAAGAATACAAGTGCTGGAGAGGATGTGAAGGAAGGGGAACACTCATCCACTGCTGGTGGGAATGCAGAAGGATCCAACCATTCTGGAGAACAGTATGGCAGTTTCTCAAAAAACTAGCCATAGATTTGCCATATGACCCAGCAATACCACTGCTGGGAATATACCCAGCAGAACTGAAAACCAGAACACAAACCAATATATGTACACCAATGTTCATAGCAGCATTGTTCACTATTGCCAAAAGTTGGAATCAACCCAAATGCCCATCAACAGACGAGTGGATCAATAAAATATGGTATATACACACAATGGAATACTACTCGGCTGTAAGAACAAACACACTACAAACACATGTGATAACATGGATGAATCTTGAGAACCTTATGTTGAGTGAAGCAACCCAGACATTGAAGGACAAATACTACATGACCTCAATGATATGAAATAAACAAGCTGCCCTAGATAGCAAGAGACTGAACGATAGGCTTGCAGGAAATCGGAGGGTGGAGGAAGGATATGAGCCGATGTCTGCAGGGGTGGAATTTAAGACGAGATGGTGGTAAGTATGAACACAAAGAAGAGATAAAAGGGGGGCAAGGGGTTGCCTTTGCTTGGGGCTTTGCGGGTTTGAGGGTGGCTGGGGAGGGACGGGTGGGTAACGTTGCCCAAAAGTGGGGGGAGGGAGGGGTAGCATACGAACCAGGAGAGGGTCAGGTGTTGGTGGAGAGTAAAATGCCGAGAAAATCATATCAAAATATAATAAAGAGGGTTACCTGTTTAGAATGCTCGGAGGGGAGGGTCTGATGCAGGACGGGCTCCTGGGGAATGTCTAAATGCTCATTCTGCCAGAGTGGGTGACACCATGGGGTAGAAACCCAAGTAGTGAGAGTGGGGGTGGACCCACATCCTGGGGAGGACTAATGCCATCCAATAGAGGGAACTGTATCCCTCGAGAGAAAGGGTGGCTCCCAGGGCATTGGGGCAGTCGAGCAAGTTAGGCCCTGAACACTATTCCATCTATCTCTGGAAGTGGCTCCTCAGGAAACGGAGGTTGGCTATCACTGAGGGCACCAAGGTGGAAGGGAAAATGGACATTAAATGTGTGGAACCAAAGTAAATGGGGGGTAAGAGAGGAGTTTCTTGAGAGTACACAAGGATGGATATAAAACATGTAATATTACACCATAACATATAGGAGATGACAGACTGATAATGTAAACCATAATGTAAAACATAGGATAACTAAAAATGTAAAGAACTGTGTATCCTAAAGTATGCACCATAATGTAAACACAGATGTCACCTTGTTAGAAAGCTAATGTCTCAGACTCTGTACATCACTTTAAGTAAATATGATATGAATAGGGCGTAAGAGTATCACTGTGGAAGCGAAAAGGTTTTCTGGTGGATGTGTGGGAGTGCTGTATATTATATATATACATTGCTGTGGTCTAGGACTCCTGTGAAGAAAAGCTGAATAATTAGGGGGGGGGGGGGGAAAAAAAAAAAAAAAGAAAAAAATAGGATG
This sequence comes from Dasypus novemcinctus, assembly GCF_030445035.2. Taxonomy (NCBI): domain Eukaryota; kingdom Metazoa; phylum Chordata; class Mammalia; order Cingulata; family Dasypodidae; genus Dasypus; species Dasypus novemcinctus. The sequence continues at coordinate 18,534,833 of NC_080704.1, forward strand.
TGGAATTTTTTCAAGTCAACATTCTTTATCTAAGTTCTTTATCTAACTTTATCCAAGTTCTTTATCTATCCTTTAAACTCATTGCTATATGCCATTCCCTAGTAAGGGACCATGACATTATATTGGGCTTCAAATTTCGGGGAGTTCTGGATCACAGAGTGTTTCAACAATGGCAATGGAGGGATACTGGTATGGGATACCAATGACAGGTGATATATGACTGACAGGGAGCTGTACAGAACATATGTCCAGGGTGCATGGTAATGTTTGGATATACTCATAGTGGCAACAATTAAAAACCACAGTAGGGGGGGTACTGGGTTCCTGGCCAGTGGTGCTCTGTCGTGGTCCCTAGGGGAGCAGCGACAGTCTCCCAGGTACAGTGGTGGGGACCGGGAGGGAGTGAGGGTTCAACAGTGAGCCCCTGATACTAATGACTATGCTTGTGAGCTGATAAACCCAAAATAATAACAAGGCCTAGAGCAACTTTGTGCCTGGGAATTTCCTTCTGTCAGCCTTCATGTTACTCAAATGTGGCCAGTCTCGAAGCCAAACTCAGCATGTAAATGCAATGCCTTCCCCCCAGCGTGGGACATGACACCCGGGAATGAGCCTCCCTGGCAACGAGGGACCACTATCAACTACCAACTGATGATGCAACTGGAAAATGACCTTATACGGAAGGTTCAATGCGGATCAGCAGAATATCCATGTCTACATAAAATACCATGACTTTAAAATGCTGTTTGACCTAAAGTAAGGGGGAAATGGAAAGGAGAAATGAGTTTATATGGCTACGAGTTTCTAAAAAAGAGTCTGGAGGCTGGCAGAAGGTTTGCCCTCATGCACAACTGAGCAGAGTCAGAGAGACAGATAAAGCAGATACAACCCCCAGATATTGGTTCCTTTGAGGGCTAAAGAGACCCATGGGAGTTATGGTCATGGCCGATGGGGTTAACTACCAGGGCAGATGGCCCCTCTTTGGAAATGGTGTTTATGTGTGATGAATCTGGACTCAGATGGGATCTCCCTTCATAAGACTTTCATGCTAATGTGCTGGAGGTGCAGTTAATGTTGGGGTTTAAGATATATTTAGGGGATTTGAATCTCTGGACTGACAATGTGATAGCCAGATCCTGAGCCTCAACAGACTCCAGCACCTACAATCTGATTTATTGGACTTCCCACACTCAGCTAAGATGGAGGTGAAGAAGGACAACCACCACACCATGGAGCCTAGAGTGATTACAACTGAAAATGGGAGGATTGCATCCAGCATCCAGGTGGAATCTGAGCCTCCTCTTGACATAAAGGTGCAATGGACACAACCAATCCAGTGTCCACATAGAAGAGGTGGCATTGGATTGGGAAAAGTGGACATAATGGACAAAGGGTATGGGGAAAGGCAGGAAGAGATGAGAGGTGGAGGCGTCTTCGGGACATGGAGCTGCCCTGGATGGTGCTTCAGAGGTAATCACCGGACATTGTAAATCCTCACAGGGCCTACATGATGGAATAGAGGAGAGTATGGGCCATGATGTGAACCAATGTATATGAGGTGCAGAGGTGCCCAAAGATGTACTTACCAAATCCAATGGATGTGTCATGATGATGGGAACGAGTGTTGTTGGGGGGGGGGAGAGGGGGGGTGGGGGGGTGGGGTTGAATGGGACCTCACATATATATTTTTAATGTAATATTATTACAAAGTCAATAAAAAATAAAAAAATTAAAAAAAAAAAAAAAGAAATCAAATTATTAAAGATATCCTTACCATCAGCTACATAAATCTGATTATGAGACGTTTCCAATATCTGTTTCTGTAATTTTTCTATTTCTAATGACATATTACCTTTATGACCTATCAAATGATTTTTAATCTTTTCCCAGTCAAACATAGAATTATTATAGGCAAGCAGAGTTATATAAAAATTATTCTCATTCCAATCACATTTTAATCCTCTAAGTAAATTTAAGTTATATACTTAATCTCCAAGATGTAAAACTGCTGATTCTAGATCATTAACTCTACTGTTTAATTCTTCATCAATATGTTCTTGACTATGCCATAAGTCACTAGCATTCTTATGCCCATCATGAACATATTGCTGAGTCTGCACAGTCTCATGCAAGGCCACGGTAGCTGTAGCGGCAGCCTGCAATAACACCAATCAGTCCCAATATGCCAGTTATTAACAGTCCCACAAATCACTTTGAGTGCTTCAGGATTTCTTGAGCCATATGGAACAGCAGTTGACTCTCAGGTGGCGATTGCCAAATTCGGTTCAGTCGCACTGGAATCCACACTCCCCGCTGCCTTTGAGCCATTGTAATGAACTCTCCATTCTGTAAAATATTCTCCAACAGGTATACAATGCCCCACTATTATAAAATAGAGCATTCTTAGTTATAGTTTTCCAACCACAAACACATAAGGATCTCTTACACACAATTGAAAATGATGCGTTTGATCCAAATGCAAATATTGACCATTCTTACCATTAGTCCCAATCCATTTATAGTAGATGCTATTCCCAGAAAAACTTTCCACAAATACTTTTGTAGGTTATGACTATGAGTGTCATTGGCCCAAGGGGTCGGTATCTATTTTCTTTTATAATGTTAACAGTTCCTTCCACAATAGCATAAGGAGAGGGCACACAGGCCCAAAGTCCATAGGCAGACACTAGCTGCAAGTTCACAGTTCCAGGATTTGTAAAGTTAATGTGATGCATGGCAGCAATTGCCGCAGGTCTCAGTGAAGTATTTTAACTTCGGGCTATATTGTTACTTTTCCCCCTTTTTGTTTTTGTAAAGTAAGGAATACAGTTCAAGTGGTTTTTTGTTGTATTAATCCCCGGAGCATTTGAATTGTGCATCTGAGGGCTCATTCTTCTCTAGAGCAGAAGGGATCTGATGTGACAGTCAATGGAGTAAGCATGAAGGAAGTTATGGGGGATGTCTATGAGCTGCTGGCAAGTAAAAGGTGGCCAGAACTGCTGGGCTAGGCACCACAAGGTTTGGTACTCACGATGTTTGTTTTTTCAGTGGAGCCACTTTGCCTTTTCCCAGGTTTAAGTGGTAGGGCCCTGGATCTTCACAAAGGCATCTGCATTAACAGTCCTAAAAGGGATGTTAGTGGGGTGGGCAGGGACATGACAGACAGTCACCTGTTACTACTAGCAGGTATCCCAGATGTTTTCCCATAGATGTGAGGGTGATTTACAACAGTTCATTATTTCTGTCTTGCTTTTAGTATTTGCAATCCACCCCTGGATAGGGGTGGCAGTTTTTAGAGTGACCAGACACTACTGGGTTAAATCTTTCACTTTTAGGAGGACCTCCTGTGCTGTACACAATTGCTTTTTTATATTGTACCTTTGGCCTCTTCCCAGAATTGTGATTAAAACTCAAGGGGTATTTGTTTAGAGTTGCCTTTGCCACAAACTCCACCCAAAGCCAATCTTGGTGCTTGTTACATCCAATTCATAGGCTAAGTTAACGTCCACAATTTACTTTCCTTTTATTATTAGTTAAAGCAGCTTGTTGGAGGTTTTCCTACTTCGGTGAGAGACTTTTCTCAATTAATACATACAGTGGTTTTAATATTTGAGCTAAATGAGGGATGAAAGATTTTTAGTATTTTAACAATATTACAAATTTTATTAACATGAGAAAACATTGCATTTTATTAATTACAGCAGAAAATATAGTTTTATCTTACCCAACTAAACAACATTTAAGAATTTGATAGAGCAGCAGGGACTTTGCAGCTTGTTCCAATTGTTTGCTGAGTTTAGGCTTTTAAGATACTATTGCCTCTGATGTTTCTTTTAATTCTGAAAAAAAGGATTACTTGTTAATGTCATCAGTAGGGTTTCAGCTACAGATTTTTTCTACGCAGCCAGATTATTATCACCATACCGGGAGAGATGGTTGGGCTATGCACATAGCCCTGAAAAGCACTGCAAAAGTCCATTGTTGGGTTTTCCAAGATAGAAGAATGCAGCTGGCTTGACTTGTCTAAGAGGATACTAAAGAGAGTCTTAGCAAGTTTTAAAACAAAGTGATAGCAACACAGCTGGACATTAACTTTTTGCAACAAACTAGCAGTGTTTGGGATTGCTGCATACTACAGTGTTGTTACTTTAATCTATGATAAGAGGTTGTTTTCTGTGACACATACTCTTTTATAATAATTAAAACTATAATTAACCACATTGGACTTCCCTTTAATATTATACTGAAATATTGGTAACTTTATACACTCTTAAGCATTTATAGAAAATTTTTACTCATATAACTTTAATTAACAAGGTTAAAGGAAAAAAACTTGTTAATTTTATAACACTTAAACACTTTCCATCCAACTTATAACATATTAAATGAACTCAATTATTACTTTAATTTTTCTTTCAAGGTATAAGAACAAATCTCTTGTAATTAGTTTGGAATAAAAGGCTACTTTTCAGGATTTGAATTTGAGAAAGCAGGTTTGAATGTTATGTTCTTTTAAAAGAGATAAAACTTTTCCCTCTTGGAACACCGAGGAAATGATGAGATTAAAGCACAAGAAGCTATTTTGATAAAACAGACTTTCTTTGTATACTGATTATTCAGGATAAAAACTTTTACCAAAACAGATTAATGACTTGAGAGACTTTGAGAAAGAACAAAATTTTAACTTTGCATTAGTATACTACTTGATACTAAACCTTTTAAAATTTTATAGATAGACCCATCAAATTTTATTTAACTTTAATCACAAAAAATTTCTTTTTTACGAACCTTCTACACTCTAGTATTCACCTAGGTTTTGTTCCACACTCGACTCTTTCCCAATAATCAATCATTTTATCTTAGGACAAAATCATCTCCTGTTTCCTTAATAATAAAAACACATTCCATATAGCCCACATACTAAGTTATCAAGCAAACTTGTTATAACGTAATACCATCAACACTAAACAAGCTTGTTAAAATAATGAACTTTTCTTTACTTTAAATACTTAGTAGCATGCAATATCAGAAACAGTCCCCTAGAAGAAAGGTGGCAGGGGAGGTTGGCCGCTGACATGTTTTCCTATTATAAAATTACCTTTCATTATTATTATTATTATTTTTAATTCAGGTTTGTTTAATAATGGCTTTTTGGAATTAGCCATTTAAACACTTTAATTTAAACAATGCTTCGTTAAATTTCTTATAATTATTTATAACCATATAGACCATAATTATTTTACGACAAATTTTACCTTCACAGAACACATTTCCTTACTTAAAGTTACCACAATACTTTCTATAACTTGCTACATGCATTTAAGTTCCAAGAGTTTATGAAAATTAGCCATCCTACTTTAGGACAAAACACACCTTTTAGAAAAAACTTATTAAATTTCAGTCAGCATTCCCACAAACTTTTAACCTTCTTTAATATTCATTTAAGTTTTACATCCTTCATTTTATCCTGTGAAGAAAAATAAACTATTCATTTCAATCTAGGCAAGAACAACTTTTTATGAAAAGACTTATAGTAATTTTGTTAATCAAGACTTACAATTTTTATCATTGTAGAGGTCTTATTAATATTTAAACTGAAGTATTAATATAAGCACTTATTTAATTTTTGGCCATTTGAATAGAGCTCTTTTAAAAATTTTTATTAATTTATATTACCATCCAGAGGTATCATAATACACACTGACATGGAACGAACAGACAGACACAAAACAATTACAACACATTAACAGAAACATACAGTTTACAATTAACTCATAATTCTTACTTTCTTACTTTTTTGGTATAGCTGTTTTCAAGTTCTCCATTATTTTACATCATAGATTTTACTGTATTTAATATTTCTTCTGGAATCCATGTTGCCTGTAACATGCAAGCTTGTACTTGGAAACATTTTTATTAGTTATCAGCAATCAGTTAAGACAACTTGAGCAGCATACATGTAGTTAAGCTCTAATTTAGCAGTTTAGACAGACCGTTAACACATATTTTTGGATTACTACTCTGTAAGACTATACTGAGACTTGAAGTTCCGGAGTAAACTACTGATTTAAAACGGAAAATTCCTTTTTAAACCTTGATAAAAATTTCGTACTAATTACCTTGGTTAAATAGGCCCAATCAGAATTAGCATGGAAATAAAACAGAACACCAATGTTGCCATGTTTTTCTCTTTTTCCAGTGGCTTAACTCTTAACTCCCACTAGCCCACAGCTACATTGTCATGTAGACAGCAGGGGGTTTGCAGAGTTGCTGCCAGAATTGTTTCCTTATCTTAGTAAACACTTTAACAGAGAGTTTACTTACAAGCCTGATTTCACTAATAAGGACTTTATTTAGTATTTTTGCCATTTTAAATCTTTCAGTAGTTTAAAAGGTTTTGGCTCAGGACAAAACTTGACACCCCCTTGCAGATTCTTTGTATCTGGTGGTATCACATGTAATGTTATGGGGAAAGCAGATCATAATTGTTTAACAAAAGGCAAAGCATCGGCAACATCTGAAAACATTTCTAACTTAAGCTTAGTAAGAGAAGGCAATTCAGTAGGTGCAGAGGGATGTACTGGATACACAGAAGGTATTTCTTTAGGGCACTTCACTGAGCTTTTGTTGATGAAAGGGTTAATATCAGGATGAGGGGGAAAACCTGATGGTTCCCCACTCGCCTCAAGCTCCTGTTATTGTTCCAATTTACGTTCTTTTATTTCAAATTTACTTATGGGCTTAGAAAATATAGTAATTTCATCTTTCTCTCCTTCTTCAGACTGTAAAGGATCTAAGGTTGCCACTATCTGGAGGCATAAGGCCCATACTGATAACGGAATGAATTCCCTTTTTTGATATGCTCTTCGTAAAGATTTCATTACATGTTTCCACTGTTTTAAATTTAAAACATTACGCCCCTGAGGCTGAAGCCAGCAACAATGCTTTTGTATTAAAGCAAATAATTCTATTAACTCACAACTTTTTACAGGAGCCCCTCTAGCTTTCAACAAAGTTTTTAAAACTTGCAAATATGCTTCCACACGTCCCATTTGATTACCCATTACCCTGATGACTTCATGGAAAAGATACTTACTTAATCTTGAAGACTCGAGTCACTCTGCTTTGGACGTCACACATGACCCTCGATGAGGTCTTTCCTGCGGTTCCTCATTTGGAAGCCTCACTGACTTCTTCGGGCCCCACGTTGGGTGCCAGATGTTGGAGTCACGGACCCGAAGCTTATCGGGAATGAAAGACAAAGAGAGGTTGGGATCAGGGGATCTGACAGCATTGACGCCTCAAGCTCATCGGACAAGTTTATGAATCTCAGGGGCTTCTTTATATACCCCAAGCAATCGTGAGAACCAGCAACTATTCTAGCTAACCATTCCCATTACCTCAATCTGTGTAACACAATGGATCAAGTGCTATGATTATAATTCAAAGTTCAAAATTACAATGTTCTATTATATTGTTGAGAAAACATACCCATAAATCTTGTTGCCCAGGTTGTCCCATTCTACCTAGTCCTCATTCCACCTGAGCATACACATCACCTTGCTAGATTTAGGACCTGCACATATAGCTATGGAGACAGGATGATTCAGTGGTCAAGGAAGTAACTTGATTTCATGCAAACAACATGCCTTTGTTTCCCACAGTCTACCTTTCCTTTCTTACCCTCTGGGAGACTCTGTGTGTGTGTCTGTATGTAGAAACGGTAATAGATTCTAAGGTTGAATTTCCAAAGACAGCGAGGACAGTTGCCATTTAGTTCATGAATTGTTTCATCTATTCCTACAGGGCTAATTGTCAGGGAACAAATTCTTTCTCCTTTTGTCACCAATTCCATTTATGTGAAGTTGGCGCACCCGTTGGCTTAGCCAGTGCTCAAGTCTTTGGGAATATTTAAAATATTCAACAGCCACGGTAAGGGAGTAAGAGAGACACCCAAAATCCCAAAGTTGTAAAGGAAGGAGGCTGAGAGCAATGGAGTGACCCAGGCACAGTGGATGCAAACAGAGGCCGTCGAATCTCCCTGCACCCCAGGTGAGAAGAGCTAACCCCAGGGTTGGATGCAGTCAGCGAATTCCTAACACACCAGGCTGACAGCCATGGGAAGGGGCCCCCAAATGTGGGCACGAGTGCAACCACCTCCATGGTGCCATCTTGGAAGAAGGCTCTCTTCTCCGCAGATCTCCCACCACTTCCCCTGCCATGCACCCCACTCCCTCGATGGGCGACCCGAACTGACTACAGTTAAACTGTAAAGGGTCTCTGCAAGTGTCAACAATTTAAATAGATAAAAGTAAATCATTCATCACTGAGCCCGTGCTAGACCCTGTATCTCTAGTTTTACTGAGTTAGGTGGGAAGACAGACAGACTAAAACCTATGAGTCAGAGACACCCAGGCATAAAAAGCTCAATTGACATTTAAGGTTGGTCCATTGTAATTGCTCAGAGCCGCACCCAAAGCCCAGGGGACATTTCCTATTAGAAAGCTGGGACCTGCTCTTTGGAAGCACGCTGCCTACAGTGTCAGAAAAGCAAGCTCTATTCCTGCACAGACAGTAATATAAAAAGCTTAACATTGTCTTAGAACCATTGGATTGTTGGAGTTGGAAGACACCCCAGAGGATGCCCAGACACACCCTCACATTTCACAAAGGAGGAATTGAAAAGAAACTTGCATGATTTCTGTTTCCAAATGGCCATAGCCTTTAGGGGAATGAAGATTCATTGGCGTGGAGATGACACGGGGGGCGGTGAACAGAGGTTTCTCAGCCCCTTCTGCGGGGGCGGGGGGGGGGGGCCAATCCACACAGGCCTGTCCTGCAGCCAGCCAGGCAGAGAACTTTCCATTCATTGGGCACAATATTGGTAAACAGTGGCTTCGCATACAAAAGAGATGGCTAGCATTTCTCACGGGTCTCCTATCCCTCACCTACAAACTGAACTGTGTTCGATAATATAAAAATGAGTTTCTGATCTACCCCCGAGCCAGGCCCAAGAGATCAAGCGTTTTGCTGCAGATCACACGTGAATGTTGACTTCTCAGGGCTTTTCCCCACTGCTCCTTCCTGCCTTCCACAACAGCCCAGTGGTCCTCAGTGCTTCTCTGATGGACTGAACTAGCTTTGCCTCTCCAGGGTGCGCTGGAACAGTCTATGTTGCTGTGCCCACACTTGGGGAATCACCGAGGACCTCGTGCTCAAAGTGTGGTCCCTGGACCAGCTGTGTTGACATCACCTGAGAGCTGATTAGAAATGCACAAGTTCTGCCTCCTACGTCATCATAATCAGCACTTTAACAGATCACTGAGTGATTCTTATGCATATTAAGTTTGTGGTCGCTGACCTAGGACATCGTTTGCTGTGATGAAATTCATATTAGGGCCCTGTACCATCTCTCTGCCATCTAGTAGCGTCTATACTTTCCCTGAGGCATTCTGGGTCGAGGGCCTTGGAATCCCTTTTCTGGTGTAGCCCGTGTGGTGAACACAAGCTCAGGCCACCTAGAGTGGCAAAGTCCCCTAGTGTCCCTGGACTGGCAGTACAAGAGCCCATGACATTAGCCTTGCAGGACTGCTCACCCAGATCAGCCCAGCGTCCTGTTCAGTCTCACCATGCAATTGATGATTCTTTCTCTAAGGGTCCTGGCTTTTATTCTATGCTGCCTTGAATTATATTTTGATGTATGAATGCTGGGTTTTCCCCCAGGAAAGGGGTTGACATACATTTTCTGTCAAAGGCCAGAAAGTAATGCCATCCAGTCTCCACCACGACTACTCAATTCTGCCCCTGCAAAAGAAAGCAACCATCGAAAATACTTACTGAATATGGCTGTGTTCTCATAAATCTGTATTTGCAAAAACAGATGCTGGATTTCACCTGGGAGCTGTAGTTTCCTGACCCCTGCATGAGACTAATATAGTTCTCTAGGCACAGGAACCTTTCCTGTTTCTCTCTCTCTCTTTCTTTCTGCTCTCCCTCCCTCCTTCCTTCCTTCTCTCCTCCCTCCCTCCCTCCCTCCCTTCTCTTACTTATATTTTGCCTATTTCAGGGCCTGAATCAATGCGGAAAACACAAAATTCCCTTTCTGGAGCCCTATGTTATCCCTTGCTCACAACCACAGCCTAGAGCATGGGTAGCCAAAGAGAAGCAGGGAATGAATTAGCCCATCAAGTCTGCCTTTTAAGCACCTATTAATACATACCTATATACCACTTCCAATAGAACTGTCAAACGACCTCCATTTGTGACGCACAGAGTCACTCATCAACAGTGATATGCACTCCCATGCCAGGACTAATTTTCCCAGCTGTACCTCGATATCCTTCTCCCTGGCTGCAGGCTGGTGAGCGGCTTGAGAAGGGAAATACGGTGCGAGCATTTGCATCAAGGCCGGTGTCTATGGGAGGTAGCTGTCCAATGTACGAGCTCCGACTGTGGGAAAGTATGCTGGTGAGCAGCACCCAGTAGTGGTGACATAATTCACCATCATTAAAAAATAACCCCCACACTAGACAAGAGGAAAAGGCCCCTGGTCCCCAGCCCGTAAGCAGTGATGCATGTGATGCATGTGATGCATTCGAATTAGCAAGTAAGCTGAGGAAAGCCATGTAAAGACCAAAAGGGGAGCATTTCACGATAAGCCCCAAAGATTGCTTATTTAGAACCAAACTCTGGCCCCAACATTCCGCTTCTCCCAGGCCGAGGCAGACTTGTTCCTCTTAACTCACTCTTCTCCCCACGACCCCATAATGGATCTGTGGCATACGCAGCCAGAGCAATCAAGAAGATATATGAATAAGGAAAAGGAAGCTACTACTTGGTGACAATATGATCCTCTACCTTACACAGTGTCACGCAGCCGCCAAGGGCCCGGGGCTCACAAACCCGCCTGGCTCCGCCCCTTCCCTGTAGAAAGTTGATCTCTTAGAAGCCAACTTGTAGTAGAACCTAAGTCTGGCTGGTGAGGAGTGAGGAGGGAGGCAGTGATGGGCGACTCTCCCCACTAGCCCCCACCCCACCCCGCTCCTGTCCTGGCCCATCTCACAGCAGTCCTGGGACATAACCTGTCATCTGCACCCTGGGCAGGAGGGAGAGTGGTCAAGAGTCGGGAGCGATGGGGCCTTTCCCAGGAAGCTTTGCATCAAAGAGACGGGAGCAGGGCCCCCCAAGTGTGGAAGCAACAGCTTTACATAAACTGCGCCACCAGTTCAGATCCCTTTAATAAAGTCTTTATTTCAAAGAGAGAGAGAGGAGCGTAGATGAGGACCCCAGGCAGGAGGAGTGGGGAGACTTACCCCCCAAAGGAAAGGGAAGCTCTCAGGCCTGGAGAGCCCGAGACAGGGCTGTCAGGGGAGCACCATCCCCTCCTGCCTTAGGGGTCACGGGAACGGGCACGTCGGGGTCTAAGCTCTGCCTCTTCTGTCTTGAGTCTTTGTCCCTATCCTTCCCCTGGACGGTCTCTACAGGAAGGGGGGATCTTAGTCTCGTGGAAACGGCCCCAGTTCTGTGTGTGTGTGTGGGGGGGGGAACCGAGGACCGAAAGGACCTGCAGATGAGAGCCCTGAGCGCTAACGAGGGAGCCCGTCCACAAGAGGGCGCTGTGCAAAACCCCGTCCCCGCTGTCAGCCCTGGGAGGACCCGAACCCCCTAAGCCGGATGTGGCCCCCCTGCTTCCGCTTGGGAGGGTCCAGAAAGTGGGGCGTCTGACTGCGGCCTCACGTCAGCGGAGAGTGGCGGTTCAGGACGCATCAGGTGCCAAGGTGAGGACCCTGAATGTGGGAAGGGATCACCCCACCCACAACAAAGGGGCACACAAAGTCCTGCCTCTTTGGTGGATCCCGGGCGTCCCCAGCAGCGCTCGCCGGGGGGCGACTCCTGTCTGGAGGCCGCAGGGAAGGGTGGGCCTTGGAAGAGTCGCCCGAGTCTGCAGAGGGAGGGGGCGTCGACCCTAACTGGGGCCCTGGCGAGGGTCGTTGAGTGCTAAGGAGGCGACTTCCCAGAACCCGGCCCCTACTGCTCGGCTTGGCAGGCCCCAGACAATGGCGGTGCAACATGGCGTGCAGCATGGCGTCCCGCCTTCCCCCGCTCGGGGCTCGAGGAGGCAGGCCTTCCTCTGAGGCCTTCAGTAGTGAGGAATTCCATGCCCTACGCGGGGCCAAGATCAGAACCTTGAGTCAGGGCTGAGGGGAGCACCTGCTGGGGAACTGTGGGTGCCCCGGGCCTCACCCCTGCTGTCGGGCCTCGTGGGCCCCAAGCAGCCCTGGCAGGAAGTGTGGCTTTTCCCGACTTCCGGCTCTAAGGCCCCGGATGTGGGACGCTTGGTGCGAGGAGCATGGCCTCCTCAGCCTAGGATGGAGCCCCAGAACCGATGAGGTGTCAGGGTGGGTCACTGAGTGAGGAAATGGGAGCCACTCGCCCACCCCACAGTGGAGAGGGCGGCTCTGAGCCCCTCTTCTGCTTTAGTCCCGGGAGACCCGGCGAGAAGTCGAAGGGCTCCCCTGACCCTGACTTCAGCCCGGACGGTCTCAGGGAGATCAAGGCTGCGTTTAAGGGCTGGACGCCCAGTTGAGCAGAGTGGGGAGCCCCAGGCCCTGGCTGGATGAAGGGGTCATCCTATATGAGGAATGAGGGATCCCCCAGCCCAGCACAGAGGACGAGGTACCAAGCTCTGCCTCTGCTCCTGGCCCTGGGAGCCAAGGCCGTCAGGCTGAGGTGCCGCTCATTCGCGGGGGCAGAGGCGTCCCAGAGATGAGAAGCGCCAGGACTAGAGAGAGAGGCCCCGATCAGCAGAGGGAGGGACCTAGTCCATACCAGGGCCGCGGGAGAGGGCAGCGTGGCCATGCAGGCTGTGCGGAGCCCGCCCCTGCCGTCGGCCGGGCAGACCCGGGCGTGTGGACAGGATGAGTCTCGCGCACGTCTCCGCGGCCATCTCAGGGAGGTGGGGAGCCTGGTGGAAGGGGGCAGCCTCAGGTCAGCAGAAGGGGGGCTTTCAGAGCTTGCTGGAGGCCAGGTGAGGACGCTGACGACTGAGGAGACCACCGAGCCCGTAACAGTGGGAGCCACAGATCCCTCCCTCTCCTGTCAGCCTTGGGAGGCCAGGAGCAGATGTGGCCAGATGAGGCAACTTAGGGCTTCCGAGTAGAATGAGCAGAGCCCCCTGGCCTCCCTCCAGCATAGACGGCCCCACAAAGTGCTGCCCCCTCGCAGCCCTGGGAAGCCCAGCTGGGACAGCCAGTGGGGTTTACTTCTAACTTCCAGGCCTGGCCACTCAGGGAGGTGAGGGTCATGGTCCCAGGCGGGAAGCCTCAGGTGGGCTGCAGGAGGAGTCCCAGATCGTCCCCGAGGGCAGGACTAAAGGAGCCCCAATCCCAGGACAGTGGGTGCCTGGGGAGTCCAACCCCTGCTCCCAGTCCAGGGAGTCCAGGAACAGGGGTGGCCGGGCACAGCTGGCGCTTCCTTCCTCCTCTGAGGTCTCAGGGAGGTGAGGACCTGTTTGGGATGGGAGGGCCCCAGACCAGGAGCTGAGGATTCCCAGCATGTGCCGGGAGTCAGGGCAATGACCCTGAAGGGTGGGGGACCGCCCTCCCCAGGGCAGCAGGCACCCACCGCACCCCTCCCTGTGGCCCGCATCGGAGGCCCCGCAGAGGCCTCGGGCTGCCCCGCCCTTCCCTTCTTCCTCAGGGGGTCTAAGAAGTGAGGCACTAAGGGGAGGCCCTGAGTGACTACCGAGGAACCCAAGAGCCCAGGGCAGAAGGGGTCCCACGGAGCTTCAGCCCTGGGCAGCGCGGCCCGCGTGGGGCCTGGGGCATCCCTTCCCTTCTCTCTGGCGGGTCCCAAGCTGAGAGGTGTCAGCTTGAGAGCAGCAGGGTGGGCAGGGCCCAGCTGCCCACAGTCCATCTGCTGGGGCTGGATGGGAAGGCAGGGGCCCTCCCCCACCCTAAAACAAGGGTCCCCGTTGCCAGCCCCGTGGTCACCCCCGTAAGTCCCCAACAGGGCAGACAGGCCGAGCCTCAGGCACACTGGAGCTTCCTCTGCAGGGTCCCGCCGGCGCATTCCCTCCAGACTTCAAGCCCTGCGGGTCTGTCCCTGCCGGAGGGGCTCTCACCCTCTCGTCCTCCCTCCTCCAGGGCCAGCCTCATCTTCCTTCTTCCTTCCCTCCTGCTGCTGTCCCTGACCAGGCCCATCATGCCTCGCAGTCAGAAGAGTAAGCTCCGCTACCGGGAGAAATGCCGCCAGGCCCGAGAGGAGACCCAGGGTCCCCACGGGGCTCAGGCCTCTGTGGAGGTGAAAGAGGAGGCTCCATCCTCCCCCTCTGCCGTTTCTGGGGGGTCCCCGCAGAGCTCCCCTGCTGCTGGCCATCCTGAGGAGCCTCCGAGGTCCCTGTCGCCCCTCACCCTGGCTGCGGTGGTCTCTGGTCCCAGAGCTGAGGAAGAGGCTGAGAGGCCCAGCTCCCCCGAGGCCCCAGGCTCCCCTCAGTCCCCGGGGTCCCCCGAGGCCCCGGGCTCTCCTCAGTCCCCGGGCGTCCCTCAGTCCCCGGGCTCCCCTGAGGCCCTGGGCTCCCCTGAGGCCCCGGGGTCCCCTGAGGCCCCGGGCTCCCCCGAGGCCACGGGCTCCCCTGAAGCCCCAGGCTCCCCTGAGGGCCTGAGCTCCCCTGAGGCCCTGGGCTCCCCCGAGGCCACGGGCTCCTTCCAGACGTGCAGCGCCCCCCAGATGTGGCGCTCCCTCCAGACGTGGAGCTCTCCCCAGACGTGCAGCCCCCTCCAGACGTGGGGCGCTACCCGCCACTCTCGCCGAGACCCGCTCTCCAGGAAGGCCGCCTTGGTGCTGCAGTTCCTGCTGAACAAGTACAAGCTGAAGCAGCCCATCCTGAAGGCCGACATGCTGAAGCTCATCCGCAGGAAGTACAAGGAGCAGTTTCCGGAGATCCTCAGGATGTGCTCTGAGCGCCTGGAGCTGGTGTTTGGCCTCGACCTGAAGGAGCACGACGCCAGCGCGCAGTCCTACCTCCTGGTCAGCAAGCTGGATCCCAGCGAAACCAATCTGAGCGGCGGCTGGGGCTTGCCGAGGAACGGCCTCCTGCTGCCGCTCCTGGGGGTGATCTTCTTGAACGGCAACTGCGCCCCCGAGGAGGAGATCTGGCAGTTCCTGAGTTTGCTGGGCGTCTACAAGGGGAGGAGGCACTTCATCTTCGGGGATCCCTGGAAGCTCATCACCCGAGATTTGGTGCGCGAAAAGTACGTGGAGTACCGGCAGGTGGCTCAGAGCAGCCCTCCACGCTATGAGTTCCTGTGGGGCCCCAGGGCCCACGCTGTGACCAGCAAGATGAAAGTGCTAGAGTTTTTGGCCAAGGTCAACGATACCGTGCCCAGTGCCTTCCACTCCCATTACGAAGAGGCTCTGAAGGACGAGGAAGAGAGGGCCCAAGCCCGCGCTGCGGCCAGGGCTGGTGCTACCGCCAAGGCCAAGGCGCAGGCCCAGCCCAGCCAGGCCGCCAGCAGCTCCTGCCACCCTCAGGTCTGAGGCAGGTTTTCACTCAGGTTGACTGGGGCTGCCAGCCTGCGAAGCTGCAAGCAGTGCCCTGGCTGGAACAGGCCCCGTGCCTAGCTTCCTTGTGTTGCGGGTATACATAAGTAGCATAGAGATTTTTTCGTTTAGATTCGCAGTTGAAGTTGATGCATGAAATGACTCACACATTTACTGCCCTTTGTCAGCTTTTTGCATACTAGTTTGAGGTTTTGTAAAACAAATGAAAATCCTTGAATCCTTCTTAGCGAGCCAAACCAAGATGGCACGGTGCTGTTGTGGTTGTGCTTGGAAACGTACAAGGCCCCCATTGGACAATTGTGAGGATCACGGGATAGAGCAACCTTGGCTTCCTTGATTCCTGTTAGTCTTTTGGTCTGTTCTTGGATTTCCTTATTCCTTTCAGTCTTTCATTTGTAACATTAAAAGATACACGCCTGGATTGGCTGAGCTTATTCACGAATGGGCAAGAGATTAAACCCTGTTGAATTTGACCTCTTGTCAACTGGCTCTTTTGTTCCTCGGACGTCCATTGAGCATGTGCCCTTTGGAGGCTTCGTGCCAGGACTGGGCATGTTGAGACAAAGAAGACGCATGCCTGCTCCTAGCATTCCAGAGCCTAAGAGCAGCGATCATGAAAGGAAGATGGGAGATCGGCTCCGAGGCCTAGAGAACACTAAGGGGTGGGGTGGGCAGTGCCCTCCCACGGGGCAGTCTGGGCCTTTGGGAGGCAGTTAGTGGTTAGGTGCTGTGGTGAGCTAGATGAGGCCACCGGGCTGCTGAGGCTCCGTGTTCCCGGGCTAAGCCTGGGGTGGAAACTGCTCTTAAGGGCTATTGAGGGATGGTGGGTCAACCCGAGAAGCCCCCCTGTGGCAGCTTGGGAGGGGTCCTGGTTCCTGTCCCCTATGCTGGTGAACACAGTGAGCACAGCGGGCGTGTATGCACATCGTGAGCAGAGAGTTCCAGGGACGCAAGGGGACGCTTCCCGGAGGTGGGGTGCACAGCAGCCACTGGGAGGGCTCCCTTCCTTGGTCTGGGGCAGCGGGGGCCCACTCCATTAAAAGGGGCTGCAGATTCGCCTGTCTTGTGTGTCCTTTGGCAAAATCTGAGCAAGTGTTTAGATTTTTAGTGGTGGTTAAATGAATGAAAATGGGCGGTTTAGAGGAAGAGCGGACGGGAGGGAGGGACGCTATTGGTCATTGTTTTCATTTGCTAAAGGCTACCAAGGCAGTTGGTTTTTACAGTGGGGATTTATTAACTTAAAAACTTCCAGTTTGGGAGTGGAGTCGGCTCAAGCCGTTGAGTGCCCGCCTCCCACACGGGAGGTCCTGGCTATGGTTCCCAGTGCCTCCTGAAAAACTAAAAACAAACAACAAGCACAACAAATGATCAGTCCAACTCAGGGGAGCTGATGTGGCTGAGTGATTGAGTGCCTGCTTCCTGCGTATGAGGTTTCGAGTCTATCCCAGGCCCCTGGTGCCTAAAGAACAAAACAAAACAAAAAACTTAGAGTTCTGAGCCCATGAAAATGTCCAAATGAGGGCATCATCAGAAAACTGGCCGCCAGAGTCTCCGGTCACTTGGCTAAGCACACGGAGGCACCTGCTGGGGCTCCCCTCCTTCTCTAGGTCTCATTGCTTTGAGCTTCTGGCTTCCTCTCTCCTGGGTTCTGTTGATTTCAGCCTCTTGCTGTGATGGCATTCTCTGTGCTCCTGTGGCTTTCTCTCTTTCTCTGCAGCTTTTTTATATATTCATCCTGTTTGTAAAGGACTCCGTGGGGTAAGAGGATTAAGACCCACCGTAGGGGCAGTGGATTTGGCTCAATGGATAGAGCGTCCACCTACCACATGGGAGGTCCAGAATATAAGCGGACACAGAAGAACACACAGCAAATGGACACAGAGAGCAGGCAAATGGGGGTGTGGGTCGTTGGGGCGGGAAATGGGAGAGAAGTAAAAAGTAAATTAAAAAAAAAAAGACCCACCCTCGGCCATGCCCTATGGAAGTGATTCAATCACATGGCCCTTAAGTGAATCGACACAAAAGGTCCCACCTCCAGTAGGTTCATAGCCACAGGAATGGATTAATTTGAGACCATCATTTTCTGGGGAGTACAAAAGCCTCAAACTGCCACAGCCATTGACACACACTGTAGCAGATTTACATTGTCTCTAGCTCGGGAAGTCTACCTCGTATTCTCATGAAATGACTTCATCTCCTGGGAAAATGTTAGTTGGACTTGCTAAGCAGAGTTTGGGCTGATTCCGTTCTCTATGTTCTAGAATGCTGCACATTCTCTGACTTCTCCTGGATTAAAAACAAAATTTTTTTTTCGAGTCTGCTGTGTAGTATCCTCTGGGGTCACATGAATGATAGAAATAGCAGCCATTCTTTAAATCTCAATGCAGTGCAGCCCCTGGGCCTAGTGTGCTACACTACATGCACTCCAACAGTCCCATAAGACCAGCTCGTCAAACCCACTTCACAGATGCAGAAACTGAGCCTCACAAAGTTTGGTAAGCGTCTTGAGTCACATGGCTGCTAAGTGACAGGCCTGGGACTAACCTAATCTGCATCCGCTAGAGCCCTCACTGTTCTGCCCCTCCCAGCCGTAGGCAGACTCGTGTCTCTTAATTCACTTTTCTTCCCATTACTCCAAAATGTATCCCAGGCAATAAAAGGGAATCTGTGCCCAAACTACTGGTTTGGACTATAGGGCCAGAACGAGAAGAGTACCTAAATAAATGAGAAGTAGGAAAAATAAACATATAACGCTTGGTGACAATATCATCAACTATATGCAGTGTCAGACCACCCCAAAGCCTGGGGACTCACAAAAATTTACTTCCGCCTGTTCTCCGTAGAAAGAGAATCTATTAGAACCCAGCTTGCATAAGACCCTAAGTGTGGGGAAGCAGATGTAGCTCAACAGATAGAGCGCCCGCCTACCATATAGGAGGTCTAAGGGTTCGACACCCAGGGCCTCCTGGCTCGTGTGGTGAGCTGGCCCACACGCAGTGTTGGTGCATGCAAGGAGTGCTGGGTCCCGCAAGGATGCCCCTGCATAAGGCTGCCTCCCACGCAAGGAGAGGCCACTGCAAAGGAGAGCCAGCCGGGGCTGGCGTGAAACGGCAGCCCTCCCAGGAGTGGTGCCACGCACACAGAGAGCTGACACAGCAAGATGATGCAACAAGAAAAGACGCAGATCCCCAGTGCTGCCTGATGAGAATACGAGTGGACACAGAAGAACACACAGCAAATGGACACAGAGAGCAGACAATTGGGGGGTGGGGCAGAGAAATAAATAAATCTTAATAAAAAAAGAACCTAAGTGTGGCAGGCGAGGAGGCGGCAGCGATGCGCTGCTTTCTCTCCCCAGCCTCCTGTCCTGGGCCCTGCCTGGTGCAGCAGCTTCCCCATCTCGCAGCACTGCCGGGACGAACGTGCAAGAGGCTGTCTAGGTGTCCCATGTAGGAGTGCAATTGCAGCAACACAGGGCACGCACAGGTCCGACTTCACTAGGCAAGGCTCTTGCCAAAGCGTCGTACTGATTTTCCCCAGCAGTGGGAGGAACATGGCGTTCCCTACCGTTCACCGGCGCTGGGTGTTTTCGGCTATAAAAGTTTGGTGCACTTGGTGTGCAGGGGCATCTCAGGGAGTTTTACTCGGCATTCCCCTGTTTCCTGATGAGGCGGAAGGGCCTCTGCATATGTTGTTGACCACTTGGGTATCCTCTTTCCTGAGATAGCTGTTTAAAATCTGTGTGCACATAAATGATATTGCAGGGACACGTGCAGGACAGTATCTATCCTGCCATACCCACGGAATGGCCTGGGGAGAGTGTCAACTACAACGTAAGCTATAATCCTTGCAGTGCACAGTGCTCCAAGACGTATTCCCCACGTGCAATGAGTGTGCCACGATAGTAGGGCAGGTTGTTGATGTTGGAGGAGAGGGATGGGGTGGGTTGTGGGGTATATGGGAACCTCTTATACATTGTTTCTTTCAGATTTATTTTTATTTATGCTCCCCCGCCTTACAGCTTCCTTGCTGTCTGCTGAGTCCATTCGCTGGGCGTTCTTCTGCTTGTCTGCTCATCTCCCTTCCTGGCGTCATTTTGCTATCCCTGCTCTCTGCGGGCCTGCGCCTTCAGCTCTCCCCGGGTGGGGGCGAGCCTGCCTTCACAAGGAGGCCCGGGACACGAACCCAGGGCCCACCATACGGTGGACGGGAGCCGCAGCTGCTTCTACCTCTTATACTTTTTCATATAACTTTGTGTGTGTGTGATCTATATCTTTAAAAAAAATAAAATAATAAAATAATAAAGAGTAAATTGTACAAATCTGTGTGCGGTCGGGGAGCCAGCCCCGCCGGCGAGGAGCGCCACGGGAGCAGCGGTGAGACACGCCGCTCTGCCAGCGCCGGCGGGGAGGAGCCGCCCTGGCGCCAGCCCGTGGCCTGCGCCGCGGCAGCGCCCTCACCCGCCACCCCGAGGGCCACGTGCTGGGCCAGCCGCGGCCCCGGGCGCTGTCCCGGCGCGCCGAGGGCGCCGTGCTGCTGCCCGAGGGCGCCCAGGCCCTGGGGCCCGTCGCGGGACCCGCCTGCCTGGCGGCGCGGCAGGTGCACGCGGCGTCCCCGAGCGCCTGGGGCGGCAGAGCAGCGCAGCCAGCAGGCCTGGCCGTGCCCGCGCACGAGCGCGCCGCCGCCTGCAGGACGCCGCGGCCCGGAGCGCCCTCCTGGTCCCGGGCAGGTCCGGGGCCGCCGCCCATCGGCGACCCCCCAACTGCAGGGCCTTCGGGGATATAAGCCGGTGTCGCGGACCCCGGGTCTCAGGGCCCCGGCCGTCCCATCCTTGCTGGGGCGACGCGTCGCTGCCCAGGGTCTCTGCGGCCACTTTCGGCCCCTGGAGCGCCTGACTCGGTCGGCACGACCACCTCCCGCTCGCCCCCGGGCACAGCCAGACCTCTGTGCCCTGCCCTCGCCCGGAGTGCCCTCCTGGGAAAGAGTTCAGGGGGAGGGGCTGGGAGGGAGCATCTCGGGAGACAAGGCTGCTGGGGAGCCGGGGCTCGGCTCCACGAGCAATGAGGGCGCTTGGGGTGCTGGGCACGGAGCGGCAAGAAAATCCGGCTCCATGGGACTTTGGGGTCTGGGGGCGTCAGAGGGCCTCCTGAGGGGCCTGGCGCGCCCCCACCGCCGCGCCCCCTGCTGTGGGATCTTGGCCTGGGTGGGCTGGGCTGGGGGTTCAGGGCCAGGGAGGGGCGAGTCAGACCCCAGGGATCCCCAAATAGAATATGGAATTATTTTTCCTAAGCAAAAGATTAAACTAAACGCTGTGCCATTCGTCTGTTCTCTTATTTGAGTTCTTTGTATCTTCCGTATATAATCCTCAGACAGTTCATTTGTTTTTGTAAACGTGGTCTCTATAACTTGTCTTCTCATAATTTTTGTGGTGAGTTCCTAAAGACGTTCTGGCAAATTTATCCATGTTTTCCTCAAAGCGCTGTGATTTTTATTTCTTATTTAAGAAATCCTGCCCTACTCTCTCAGTTTGCCTGACTGCTGAGACAAAAGCCACACAATGAGTCGGCTTAACAACACGAGTGTATTGGCTCCCGGTTTGGAAGGCTAGAAGTCCAAGTTCAAGGCATAGGCAAGACTGTGCTCTTCCCCACAGGTCTTGGGGCGCTGTGGTGCGGGCCTGCGCAGCTCCTTGGCATGTGTCCCCGCTCCAGTCTCAGCCATCTCCTTTCCTCTGTCAGCTCTTCCCGGTTCCTCTGGCCTCGGGCTTCGGGCTCCTCTCTGTGGCTTTTCGGGCTCCCGCTTTGTCCTCTTTCTAAGGTGTCCAGGAAGGGACGTCAAGACCCACCCTGATGCAGCTGGCCACACCCTAACCAAAAACAGCCTCTTCCAGAGGTGCCTCTTACACCTAAGTTCACACCCTCAGGAATGTGCATGGCGACTAAGAACACCTTAATTCAACTCCCCACCCCTCCCCTGAGATGCTAATATTTGCTCTTACTTTCTACCAAAAGTTTTCTCATTTTGCCCTTCACCTGAGGTCTTTAATTCAATTGGCATAGGTCTTTGTGGAAGTTATGAGAATTGTATAGATTTCTTTTTTATCCATACTCAACACCAATTACTGAAAAATCCATCCTCTTCCCAGGGATCTGCTGAACCTGCAGTCTTGTACTAACACGGCCATGTGACTGTATTTTTAAATGAATTTCTTAAATATTTAAACTAAAAAGTTTAAACATTTTTAAAAGTCAATGTAATGCAGAGAGAGTATCAAGTAACCTTATTAAAAACTCACTAATTTTTTTCATTTTTCCTTTTTCTCATGAATTTCCTTTCATATGTACATATGTACATGGGTTAGGCTTTTCTAAAAACATAATCACATCATTTGTGAATAATGATATTTGTTTCTTCTTTACAATTCTTCTTCCTTCTAGTTCTTTTTCTTGTCTACTGCACTGACAAGGACATCAGCACGATGTGAATGGAAATGATTCGTGAGCTCATTATGTTGTGTTTGAACTCAGAGGGAAGGCTTTCAGATTTTCACCGTTGGCTATGATGCTTGCTGTAGCTTTTTTTATACATTAAGTTGAATGATAGACAGTTGGTGTCATTCGACAATTTTTTACTTCCAAAAACAGCAATTTCACATGTTTCTACTGAATAGATGCCTTTATCAGTTAAACATAGTTCCCTTCTATTCCAATATATTTTAAAGGTTTAAGGTAATTTTTAAAAATCATGAATGATGCTGATTTTTTTCCAAATGTCTTTTCTGCATCTAGCGAGTTAACACACATTTTAATGTTTTATTGTTAATGTGGTGGATTACACTGATTTCTAAATACTAAAACAATCTTGCGTTTCTGCATTAAACCCAACATTTCTTATTTAATATTTTGTATCTATTTTCTGGAATGAGATTGTCCTGTGATGTTATTTTCTTATACTGTGTCTTTGAATATTACATGTGCACATTCTCTCTCTGCCACCTTTAATTCTGATTTAATGTGTTGGTTGACTTCTGCTATTCTACATGACTTTTAACTTCTTTTTCATATTTTACATGTGTTTGTCTCTTTCTGATGCATTTTGGTTAATTTCTTCAGATTAATTTTCCAGTTTTTTTTGCGTGTTTTTTTCCTCAGCTGGGTCTAATTTCCTGCTAAACCTCTCCTTTGAGTTTTTATTTTCCTTTTTATGTTTTAGAAGCTCGATTTCAAATCTATTTGGCCACTTTTCATGGGTCCTTGTCCACTGCTTGTCTTTTTTAAAGTTTTCTGTTATTTCTTTAAATATGGTAATGATTAGCTATTTTATAGTCCATGACAAATATATGACATCTTTGTAGGCCTCTTTGTCTTTCGTCTTATTTTTCTGATATTTCTCACCTGTGGTACCTTATTTTCTTGTATTTTTTGTGATTTCTCTGCCTGGTACTCGTAGTCCTTGAAAGTTGTAGTTGCTGGAATCCCAGGAGACTGGGATGAAGTTTTTAATCTCGAGAGAGCTGGTTTTTGCTTCTGTCTGCCAACTGTAGACACTTAGCAAGTCCATCTAAAACCACTAGAGTATTGCTTCCAGGTGTTTGGTTTCTTTGTTGTTGCTTATTTGTTTTTTATTACCCCCTACCCCTTGCAGCTTGCTTGCTGTCTGCTCTCAGTGTCCATTTGCTGCCTGCTCATCTGCAATTTTGCTTATCTGCCTTTTTGTTGCGTCCCCTTGCTGAGTCGGCTCTCCGCAGCGCTTGTCGGCTGGGCGGCACCCCACAGCGTGCTGCAAGCCTGTCTTCACAACAAGTCCCCGGGACACGAACCCAGGGCCTCCCATATGGTAGGCGGGAGCCCAGTTGATTAATGATTGAGCCACAGCTGCTTCCCAGGTGTTTGGTTTTTGAACACCCAAGAACTGTGAAGTTGGGCTGCCAGTACACTAAAGAGCCTGCTTATGGTTACAACATCCAGAGGACCTCATCCCACTCTTCTTAGCTTGCAAAGGTTCAAGAGCAATTTTCATTGCAGTCCCTGACATTATAGCCCTTTGGGGGCCAAGGGTTTATGGGTGATGAAGCTCTTGTTAGACTCTTCCCCTTGGGCAGACCCTGGGTTTCTTCTCCTGAATCCATGTCGTGCAGTAGAGAGACACTGAAGTTCAAGGTCACATGTATTTGGCCAGCATCCTCAGTGTCAAATCCGGCTTTGTGAGTGCGCTGCTTACTTCTCTGGGCTTCCATCTTCACGTAATCTCTTTACCTGTGTGTTTCTTGCTTTCTTGCCAGATATCAATTTTTTTAAAAAAAAATGTAATCCAATATTTTTAGTTGTTTTCAGCAGGAGGGCTGCGGCGGCTTGCTCGGTCGGTAGAGGTGGGGTCTGGCTGCGGACGAGGGGTCGGTCCAGCTCTGGATGAGGGGTCGGTCCAGCTCTGGACGAGGGGTCGGTCCCGCTTGGGACGAGGGTTCGGTCCGGCAGCAGACGAGGGATCGGTCTCACAAGGGGTTGCGCGGTTCGGCTGACGGGGTCGCCCGGCGAAGCCGGCGACGAAGGGGTCGCCCCGCGAAGCAGGCGATGAAGGGGTCGCCTGGAGAAGCAGGCGAGGAACTGGGGACAAGGGAGGCCAGGCCCTTGTCGGGGGCTCTCAGGACTGGAGGGCGCACGGCAGAAGAACTACCGCGGAGACAAGGTAAACACGCAAGTCCACTTTACTGAGGGAGAGGCAACAGTTTTATAGGGGCTGGGGAAGGCTGATTGGTCGAAGCCACACCCTGTTCTGATTGGTTGCCGGCGAAAGGTCAGTGGGCGGTACTGGATGGGGGAGGGGTGGTGGTTAGGGATTGGCTGTCACTGTTGCTGGGGGAAGGGGCAGGTTTTAGGGATTGGTGGCTGCTGTTGCTGGGGTGGAGGGCAGACTGGATTTTTCCGCCCACGCCTGGCTGTTGCTGCTGTTGGGGGAGGGGAAAAGGGCAGACTGGATTTCTCCGCCCACGCCTGGCTGTTGCTGCTGTCGGGGGAGGGGAAAAGGGCAGACTGGAATTTTCCGCCCTGCGCCTGCGCAGGGAGAAAGAAGAAGAAGGGTGCCGCCCCACAGGCATCGTGGGGCGCCATCCGGGAGGAGGGGAGGCCGTGGAAGCATGGCTGCCGAGAAGGGGAGACCCGAGGGCACTCTGCGCCCATGCCGAGCTCCCTTCAGGGGTGGCGGTGGGCCCGACCAGCCACCCTATTATGGGGGCAGCGGCTTGGCCTGCCGCGGCTGCTCCCCCGCCAGGCCAGCAAACCACACTTCAGCCCGAGGGGTGACCGCAGAGGGCCAATCTCTATTATTGGAAACCAAAATTCAAAGGCAATATTTTTGTATAATTACTTTGTACTTGGCTTCTTTTTTGTTGTGACACGCGTCATGTAGTCAATGAATATAATTAGCAACCCTCAGGTCCTAGCTTATTTATTTCCTGGAGAAGCTGAGGCAGAGAAACAGAGAGAATCCTAAGTACACCAGTACTTATTAGTCCCACGGCCTACTGGCCCACCTCGCGTGGCAATAATGAAGATTACAGCACTGACTTGGTAGAGCAGTCTCTCTAGAGAGAGCCCCTACTGTCTCTTCATTCTCTTCCCCTAATAAATTAATAGTAAACGGAGTTAAGACTGCTCCCCTGGGACTTAAGCCCTCCATTTGGGAGCCCCCCCCCCCCCATTTCCCAATGCATCTGAATCTTTCACTTGGTTCACTGGCAGAAATGAAATGCTCAGGATGTCTCCCGGGAGGGATTTTGTACCCCAGGGACATTTGACAATGCCTTGAGATATTCGGGGGCTGTTACAACTTGGGGAGGGGTGTAGATGGGGGAGAGTACTGCTGCCATCCAGGGGAAGAGGCCAAGGATGCGGCTAAACATCCCACAATACACAGGCAGACTCACCCAACCAGGATAGTTGTCGATGGTGCGGAGGTGGAGACCCTCTGGCACATGATGAACCCAGAGAGTTCTACCCATGAGAGGATGACTTCCTCCAAGAGTAGAGGGAGAAGAAAGTATGGGCTACTTTCTCAGCCAAATACCATTCTATTCTCATATGGGAGAGTTCGAATTGGTAGGGCCTTCTCTAAGGTATTAATGAAGCCAACATCATACAGCAACCTTGCACCATCTCTGGGCTGAGAGAAACCTTTCACCGAATCCCTCATCTGTGTATATTGTATATTAAGTGCTCAGGAAAATCAGGACGTTTCAGGACAATTTAAATTCCCACAAGAGGCAATTTGACCAAGGGTTTCCCGAGACAGTTGTGTAATAATTTCACCAAAATCTGATTATTAGAGTTGCTGAATCAACACACAGCATCAACAATTTCAGGGAAGCGGACTAGGCCCAATGGATAGGGCATCCGCGTGCCACATGGGAGGCCCAAGGTTCAAACCCCGGGCTTCCTTGACCCGTGTGGAGCTGGCCCATGCACAGTGCTTATGCGCGCAAGGAGTGCCCTGCCACGCAGGGGTGTTCCCCGCGTAGGGGAGCCGCATGGCAAGGAGTGCGCCCCGGAAGGAGAGCCGCCCAGCGTGAAAGAAATTGCAGTGTGCCCAAGAATGGCGCCACGCACACACGGAGAGCTGACACAAGATGACACAATAAAAAGAAACATTCCTGGTGCAGCTCATAAGGATAGAAGCGGTCACAGAAGGACACCCACCGAATGGACACAGGGAGAAGACAACAGGTGGGGGAGGGGAGAGGCATAAATTTTTTAAAAAATCAACAATTTCAGTGGCTTCCATTCAGGAGACCATTTTCCCTCAGAAAAAAAAATAATTCCTGAGCACCTGAGAAGGAAAGAGATTCTCCTCAAGAAGAGTCAACCAATTTTAATGTTGATGTTTAACTTACAGCACAAAATATATAAAATGTTCATGATTCTATTCCAAATAATGTACCAGCAGACTTGCTGAAGTCTTTAATGAGAAGAAGTGAAATCACCTCTAGGAGATCTGAATCAATCTGGGTTCAATCAGAGCAGCAAAAATATGAGTCAGAAAGTAGAACCAGGGATTTATTATAGGAATTAGACCTTCTGAAATTGTGGGGTGGTGGAGCCATTCATGGCAGGCCGTTGTCCCTGCATCTCATGTTGAGCCTGACTGAAGTCACTGCGGACCGGCAGTGGGAAGGTGAGCTTGGCATTGATGAAAGCAAAGACACATTGACACCTGCATCTGTCTCGCTACCACCAGCCTCGATGCAATGGGTAGCCTGCCAGAGAAACTGGTCCTCTTTGCAATGGCATTGTACACGCACTTGGCCCAGAGAACCGGAAGGAGGATACCTGGCAGGACCTGGACGAGCTGTGTGTCCAGGGGATTGTCCCATGTTGACAAGGTGAGCCAGTAGATAGGTAACAATGTACAAGGTACTCTCTACCAGAGTACAACAAGCTTCACTTCTGCCTTCCAAATCTCATGCAACTTTCTCTCAGGCCAACCCCAACCTTGAACCACAGAGGGAAGGGAATTCTGGGAAATACAGTCAAAGCCACCACAAGTATCTTGCTTTCCGAAGGAAGAGCAAATACTCATGGATAAGAATTTCCTACACTGAAATTAGTGCATGATTGTAGGAGAGGCTGGCAGCAGCTTTGGGAATGTGAATGCCAGAGCCTGGACTTCCAGCTGCCATGGGAGTCTTTCACAGGGAGCTCTGGATGTAAGACGATCTGAATCATGGGCTTCATGTTTCAGCTGGCAGCTAACTGTCATTAGAACTGGCCACACTGGGGGTTGGAAGCTAACTCCTTGGAGATTGTGACAGTTGATTCTACCTTATACATTTTAGGACTGCAAAAACTCATTGGGAAGATGAAATAAAGCTGGAATTTGGATTTGACTAACAAATCATAAGAAAGGAACATGTAATAATTTCTATAGAATCTGAGAAGGCATTTGATAAAAATTCATCCTTTTGTGCTTTTAAGGGAATGATTAATAGGGAAGCAGACTTGGACTACTGGTTAGGGTATCTGCCTACCACATGGGAGGTCCGCGGTTCAAACCCCGGGCCTCCTTGACCCATGCGGAGCAGGAGCATGTGCAGTGTTGTTGAACACAAAGAGTGCCGTGCCATGGAGGGGTGTCCCCGTGTAGGGGAGCCCCACACACTATACTGTAACAACTGTACACCAATAAACTAGACAATGTAGATGAAATAGACAACTTCCTAGGAACATACAAACTACACTGACCCTAGAAGGAATAGAAGACCGCAAGAAAACAATCACTGTTGCTGCCTCCCTTCACCCCTCCTCCTTGCTTTTGTTATCTCCCTTTTCCAGCCGTTGCTATCCTTCCCGCCAGTCCCGTCCACTTAGCCAACTCATAATCTGCCCCCTTTCTTAATCACCGCCTACTTCATAGCTGCCTGCACAGTTCCGCCTATCCACTACCGCCCCGTAGTTTACCCGCCCCAATTCCTACCCCTCCCTTGACCCGACCTTATATAATCAAGTGTATTTCCGCAATAAATTAGACTAGCTCATTCTCACAGGCTGTCTCCGTGGTTTTTACCGCGCGTCCCCCACGCCTGGAGAACCTAGGCCTACGCGTTGGCCTAGGGGCTCACCGCCGAGCCGTGGAAGCCCGCCCGGTCCTCGTAGGTTGCTAACTTAGAGTAGCAGCCCACAGCAGGGGTTGCTAACTTGGAATAGCAACACTCAGCAAATCACCATAAAGAGATTCAAACAGTCATCAAAAATTCCCCAAAATGAAAAGCCCTGGACCAGATGGCTTCACAGGTGAGTGCTACCAAGCATTCAAAGACTTAATACCCATTTTACTCTAACTCTTCCAAAAAAATTGAACACGTAGGAATACTACCAAACTCACTCTATAAAGCCAACATCACCCTCATACCAAAGCCAAACAAAGGTTTTATGAAAAAAGAAAATTATGACCCATTTCCCTAAGGAAAATAGATGCAAAAATACTGAACAACTTCCTAATTGAGTCCAGCAACACATTAAAAGAATTATTATTCACCATGATAAAGTGGGTTTTATACCAGGCATGCAAGGGTGGTTCAACACAAGAAATTCACACAGTGCAAAACATCACATTGGTAAATTGAAGAATAAAAATCACATGATCATCTTCATTGATGCAGAAAAGGCATTTGACAAAATCTAGCATTCTTTCTTGATAAAAACACTCCAAAAGATAGGAATTGAGGGATGCTTTCTCAACATAATAAAGGGCATAAATGAAAAACCCACAGCTAACATTGTTCTCGATGTTGAAAGGCTGAAAGATTTACTTTTGAGATGGAGAACAAGACAAAGATGTTCGCTGTCACTACTGTTGTTCAATATTATGCTGGGGGTTCTTGCTAGAGCGGAAAAAGAAATAAAAGATTTGCAAATTAGAAAGGAAGAAGCAAAACTTTTGTTACTCACAGATGGCATGAACCTATACCTAGAAAGTACTGAAAAACTACAGCAAAGCTACTAGAGCTAATCAATAAGTTCAGGAGAGTGGCAGGATACAAGATTAATATACAAAAATCAGTGGTGTTTTTATACATGACTAATGAGCCATCTGAGGAGGAATTCAGGGGAAAAATTCCATTTACAATAGGGACTAAAAGAACCAAATATTTAGGAATAAACTTAACCAAGGACGTAAATGATCTCTATTCAGAAATTTACAATGCACTGCTAAAAGAAATCATGGAAGACATAAATAAATGGAAGAACATTCCATGTTCAAGAATTAGAAGTCTAGATATCATTAAGATGTCACTTCTACGCAAATTGATATACAGATTTAATGGTACCCTGACAAAAGTCCCACCATTTTTTAAAGAACTGGGAAACACAATTACCAAATTTATTTAGAAGGGTAAGGAGCCCCAAATAGCCAGAAACATCTTTTAAAAATGAGGAATGAAGTTGGAGGACTCTCATTTCTGGATTTTAAATCATATTACCTTGCTACAGTAGTTAAAAAGAGCATGGTACTAGCACAAAGATAGACACATAGATCAATGGAACCTAACTGATGGTTCAGAAACAGATTCTAACATCTATGGTCAAGTGATTTTTGAAAAGGCTGTCAAGAACACCAACTACGGCAGAACAGTCTATTCAACAAGTGGTACTAGGAGAACTGGAACTCCATATGGAAAAGAAAGAGGGTCCCTATCTCTTACCTTATACAAAAATTAACTCAAAATGGATCAAACACCTAAATATAAATTCCATAACCATAAAGTTCCTAGAAGAAACTATAGGGAAACTTCTTCAAGACCTGATGGTAGACAGTGGTTTCTTATACCTTATACTGAAAGCACAAGCAACCAAAGAAAAAAGGAATAAATGGGACCTTCTCAAACTTAAACTCTTTTGTGATTCAAAGGACATTATCAAGAAGGTGAAAAGGCAGCCCACTCAATGGAAGGAAATATTTGGAAACCACATATCCCATAAGTGTTTGAGTTCCATTCTATATAAAGAGGTCATACGACTCAACAATAAAAGAGAAAGCGATCCAATTAAAAAATGTGAAAGACTTATACAGACATTTCTCCAAAGGTAAACAAATGGTGAACAAGCACAAGAAAAAATGTTCAATATCATTAGTTATTAGGGAAATGCAAATAAAACTACAATGAAATATCATCTCACACCTCATAGAATGGCCATTAAAGAACAAAAGAGGAAACAAATGCTGGAGAGGATATGGAGAAATAGGAATATTCCTTCACTGTTGGTGGGAATGTAGAATGGTGCAACCTCTGTGGAAGGCAGTTTGGTGGCTCCTCAGGAAGCTAAATATAGAACTGCCGTATGATCTGGCAATCCCTCTACTAGGAATAAATGCAGAAGAACTGAAAACAGTGTCACAAATAGACATTTGCACATCCATGTTCATAGCAGCATTATTCCCAATTACCAAAAGATGGGAATCAACACAAGTGTCTATCAGCCAATGAATGGATAAACAAAATGTGGCATATACATTGATGGAATAATATGCTGGTGTAAGAAGAAACGAAATTGGGACACATATGAAAACACGGATGAACCTTGTGAACATTATGCCATGTGAAAGAAGCCGACACAAAAGGACAAATATTGTATTGGCTCGTTGTATGTAGAATTTTTAATTAGCTTGACTTTGAAAGCGTGGAACTGGATAGAATTGATGGTAACATACGATAGTGACTATAACTAACATGACTGGCTTATAAACAAGATTGTGGCTTAAAGGGGAACCTTAGGGATGTAATGTCAATTGAAAGAAAGCTCGGGAATAATCTAGGGACTGAATAATATAGTGAGCCTGCAGGTGGATGAGGATTGCGGTTAATAGTACAAATACAAGAATATTCATGTATGAACTAGAAGAAATGTACATCACTATTACAAGGCGGTAAGTATATAGAGATGCACGGGGAAAATACAATTAATGTAACTTATGGACTGTAGTTAGTAATACTGTAATATTCTTGCATCAAGGTCAAAGAAGGTACTCTAGCAACAGTAATGGTCAATAATAGGGGCATATGGGATTTTAAAATTTATTACTAAGGAAAATGTTCAAACACTTCTGAGGTGATGACTGCACAACTCTGAAAATGAGAGCCACTGAGTGTACACTTTGGATAGATCGTACAAGTCATGGGACTATATACCAGTGAACCATGGGGTGGAAGATGAACTGTGGTTGTAGTTAACAGTACAAATATGAGAGTGTTCTGTCATGAACTATAACAAATGTACAATACTAATACATGGTGTTAATCTTAGGGGGTGTATGGAAAAATATATCCAATGTAAGCTCTGGACCACAGTTAGTGGCAATAGTCTGATGATGTGCTTTCCCAGTCTGTAACAAATGTTCCACAACCATGCAAGGTATTGGTGGAGGGCTGAGGTGTGGGGATTCTGCACATGATGCATGATTGCTTTGTAAGCTCACAACTTCTCTAATAAAAAATAGAAATAAATAAAAATAAAAATAAAAATGCCAAAGGGTATTGAAGATGATTCCAAGTATGTCGGTTAAGATTCACAGACAGAGGCTGAAATGCAGCATATATTGGATGGGCAGGGAGGTGCCTTGGTTCACTCGTCCCCAGAGACACAATTGAGTTTCAACCAGAAGCTCAGGGAACTTTTCCCATCTGGTTCTGTGTCTAAAGCAGGAGAGGAAAATCTTGGCGAAGGGCCAGGTGCAAAAAAAGAGGACCCAGGCGAGAACAGTCCATCCAGGCATGCTTCTTTAAATTCAGATTAATTGGAGGAAAAAAGTATTGGGAAGAGGTGGAACCACCCTTTTCCTGCAGCCCCGCAGGCCCCCCCAAAAGACTAAGACATGGCAATGGCTGGTTTCCTGGAGGCTGAGGCCCTGGGCAACATGAAGAGGCATTAGGAGGGAAGTAGCCACTGGACTAAGGGGGCAGGTAGGAGCTCAGTCATGGGTTTAGGTATCTGAGTGCCCTGTTACAAACTCAGACATGACCCTCTCTGAGCCCACGATTCTAGAAGATGAGATTACTTTCCTTTTATTCCAAATCTGAAGTTCACTCCCAGAGAGAGGCATGCAATGACAGGGTCGGGCTTACCTAATTTCGTGGCCTTGAAAAAGGATCATTTGAACGTCCAGTAAAACCCGTTCATTCAAGACATCATTAATTCCCAGACAAGCGTGAACATTTTGGTGTAACTCCGGATGCCAATGTTTAAGGCACATTCTATCATTTGGGCCTGCTGTGAATCCAAATCTTCTCATCACTTTGCTTCAATTGTAGCTATTGATTTGGATACTACTCGTACAACATTAAGAAATTAGAGCTAATTTTCTTTGAAAAAGCAATTGTCTCTGTAATTTAGGCTTAACTGATTCAAATATGACCTCCCTTGTCTTCAAGTCAGTAGTTTTGGGCAATGAAATTTATTGAAACAATCGTGCAGTGGGGTATAAAAATACATGGCACCAACCTCCCTATGTCATTCCGTGTGCTGTTCTAAATATTATACGCATGTTTTGTAAATTATAAATGTGCTTGTTACTAATATCTGTACATATAATATTCCAAATTGCTCTCTGTAGGGTTTGAATACTGAAGTTTAACAGCCACTACTTTCAGGGATAATCCTAAACATCAGAGAGCAGGAAAGCCCTTGAAAATTATGAATTGAAACAAGAAAACCTAGCTGAAAATTCAGGCTGTCTAGCCTGCCACTTTCCTGAAGTCTACCTTTTCTTTCTTTCCCTCTAGGAGACTCTGTGTGTGTGTGTATGTAGAAACGGCAATAGATTCTAAGGTTGAATTTCCAAAGACAGCGAGGACAGTTGGCCTATAGTTCATGAAATGTTTCATCCATTCCTACCGGGCTAATTGTCAGGGAACAAATTCTTTCTCCTTTTGTCACCAATTCCATTTATGTGAAGTTGGCGCACTCGTTGGCTTAGCCAGTGCTCAAGGTTTTGGGCATATTGAAAATATTCCACAGCAACGGTAAGGGAGTAAGAGAGAAGCCACAATCCCAAAGATGTGAAGAAAGGAGGCTGAGAGCAATGGAGTGACCCAGGCACAGTGGATGCAAACAGAGGCTGTCGAATCTCCCTGCACCCCAGGTGAGAAGAGCTAACCCCAGGGTGGGATGCAGTCAGCAAATTCCTAACACGCCAGACTGACAGCTATGGGAAGGGGCCCCTAAATGTGGGCATGAGTGCAACCACCTCCATGGTGCCATCTTGGAAGAAGGCTCTCTTCTCCGCAGATTTCTCACCACTTCCCCTGCCATGCACCCCACTCCCTCGATGTGTGGCACGTACTGACTACAGTTAAACTGTAAAGGGTCTCCAAAAGCTTCAACACTTCAAATAACTAAAAGTGAATCATTCATCACTGTGCGCGTGCTAGACCCTGTATCTCTAGTTTTCCTGAGTTAGGTGGAAAGATGGACAGACTAAAACCTACGAGTCAGACACACCCAGGCATAAAAAGCTCAATTGACTTTTAAGGTTGGTTCATTGTAAATGCTCAGAGCCGCACCCAAAGCCCAGGGGACATTTCCTATTAGAAAGCTGGGACCTGCTCTTTGGAAGCACGCTGCCTACAGTGTCAGAAAAGCAAGCTCTATTCCTGCACAGACAGTAATATAAAAAGCTTAACATTGTCTTAGAACCATTGGATTGTTGGAGTTGGAAGACACCCCAGAGGATGCCCAGACACACCCTCACATTTCACAAACGAGGAATTGAAAAGAAACTTGCATGATTTCTGTTTCCAAATGGCCATCAGCCTTTAGGAGAATGAAGATTCATTGGCATGGAGACGACACGGGGGGAGGTGAACAGAGGTTTATCAGGCCCTTCTGCTGGGGGGGCCCAATCCACACAGGCCTGTCCTGCAGCCTGCCAGGGAGAGAATTTTCCATTCATTGGGCACAATATTGGTAAACTGCGGCTTCTAATACAAAAGAGGTGGGCTAGCATTTGTCAAGAGTCTCCTATCCCTCTGCTACGAACTGCACTGTGTTCAATATTACAAAAATGAGTTTCTGATCTACCCCCAGCCGGGTCCAAGAGATCAAGGGTTTTGCTCCAGATCACACGTGAATGTTGACTTCTCAGAGCTTTTCCCCACTGCCCCTTCCTGCCTTCCACAACAGTCCAGTGGTCCTCGGTGCTTCTCAGATGGACTGAACTAGCTCTGACTCTCCAGTGTGCTCTGGAACAGTCTATGTTGCTGTGTCCAGCCTTGGGGAATCACCGAGGACCTCGTGCTCAAAGTGTGGTCCCTGGACCAGCTGCGTTGACATCACCTGATAGCTGATTAGAAATGCACAAGTTCTGCCTCCTACGTCATCATAATCAGCACTTTAACATATCCCTCAGTGATTCTTATGCATATTAAGTTTGTGGTCACTGACCTAGGACATCGTTTGCTGTGATGAAATTCATTTTAGGGCCCTGTACCATCTCTCTGCCGTCCAGTAGCGTCTACACGTTCCCCGAGGCATTCTGGGTCGAGGGCCTTGGAATCCCTTTTATGGTGTAGCCCATGTGGTGAACACAAGCTCAGGCCACCTAGAGTGGCAAAGTCCCCTAGTGTCCCTGGACTGGCAGTACAAGATCCCATGACATTAGCCTTGCAGGACTGCTCACCCAGATCAACCCAGCGTCCTGTTCATTCTCACCATGCAATCGATGATTCTTTCTCTAAGGGTCCTGGCTTTTATCCTATGCTGCCTTGAATTATATTTTGATGTATGAATGCTGGGTTTTCCCCCAGGAAAGGGGTTGACAAACATTTTCTGTCAAAGGCCAGAAAGTAATGCCATCCAGTCTCCACCACGACTACTCAATTCTGCCCCTGCAGAATGAAAGCAACCATAGAAAATACTTGCTGAATATGGCTGTGTTCTCATAAATCTGTATTTGCAAAAACAGATGCTGGATTTCACCTGGGAGCTGTAGTTTCCTGACCCCTGCATGAGACTAATAAAGTTCTCTGGGCATGGGAACCTTTCCTGTTTTTCTCTCTCTCTTTCTTTCTGTCTCTCCCTCCCTCCTTCCTTACTTCTCTACTCCCTCCCTCCCTCCTTCCCTTCTCTTACTTATATTTTGCCTATTTCAGGGCCTGAATCAATGCGGAAAACACAAAATTCCCTTTCTGGAGCCCTAGGTTATCTGTCGCTCACAACCACGGCCTGGAGCATGGGTAGCCAAAGAGAAGCAGGGAATGAATTAGCCCATCAAGTCTGCCTTTTAAGCACCTATGAATATTTACCTGTATACCACTTCCAATAGAACTGTCAAGCGACCTCCATTTGTGACGCACAGAGTCACCCATCAACACTGATATGCATTCCCACGCCAGGACTAATTTTCCCAGTTGTGCCTCGATATCCTTCTCCCTGGCTGCGGGCTGGTGAGCGGCTTGAGAAGGGTAATACGGTGCGAGCATTTGCATCAAGGCCGGTGTCTATGGGAGGTAGCTGTCCAATGTACGAGCTCCGACTGTGGGAAAGTATGCTGATGAGCAGCACCCAGTAGTGGTGACATAATTCACCATCATTAAAAAATTACCCCACACTAGACAAGAGAAAAAGGCCCCCGGAACCCATGCATTCGAATTAGCAAGTAAACTGAGGAAAGCCATGTAAAGACCAAAAGGGGAGCATTTCACGATAAGCCCCAAAGATTGCTTATTTAGAACCAAACTCTACCCCCAACATTCCACTCCTCCCAGGCCGAGGCAGACTTGTGCCTCTTAACTCACTCTTCTCCCCACGACCCCATAAGGAATCTCTGGCATCCGCAGCCAGAGCAATCAAGGAGTTGTATGCATAAGGAAAAGGAAGCTACTACTTGGTGACAATATGATCCTCTACCTTACACAGTGTCACGCAACCGCCAAGGGCCCGGGGCTCACAAACCTGCCTGGCTCCGCCCCTTCCCTGTAGAAAGTTAATCTCTTAGAAGCCAACTTGTAGTAGAACCTAAGTCTGGCTGGTGAGGAGTGAGGAGGGAGGCAGTGATGGGCGACTCTCCCCACTAGCCCCCCACCCCACCCCGCTCCTGTCCTGGCCCATCTCACAGCAGTCCTGGGACATAACCTGTCATCTGCACCCTGGGCAGGAGGGAGAGTGGTCAAGAGTCGGGAGCCATGGGGCCTTTCCCAGGAAGCTTTGCATCAAAGAGACGGGAGCAGGGCCCCCCAAGTGTGGAAGCAACAGCTTTACATAAACTACGCCACCAGTTCAGATCCCTTTAATAAAGTCTTTATTTCAAAGAGAGAGAGAGGAGCGTAGATGAGGACCCCAGGCAGGAGGAGTGGGGAGACTTACCCCCCAAAGGAAAGGGAAGCTCTCAGGCCTGGAGAGCCCGAGACAGGGCTGTCAGGGGAGCACCGCCCCCCCTGCCTTAGGGGTCACGGGAACGGGCACGTCGGGGTCTAAGGTCTACCTCTTCTGTCTTGAGTCTTTGTCCCTATCCTTCCCCTGGACGGTCTCTACAGGAAGGGGGGATCTTAGTCTCGTGGAAACGGCCCCAGTTCTGTGTGTTGGTGGGGGGGGAGACCGAGGACCGAAAGGACCTGCAGATGAGACCCCTGAGCGCTAACGAGGGAGCCCGTCCACAAGAGGGCGCTGTGCAAAACCCCGTCCCCGCTGTCAGCCCTGGGAGGACCCGAACCCCCTAAGCCGGATGTGGCCCCCCTGCTTCCGCTTGGGAGGGTCCAGAAAGTGGGGCGTCTGACTGCGGCCTCACGTCAGCGGAGGGTGGCGGTTCAGGACGCATCAGGTGCCAAGGTGAGGACCCTGAATGTGGGAAGGGATCACCCCACCCACAACAAAGGGGCCCACAAAGTCCTGCCTCTTTGGTGGACCCCGGGGGACCCCAGCAGCGCTCGCCGGGGGGCGACTCCTGTCTGGAGGCCGCAGGGAAGGGTGGGCCTTGGAAGAGTCGCCCCGAGTCTGCAGAGGGAGGGGGCGTCGACCCTAACTGGGGCCCTGGCGAGGGTCGTGAGTGCTAAGGAGGCGACTTCCCAGAACCCGGCCCCTACTGCTCGGCTTGGCAGGCCCCAGACAATGGCGGTGCAACATGGCGTGCAGCATGGCGTCCCGCCTTCCCCCGCTCGGGGCTCGAGGAGGCAGGCCTTCCTCTGAGGCCTTCAGTAGTGAGGAATTCCATGCCCTACGCGGGGCCAAGATCAGAACCTTGAGTGACGGCTGAGGGGAGCACCTGCTGGGGAACTGTGGGTGCCCCGAGCCTCACCCCTGCTGTCGGGCCTCGTGGGCCCCAAACAGCCCTGGCAGGAAGTGTGGCTTTTCCCGACTTCCGGCTCTAAGGCCCCGGATGTGAGACGCTTGGTGCGAGGAGCATGGCCTCCTCAGCCTAGGATGGAGCCCCAGAACCGATGAGGTGTCAGGGTGGGACACTGAGTGAGGAAATGGGAGCCACTCGCCCACCCCACAGTGGAGAGGGCGGCTCTGAGCCCCTCTTCTGCTTTAGTCCTGGGAGACCCGGCGAGAAGTCGAAGGGCTCCCCTGACCCTGACTTCAGCCCGGACGGTCTCACGGAGATCAAGGCTGCGTTTAAGGGCTGGACGCCCAGTTGAGCAGAGTGGGGAGCCCCAGGCCCTGGCTGGATGAAGGGGTCATCCTATATGAGGAATGAGGGATCCCCCAGCCCAGCACAGAGGACGAGGTACCAAGCTCTGCCTCTGCTCCTGGCCCTGGGAGCCAAGGCCGTCAGGCTGAGGTGCCGCTCATTCCCGGGGGCACAGGCGTCCCAGAGATGAGAAGCGCCAGGCCTAGAGAGAGAGGCCCCGATCAGCAGAGGGAGGGACCTAGTCCATACCAGGCCCGCGGGAGAGGGCAGCGTGGCCATGCAGGCTGTGCGGAGCCCGCCCCTGCCGTCGGCCGGGCAGACCCGGGCGTGTGGACAGGATGAGTCTCGCGCACGTCTCCGCGGCCATCTCAGGGAGGTGGGGAGCCTGGTGGAAGGGGGCAGCCTCAGGTCAGCAGAAGGGGGGCTTTCAGAGCTTGCTGGAGGCCAGGTGAGGACGCTGACGACTGAGGAGACCACCGAGCCCGTAACAGTGGGAGCCACAGATCCCTCCCTCTCCTGTCAGCCTTGGGAGGCCAGGAGCAGATGTGGCCAGATGAGGCAACTTAGGGCTTCTGAGTAGAATGAGCAGAGCCCCCTGGCCTCCCTCCAGCATAGACGGCCCCACAAAGTGCTGCCCCCTCGCAGCCCTGGGAAGCCCAGCTGGGACAGCCAGTGGGGTTTACTTCTAACTTCCAGGCCTGGCCACTCAGGGAGGTGAGGGTCATGGTCCCAGGCGGGAAGCCTCAGGTGGGCTGCAGGAGGAGTCCCAGATCGTCCCCGAGGGCAGGACTAAAGGAGCCCCAATCCCAGGACAGTGGGTGCCTGGGGAGTCCAACCCCTGCTCCCAGTCCAGGGAGTCCAGGAACAGGGGTGGCCGGGCGCAGCTGGCGCTTCCTTCCTCCTCTGAGGTCTCAGGAGGTGAGGACCTGTTTGGGATGGGAGGGCCCCAGACCAGGAGCTGAGGATTCCCAGCATGTGCCGGGAGTCAGGGCAATGACCCTGAAGGGTGGGGGACCGCCCTCCCCAGGGCAGCAGGCACCCACCGCACCCCTCCCTGTGGCCCGCATCGGAGGCCCCGCAGAGGCCTCGGGCTGCCCCGCCCTTCCCTTCTTCCTCAGGGGGTCTAAGAAGTGAGGCACTAAGGGGAGGCCCTGAGTGACTACCGAGGAACCCAAGAGCCCAGGGCAGAAGGGGTCCCACGGAGCTTCAGCCCTGGGCAGCGCGGCCCGCGTGGGGCCTGGGGAATCCCTTCCCTTCTC
Source organism: Dasypus novemcinctus (assembly GCF_030445035.2). Lineage (NCBI taxonomy): Eukaryota > Metazoa > Chordata > Mammalia > Cingulata > Dasypodidae > Dasypus > Dasypus novemcinctus. The sequence goes on from NC_080704.1 coordinate 18,573,766, forward strand.
TCTGGCGGGTCCCAAGCTGAGAGGTGTCAGCTTGAGAGCAGCAGGGTGGGCAGGGCCCAGCTGCCCACAGTCCATCTGCTGGGGCTGGATGGGAAGGCAGGGGCCCTCCCTCACCCTAAAACAAGGGTCCCCGTTGCCAGCCCCGTGGTCACCCCCGTAAGTCCCCAACAGGGCAGACAGGCCGAGCCTCAGGCACACTCGAGCTTCCTCTGCAGGGTCCCGCCGGCGCATTCCCTCCAGACTTCAAGCCCTGCGGGTCTGTCCCTGCCGGAGGGGCTCTCACCCTCTCGTCCTCCCTCCTCCAGGGCCAGCCTCATCTTCCTTCTTCCTTCCCTCCTGCTGCTGTCCCTGACCAGGCCCATCATGCCTCGCAGTCAGAAGAGTAAGCTCCGCTACCGGGAGAAACGCCACCAGGCCCGAGAGGAGACCCAGGGTCCCCACGGGGCTCAGGCCTCTGTGGAGGTGAAAGAGGGGGCTCCATCCTCCCCCTCTGCCGTTTCTGGGGGGTCCCCGCAGAGCTCCCCTGCTGCTGGCCATCCCGAGGAGCCTCCGAGGTCCCTGTCGCCCCTCACCCTGGCTGCGGTGGTCTCTGGTCCCAGAGCTGAGGAAGAGGCTGAGAGGCCCAGCTCCCCCGAGGCCCCAGGCTCCCCTCAGTCCCCGGGGTCCCCCGAGGCCCCGGGCTCTCCTCAGTCCCCGGGCGTCCCTCAGTCCCCGGGCTCCCCTGAGGCCCTGGGCTCCCCTGAGGCCCCGGGGTCCCCTGAGGCCCCGGGCTCCCCCGAGGCCACGGGCTCCCCTGAAGCCCCAGGCTCCCCTGAGGGCCTGAGCTCCCCTGAGGCCCTGGGCTCCCCCGAGGCCACGGGCTCCTTCCAGACGTGCAGCGCCCCCCAGATGTGGGGCTCCCTCCAGACGTGGAGCTCTCCCCAGACGTGCAGCCCCCTCCAGACGTGGGGCGCTACCCGCCACTCTCGCCGAGACCCGCTCTCCAGGAAGGCCGCCTTGGTGCTGCAGTTCCTGCTGAACAAGTACAAGCTGAAGCAGCCCATCCTGAAGGCCGACATGCTGAAGCTCATCCGCAGGAAGTACAAGGAGCAGTTTCCGGAGATCCTCAGGATGTGCTCTGAGCGCCTGGAGCTGGTGTTTGGCCTCGACCTGAAGGAGCACGACGCCAGCGCGCAGTCCTACCTCCTGGTCAGCAAGCTGGATCCCAGCGAAACCAATCTGAGCGGCGGCTGGGGCTTGCCGAGGAACGGCCTCCTGCTGCCGCTCCTGGGGGTGATCTTCTTGAACGGCAACTGCGCCCCCGAGGAGGAGATCTGGCAGTTCCTGAGTTTGCTGGGCGTCTACAAGGGGAGGAGGCACTTCATCTTCGGGGATCCCTGGAAGCTCATCACCCGAGATTTGGTGCGGGAAAAGTACGTGGAGTACCGGCAGGTGGCTCAGAGCAGCCCTCCACGCTATGAGTTCCTGTGGGGCCCCAGGGCCCACGCTGTGACCAGCAAGATGAAAGTGCTAGAGTTTTTGGCCAAGGTCAACGATACCGTGCCCAGTGCCTTCCACTCCCATTACGAAGAGGCTCTGAAGGACGAGGAAGAGAGGGCCCAAGCCCGCGCTGCGGCCAGGGCTGGTGCTACCGCCAAGGCCATGGCCCAGGCCCAGCCCAGCCAGGCCGCCAGCAGCTCCTGCCACCCTCAGGTCTGAGGCAGGTTTTCACTCAGGTTGACTGGGGCTGCCAGCCTGCGAAGCTGCAAGCAGTGCCCTGGCTGGAACAGGCCCCGCGCCTAGCTTCCTTGTGTTGCGGGTATACATAAGTAGCATAGAGATTTGTTCATTTAGATTCGCAGCTGAAGTTGATGCATGAAATGACTAACACATTTATTGCCCTTTGTCAGCTTTTTGCATACTAGTTTGAGGTTTTGAAAAACAAATGAGAAATCCTTGAATCTTTCTTAGCGAGCCAAACCAAGATGGCACGGTGCTGTTGTGGTTGTGCTTGGAAACGTACAAGGCCCCCATTGGACAATTGTGAGGATCACGGGATAGAGCAACCTTGGCTTCCTTGATTCCTGTTAGTCTTTTGGTCTGCTCTTGGATTTCCTTATTCCTTTCAGTCTTTCATTTGTAACATTAAAAGATACACGCCTGGATTGGCTGAGCTTATTCACGAATGGGCAAGAGATTAAACCCTGTTGAATTTGACCTCTTGTCAGCTGGCTCTTTTGTTCCTCGGACGTCCATTGAGCATGTGCCCTTTGGAGGCTTCGTGCCAGGACTGGACATGTTGAGACAAAGAAGACGCACGCCTGCTCCTAGCATTCCAGAGCCTAAGAGCAGCTATCATGAAAGGAAGATGGGAGATCGGCTCCGAGGCCTAGAGAACACTAAGGGGTGGGGTGGGCAGTGCCCTCCCACGGGGCAGTCTGGGGCTTTGGGAGGCAGTTAGTGGTTAGGTGCTGTGGTGAGCTAGATGAGGCCACCGGGCTGCTGAGGCTCCATGTTCCCGGGCTAAGCCTGGGGTGGAAACTGCTCTTAAGGGCTACTGAGGGATGGTGGGTCAACCCGAGAAGCCCCCCTGTGGCAGCTTGGGAGGGGTCCTGGTTCCTGTCCCCTATGCTGGTGAACACAGTGAGCACAGCGGGCGTGTATGCACATCGTGAGCAGAGAGTTCCAGGGACGCAAGGGGGACGCTTCCCGGAGGTGGGGTGCACAGCAGCCACTGGGAGGGCTCCCTTCCTTGGTCTGGGGCAGCGGGGGCCCACTCCATTAAAAGGGCCTGCAGATTCGGCTGTCTTGTGTGTCCTTTGGCAAAATCTGAGCAAGGGTTAGATTTTTAGTGGTGGTTAAATGAATGAAAATGGGCGGTTTAGAGGAAGAGCAGACGGGAGGGAGGGACGCTGTTGGTCTTCGTTTTCATTTGCTAAAGGCTACCAAGGCAGTACACCAGAAATAGTTGGTTTTTACAGTGGGGATTTATTAACTTAAAAACTTCCAGTTTGGGAGTGGAGTCGGCTCAAGCCGTTGAGTGCCCGCCTCCCACACGGGAGGTCCTGGCTATGGTTCCCAGTGCCTCCTGAAAAACTAAAAACAAACAACAAGCACAACAAATGATCAGTCCAACTCAGGGGAGCTGATGTGGCTGAGTGATTGAGTGCCTGCTTCCTGCGTATGAGGTTTCGAGGTGTATTCCAGGCCCCTGGTGCCTAAAAAACAAAACAAAAAACTTACAGTTCTGAGCCCATGAAAATGTCCAAATGAGGGCATCATCAGAAAACTGGCCGCCAGAGTCTCCGGTCACTTGGCTAAACACACGGAGGCACCTGCTGGGGCTCCCCTCCTTCTCCAGGTCTCATTGCTTTGAGCTTCTGGCTTCCTCTCTCCTGGGTTCTGTTGATTTCAGCTTCTTGCTGTGCTGGCATTCTCTGTGGTCCTGTGGCTTTCTCTCTCTTTCTCTGCAGCTTTTTTCTATATTCATCCTGTTTGTAAAGGACTCCGTGGGGTAAGAGGATTAAGAAACACCGTAGGGGCAGTGGATTTGGCCCAATGGATAGAGCGTCCACCTACTACAGGTGATGTCCAGAATATAAGCGGACACAGAAGAACACACAGCAAATGGACACAGAGAGCAGGCAACTGGGGGGGGGGGGTGGTTGGGGCGGGAAGTGGGAGAGAAGTAAAAAGTAAATAAAAAAAAAAAGACCCAGCTTCGGCCATGCCCTATGGAAGTGATTTAATCACATGGCCCTTAAGTGAATTGACACAAAAGGTCCCACCTCCAGTAGGTTCACAGCCACAGGAATGGATTAATTTGAGAACATCATTTTCTGGGGACTACAAAAGCCTCAAAGTGCCACAGCCATTGACACACACTGTAGCAGATTTACATTGTCTCTAGCTCGGGAAGTCTACCTCGTATTGTCAGGAAATGACTTCATCTCCTAGGAAAACGTTAGTTGGACTTGCTAAGCAGAGTTTGGGCTGATTCCGTTCTCTATGTTCTAGAATGCTGCACATTCTCTGACTTCTCCTGGATTAAAAACAAAATTTTTTTTTCGAGTCTGGTGTGTAGCATCCTCTGGGGTCACATGAATGATAGAAATAGCAGCCATTCTTTAAATCTCAATGCAGTGCAGCCTCTGGGCCTAGTGTGCTACACTACATGCACTCCAACAGTCCCATAAGACCAGCTCGTCAAACCCACTTCACAGATGCAGAAACTGAGCCTCACAAAGTTTGGTAAGCGTCTTGAGTCACATGGCTGCTAAGTGACAGGCCTGGGACTAACCTAATCTGCATCCGCTAGAGCCCTCACTTTTCTGCCCCTCCCAGCCGTAGGCAGACTTGTGTCTCTTAATTCACTTTTCTTCCCATTACTCCTAAATGTATCCCAGGCAATAAAAGGGAATCTGTGCCCAAACTACTGGTTTGGACTATAGGGCCAGAACGAGAAGAGTACCTAAATAAATGAGAAGGAGGAAAAATAAACATATAACGCTTGGTGACAATATCATCAACTATATGCAGTGTCAGACCACCCCAAAGCCTGGGGACTCACAAAAATTTACTTCCGCCTGTTCTCCGTAGAAAGAGAATCTATTAGAACCCAGCTTGCATAAGACCCTAAGTGTGGGGAAGCAGATGTAGCTCAACAGATAGAGCGCCCACCTACCATATAGGAGGTCTAAGGGTTCGACACCCAGGGCCTCCTGGCTCGTGTGGTGAGCTGGCCCACACGCAGTGTTGGTGCATGCAAGGAGTGCTGGGTCCCGCAAGGATGCCCCTGCATAAGGCTGCCTGCCACACAAGGAGTGGCCACTGCAAAGGAGAGCCAGCCGGCGCCTGGCGTGAAACAGCAGCCCTCCCAGGAGTGGTGCCACGCACACAGAGAGCTGATAGAGCAAGATGATGCAACAAGAAAAGACACAGATCCCCAGTGCTGCCTGATGAGAATATGAGTGGACACAGAAGAACACACAGCAAATGGACACAGAGAGCAGACAATTGGGGGGTGGGGCAGAGAAATAAATAAATCTTAATAAAAAAAGAACCTAAGTGTGGCTGGCGAGGAGGCGGCAGCAGTGGCCACTTTCTCTCCCCAGCCTCCTGTCCTGGGCCCTGCCTGGTGCAGCAGCTTCCCCATCTCGCAGCACTGCCGGGACGAACGTGCAAGAGGCTGTCTAGGTGTCCCATGTAGGAGTGCAATTGCAGCAACACAGGGCACGCACAGGTCCGACTTCACTAGGCAAGGCTCTTGCCAAAGCGTCGTACTGATTTTCCCCAGCAGTGGGAGGAACATGGCGTTCCCTACCGTTCACCGGCGCTGGGTGTTTTCCGCTATAAAAGTTTGGTGCACTTGGTGTGCAGGGGCATCTCAGGGAGTTTTACTCGGCATTCCCCTGTTTCCTGATGAGGCTGAAGGGCCTCTGCATATGTAGTTGACCACTTGGGTATCCTCTTTCCTGACATAGCTGTTTAAAATCTGTGTGCACATAAATGATACTGCAGGGACACGTGCAGGAAAGTATCTATCCTGCCATACCCCACGGAATGGCCTGGGGGAGAGTGTCAACTACAACGTAAGCTATAATCCTTGCAGTGCACAGTGCTCCAAGACGTATTCCCCACGTGCAATGAGTGTGCTACGATAGTAAGGGAGGTTGTTGATGTTGGAGGAGAGGGATGGGGTGGGGTGTGGGGTATATGGGAACCTCTTATACATTGTTTCTTTCAGATTTATTTTTATTTATGGTCCCCCGCCTTACAGCTTCCTTGCTGTCTGCTGAGTCCATTCGCTGGGCGTTCTTCTGCTTGTCTGCTCATCTCCCTTCCTGGCGTCATTTTGCTATCCCTGCTCTCTGCGGGCCTGCGCCGTCAGCTCTCCCCGGGTGGGGGCGAGCCTGCCTTCACAAGGAGGCCCCGGACACGAACCCAGGGCCCACCATACGGTGGACGGGAGCCGCAGCTGCTTCTACCTCTTATACTTTTTCATATAACTTTGTGTGTGTGTGATCTATATCTTTAAAAAAAAAACGATAATAAAATAATAAAGAGTAAATTGTACAAATCTGTGTGCGGTCGGGGAGCCAGCCCCGCCGGCGAGGAGCGCCACGGGAGCAGCGGTGAGACACGCCGCTCTGCCAGCGCCGGCGGGGAGGAGCCGCCCTGGCGCCAGCCCGTGGCCTGCGCCGCGGCAGCGCCCTCACCCGCCACCCCGAGGGCCACGTGCTGGGCCAGCCGCGGCCCCGGGCGCTGTCCCGGCGCGCCGAGGGCGCCGTGCTGCTGCCCGAGGGCGCCCAGGCCCTGGGGCCCGTCGCGGGACCCGCCTGCCTGGCGGCGCGGCAGGTGCACGCGGCGTCCCCGAGCGCCTGGGGCGGCAGAGCAGCGCAGCCAGCAGGCCTGGCCGTGCCCGCGCACGAGCGCGCCGCCGCCTGCAGGACGCCGCGGCCCGGGGCGCCCTCCTGGTCCCGGGCAGGTCCGGGGCCGCCGCCCATCGGCGACCCCCCAACTGCAGGGCCTTCGGGGATATAAGCCGGTGTCGCGGACCCCGGGTCTCAGGGCCCCGGCCGTCCCATCCTTGCTGGGGCGACGCGTCGCTGCCCAGGGTCTCTGCGGCCACTTTCGGCCCCTGGAGCGCCTGACTCGGTCGGCACGACCACCTCCCGCTCGCCCCCGGGCACAGCCAGACCTCTGTGCCCTGCCCTCGCCCGGAGTGCCCTCCTGGGAAAGAGTTCAGGGGGAGGGGCTGGGAGGGAGCATCTCGGGAGACAAGGCTGCTGGGGAGCCGGGGCTCGGCTCCACGAGCAATGAGGGCGCTTGGGGTGCTGGGCACGGAGCGGCAAGAAAATCCGGCTCCATGGGACTTTGGGGTCTGGGGGCGTCAGAGGGCCTCCTGAGGGGCCTGGCGCGCCCCCACCGCCGCGCCCCCTGCTGTGGCATCTTGGCCTGCGTGGGCTGGGCTGGGGGTTCAGGGCCAGGGAGGGGCGAGTCAGACCCCAGGGGTCCCCAAATAGAATATGGAATTATTTTTCCTAAGCAAAAGATTAAACTAAACGCTGTGCCATTCGTCTGTTCTCTTATTTGAGTTCTTTGTATCTTCCGTATATAATCCTCAGTTCATTTGTTTTTGTAAACGTGGTCTCTATGACTTGTCTTCTCATAATTTTTGTGGTGAGTTCCTAAAGACGTTCTGGCAAATTTATCCATGTTTTCCTCAAAGCGCTGTGATTTTTATTTCTTATTTGAGAAATCCTGCCCTACTCTCTCAGTGTGCCTGACTGCTGAGACAAAAGCCACACAATGAGTCGGCTTAACAACACGAGTTTATTGGCTCCCGGTTTGGAAGGGTAGAAGTCCAAGTTCAAGGCATAGGCAAGACTATGCTCTTCCCCACAGGTCTTGGGGCGCTGTGGTGCGGGCCTGCCGCAGCTCCTTGGCAGGTGTCCCGGCTCCAGTCACAGCCATCTCGTTTCCTCTGTCAGCTCTTCCCGGTTCCTCTGACCTCGGGCTTCGGGCTCCTCCCTGTGGCTTTCTCGGGCTCCCGCTTTGTCCTCTTTCTAAGGTGTCCAGGAAGGGACGTCAAGACCCACCCTGATGCAGCTGGCCACACCCTAACCAAAAACAGCCTCTTCCAGAGGTGCCTCTTACACCTAAGTTCACACCCACAGGAATGTGCACAGCGACTAAGAACACCTTAATTCAACTCCCCACCCCTCCCCTGAGATGCTAATATTTGCTCTTACTTTCTACCAAAAGTTTTCTCATTTTGCCCTTCACCTGAGGTCTTTAATTCAATTGGCAGAGGTCTTTGTGGAAGTTATGAGAAATGTGTAGATTTCTTTTTTCTCCATACTCAACACCAATTATGGAAAAATCTATCCTCTCCCCATCCTGCAGTCTTGTACTAACACGTCCACGTGAATGTATTTTTAAATAAATTTTTTTAGAAATTTAAATAAAAAAAATTTAAACATTTTAAAAACTGAATGTAATATAGAGTATCAAGTAGCCTTATTCAACAGTAATTTTTTTCATTTTTCCTTTTTTTCATGAATTTCCATTCATATGTACATATGTACATGGGTTAGGCTTTTCTAAAAACATAGTCACATCATTTGTGAATAATGATATTTGTTTCTTCTTTACAATTCTTCTTCCTTCTAGTTCTTTTTCTTGTCTACTGCACTGACAAGGACATCAGCACGATGTGAATGGAAATGATTCGTGAGCTCATTATGTTGTGTTTGAACTCAGAGGGAAGGCTTTCAGATTTTCACCGTTGGCTATGATGCTTGCTGTAGCTTTTTTTATACATTAAGTTGAATGATAGACAGTTGGTGTCATTCGACAATTTTTTACTTCCAAAAACAGCAATTTCACATGTTTCTACTGAATAGATGCCTTTATCAGTTAAACATAGTTCCCTTCTATTCCAATATATTTTAAAGGTTTAAGGTCATTTTTAAAAATCATGAATGATGCTGATTTTTTTCCAAATCTCTTTTCTGCATCTAGCGAGTTAACACATATTTTAATGTTTTATTGTTAATGTGGTGGATTACACTGATTTCTAAATACTAAAACAATCTTGTATTTCTGCATTAAACCCAACATTTCTTATTTAATATTTTGTTTCTATTTTCTGGAATGAGATTGTCCTGTGATATTATTTTCTTATATTGTGTCTTTGAATATTATATATGCACAATCTCTCTCTGCCACCTTTAATTCTGATTTACTGTGTTAGTTGTCTTTCTCTCTTCTACATGTCTTTTAACTTCTTTTCCATATTTTCTATGTGTTTGTCTCTTTCTGATGCATTTTGGTTAATTTCTTCCGATAAATTTCCAGTTTTTTGTGTGTGTTTTTTTCCTCAGCTGTGTCTAAATTCCTGCTAAACCTCTCCTTTGAGATTTTATTTTCTTTTTTATGTTTTAGAAGCTTTATTTCAAATCTATTTGGCCACTTTTCATGGGTCCTTGTCCCCTGCATGTATTTTTAAAAATTTTGTTATTTCTTTAAATATGGTAATGATTAGCTATTTTATATTCCATGACAAATATATGACATCTTTGTACGCCTCTTTGTCTTTGCTCTTATTTTTCTGATATTTCTCACCCGTGGTACCTTATTTTCTTGTATTTTTTGTGATTTCTCTGCCTGGTACTCGTACTCCTTGAAAGTTGTAGTTGCTGGAATGCCAGGAGACTGGGATGAAGTTTTTAATCTCGAGAGAGCTGGCTTTTGCTTCTGTCTGCCAACTGTGCACACATACCAAGCCCATCTAAAACCATTAGAGTATTCCTTCCAGGTGTTTGATTTCTTTGTCGTTGCTTATTTGTTTTTTATTACCCTCCCCTTTTTGCCGCGTGCTTGCTGTCTGTTCTCGGTGTCCGTTCACTGCCCACTCATCTGCAATTTTGCTTATCTGCCTTTTTGTTGCGTCACCTTGCTGAGTCGGCTCTCCGCAACGCTTGCCGGCTGGGTGGCACCCCACAGTGTGCGGCAAGCCTGTCTTCACAACAAGTCCCCGGGACACGAACCCAGGGCCTCCCATATGGTAGGTGGGAGCCCAATTGATTGAGCCACAGCTGCTTCCCAGGTGTTTGGTTTTTGAACACCCAAGAACTGTGAAGTTGGGCTGCCAGTACACTAAAGAGCCAGCTTATGGTTACAACATCCAGAGGACCTCATCCCACTCTTCTTAGCTTGCAAAGGTTCAGAGAGCAATTTTCATTGCAGTCCCTGAGATTATAGCCCTTTGGGGGCCAAGGGTTTCTTGATGAAGCTCTTGTTAGACTCTTCCCCTTGGGCAGACCCTGGGTTTCTTCTCCTGAATCCATGTCATGCAGTAGAGTGACACTGAAGTTCAAGGTCACATGTATTTGGCCAGCTACCTCAGTGTCAAAGCCGGCTTTGTGAGTGCGCTGCTTACCTCTCTGGGATTCCATCTTTACTTAATCTCTTTACCTGTGTGTTTCTTGCTTTCTTGCCAGATATCAATGTTTAAAAATATATATAATCCTATATTTTTAGTTGTTTTCCACAGGAGGGCCAGTCTCTATTATTGGAAAGCAAAATTCAAAGGCAATATTTTTGTATAATTACTTTGTACTTGGCTCCTTTTCTGTTGTGATATGCGTCATGTAGTCAATGAATATAATTAGCAACCCTCAGGTCCCAGCTTATTTATTTCCTGGAGAAGCTGAGGCAGAGAAACAGAGAGAATCCTAAGTACACCAGTACTTATTAGTCCCACGGCATACTGGCCCACCTGGCATGGCAATAATGAAGATTACAGCATTGACTTGGTAGAGGAGTCTCTCTAGAGAGAGCCCCTACTGTCTCTTCATTCTCTTCCCCTAATAAAATAATACGAAACGGAGTCAGACTGCTCCCCCTGGACTTAAGCCCTCCATTTGTGAGCCCAACCCCCCATTTCCCAATGCATCTGAATCTTTCACTTGGTTCACTGGCAGAAAGGAAATGCTCACGGTGTCTCCTGGGAGGGATTTTGTCCCCCAGGGACATTTGACAATGCCTTGAGATATTCGGGGGCTGTTACAACTTGGGGAGGGGTGTAGATGGGGGAGAGTACTGCTGCCATCCAGGGGAAGAGGCCAAGGATGCGGCTAAACATCCCACAATATGCAGGCAGACTCACCCAACCAGGATAGTTGTCGATGGTGCGGAGGTGGAGACCCTCTGGCACATGATGAACCCAGAGAGTTCTACCCATGAGAGGATGACTTCCTCCAAGAGGAGAGGTAGAAGAAAGTATGGGCTACATTCTCAGCCAAATACTATTCTATGCTCATATGGGCGAGAGTCCTAATCGGTCGGCCCTTCTCTAAGGTATTAATAAAACCAACGTCATACAGCAAACTTGCACCATCTCTGGGCTGAGAGAAACTTTTCACCGAATCCTTCATGTGTATATTGTATACTAAGCGCTCAGGAAAATCAAGACATTTCAGGACAAATTAAATTCCCACAAGCGGCAATTTGATCAAGGGTTTCCCGAGACAGTTGTGTAATAATTTAACCAAAATCTGATTATTAGAGTTGCTGAATCAACACACAACATCAACAATTTCAGGGAAGCGGACTTGACCCAATGGATAGGGCATCCGCGTGCCACATGGGAGGTCCACGGTTCAAACGCCGGGCCTCCTTGACCCGTGTGGAGCTGGCCCATGCACAGTGCTGATGCGCTCAAGGAGTGCCGTGCCATGCAGGGGTGGTCCCCGCATAGGGGAGCCCCATGTCAAGGAGTGCGCCCCGGAAGGAGAGCCCCCTAATGCGAAAGAAAGTGCAGTGTGCTCAAGAATTTGCCACACACACACAGAGAGTTGACACAAGATGATGCAACAACAAGAAACGTTCCTGGTGCCGCTGATAAGGATAGAAGTGGTCACAGAAGGACACCCACCGAATGGACACAGGGAGAAGACAACAGGTGGGGGAGGGGAGAGAAATAATTTTTTTTAAAAAATCAACAATTTCAGTGGCTTCCATTCAGGAGACCACTTTCCCTCAGAAACAAAATAATTCCTGAGAACTTGAGAAGCAAAGAGACTCTCCTCAAGAAGATTCAACCAATTTTAATGCTGATGTTTAACTTATAGCACAAAATATATAAAATGTTCATGATTCTATTCCAAATAATGTACCAGCAGACTTGAAGTCTTTTATGAGAAGAAGTGAAATCACCTCTAGGAGGTCTGAATCAGTCTGGGTTCAATCAGAGCAGCAGAAATATGAGTCAGGAAGTAGAACCAGGGATTTATTATAGGAATTAGACCTTCTGCAATTGTGGGGTGGTGGAGTCATCTGTGCCAGGCCGTTGTCTCTGCATCTCATGTTGAGCCTGACTGAAGTCACTGCAGACCGGCAGTGGGAAGGTGAGCTTGGCATTGATGAAAGCAAAGACACATTGACACCTGCATCTGTTTTGCTACCAACAGCCTCGATGCAATGGGTAGCCTGCCAGAGAAACTGGTCCTCTTTGCAATGGCAATGTACATGCACTTGGCCCAGAGAACCAGAAGGAGGATACCTGGCAGGAGCTGGACGAGCTGTGAGTCCAGGGGATTATCCCATGTTGACAAGGTGAGCCAGTAGATAGGTAACAATGTACAAGGTAGTCTGTACCAGAGTATAACCAGCTTCACTTCTGCCTTCCAAATCTCATGCAACTTTCTCTCAGGCCAACCCCAACCTTGAACCACAGAGGGAAGGGAATTCTGGGAAATACAGTCAAAGCCACCACAAGTATCTTGCTTTCCAAAGGAAGAGCAAATACTCATGGATAAGCATTTCCTACACTGAAATTAGTGGATGATTGTAGGAGAGGCTGGCAGCAGCTTTGGGAATGTGAATGCCAGAGCCGGGACTTCCGGCTGCCACGGGAGTCTTTCACAGGGAGCTCTGGATGTAAGACGATCTGAATCATGGGCTTCATGTTTCAGCTGGCAGCTAAAACTGTCATTAGAACTGGCCACACTGGGGGTTGGAAGCTAACTCCTTGGAGATTGTGACAGTTATATATTTTATATATATATAACTTATATATTTTAGGACTGCAAAAGCTCATTGGGAAGATGAAATAAAGCTGGAATTTTGATTTGACTAACAAATCAAAAGAAAGGAACATATAATAATTTCTATAGAATTCGAGAAGGCATTTGATAAAAATTCATCCTTTTGTGCTTTTAAAAGAATGATTAATAGGGAAGTGGACTTGGCCCAGTGGTTAGGGCATCCGTGTACCACATGGGAGTTCCGCGGTTCAAACCCCGGGCCTCCTTGACCCGTGTGGAGCTGGCCCAGGTGCTGTGCTGTTGCACGCAAAGAGTGCCGTGACACGCAGGTGTGTCCCTGTGTAGGGGAGCCCCACGCGCAATACTGTAACAACTGTACACCAGTAAACTAGACAATGTAGATGAAATAGACCAATTCCCAGGAACATACAAACTACACTGACCCTAGAAGGAATAGAAGACCTCAACAAAACAATCACCATAAAGAGATTCAAACAGTCATCAAAAATTCCCCAAAATGAAAAGCCCTGGACCAGATGGCTTCACAGGTAAATTCTACCAAGCATTCAAAGAAGATTTAATACCTATCTTACTCTAACTCTTCCAAAATATTTAACACGAAGGAATGTTACCATACTCACTCTATAAAGCCAACATCACCCTCATACCAAAGTCAAACAAAGCTTTTATAAAAAAAGAAAATTATGGCCTATTTCCTTAATGAGAATAGATGAAAAAATCCTCAACAACCTGCTAATTGAATCCAGCAACACATTAAAAGCATTATTATTCATCATGATAAAGTGGGTTTTATACCAGGCATTCAAGGGTGGTTCAACATAAGAAATTCATACAGTGCAAAACATCACATTGGTAAATTGAAGAATGAAAATCATATGATCATCTTCATTGATGCAGAAAAGGCATTTGACAAAATCTAGCATTCTTTCTTGATAAAAACACTCCAAAAGATAGGAATTGAAGGACGCTTTCTCAACAAAATGAAGGGCATAAATAAAAAACGCACAGCTACCATACACTCAGTGTTGAAACACTGAAAGATTTACCTTTGAGATCGAGAACAAGACAAAGATGCCCACTGTCACCACTGTTGTTCAATATTATGCTAGGGGTTCTAGCTAGAGCAGAAAAAGAAATAAAAGATGTGCAAATTAGAAAGGAAGAAGCAAAACTTTTGTTACTCACAGATGGTATGAACTTATACCTAGAAAGTACTGAAAAGACTACAACAAACTACTGGAGCTAATAAAGAAGCTCAGCAGAGTGGCAGGATACAAGATTAATATACAAAGATCAGTGGTGTTTTTATACACGACTAATGAGCCATCTGAGGAGGAATTCAGGGGAAAAATTTCCATTAACAATAGCAACTAAAAGAAACAAATATTTAGGAATAAACTTAACCAAGGATGTAAATGATCTCTATTCAGAAATTTACAATGCACTGCTAAAAGAAATCATACAAGACCTAAATAAATGGAAGAACATTTCATGTTCAAGAATTAGAAGACTAATATCATTAAGATGTCAATTCTACCCAAATTGATACACAGATCTAATGCTATCCTGACAAAAATCCCACCATTTTTGAAAGAACTGGAAAACACAATTAGCAAATTTATTTGGAAGTGTAAGGGGCCCCGAATAGCCAGAAACATCTTTTCAAAAGGAGGAATGAAGTTGGAGGACTCTCATTTCTGGATTTTAAATCATATTACCTAGCTACAGTAGTTAAAAAGAGCATGGTACTAGCACAAAGATAGACACATAGATCAATGGAACCTAACTGATGGTTCACTAACAGATTCTCACATCTGGGGTTAAATGATTTTTGAAAAGGCTGTCAAGAACACCAACTACGGCAGAACAGTCTATTCAACAAATGGTACTGGAAGAACTGGAACTCCATATCCAAAATAAAAAAGGTCCCTATGTCTTACCTTATACAAAAATTAACTCAAAATGGATCAAAGACCTAAATATAAATTCCATAACCATAAAGTTCCTAGAAGAAACTATAGGGAAACTTCTTCAAGACCTGATGGTAGACAGTGGTTTCTTATACCTTATACTGAAAGCACAAGCAACCAAAGAAAAAAGGAATAAATGGGACCTTCTCAAACTTAAACTCTTTTGTGATTCAAAGGACTTTATCAAGAAGGTGAAAAGGCAGCCCACTCAATGGAAGGAAATATTTGGAAACCACATATCCCATAAGTGTTTGAGTTCCATTCTATATAAAGAGATCATACGACTCAACAATAAAAGAGCAAGCGATCCAATTTAAAAATGTGAAAGACTTATACAGACATTTCTCCAAAGGTAAACAAATGGTGAACAAGCACATGGAAAAATGTTCAATATCATTAGTTATTCTGGAAATGCAAATCAAAACTATAATGAAATACCATCTCACACCTCATAGAATGGCCATTATTAAAAAACAAAAGAGGAAACAAGTGCTGGAGAGGATGTGGAGAAATAGGAATATTCCTTCACTTTTGGTGGGAATGTAGAATGGTGCAACCTCTGTGGAAGGCAGTTTAGTGGTTCCTCAGGAAGCTAAATATGGAAGGGCCATATGACCTGGCAATCCCTCTACTAAGAATAAATCCAGAAGAACTGAAAACAGTGTCACAAATAGACATTTGCACATCCATGTTCATAGCAGCATTATTCCCAATTACCAAAAGATGGGAATCAACACAAGTGTCTATCAGCCAATGAATGGATAAACAAAATGTGGCATATACATTGATGGAATACTACACTGGTGCAAGAAGAAATGAAATTGGGACACATATAAAAACAAGGATGGGACACATATGAAAACAAGGATATGGGACACATATGAAAACAATGTGAACATTATGCTGTGTGAAATAAGCCGACACTAAGGGACAAATATTGTACTGGCTCATTGTATGTAGAATTTTTAATTAGCTTGACTCTACAAATGTGGAACTGGAAAAAAATTAATGGTAACATATGATAGTGACTATAACTAACATGACTGGTTTATAAACAAGATTGTGGCTTAAAGGGGAAACTTAGGGATGTACTGTCAATTGAAAGAAAGCTCGGGAATAATCTAGGGACTGAATAATATAGTGAGCCTGCAGGTGGATGAGGATTGTGGTTAATAGTAGAAATACAAGAATATTCATGTATGAACTAGAAGAAATGTACATCACTATTACAAGGTGGTAAGTATATAGTGATGCACGGGGAAAATACAATTAATGTAACTTATGGACTATAGTTAGTAATATTGTATGTACTATAGTTAGTAATATTGTAATATTCTTGCATCAATGTCAAAGAAGGTACTCTAGCAACACTAAAGGTCAATAATAGGGGCATATGCGATTTTTAAATTTTTTTACTAAGGAAAATGTTCAAACATTTACTGAGGTGATGACTGCACAACTCTGATGAAAGTGAGAGCCACTGAGTGTACTCTTTGGATACATTGTACAAGTCATGGGACTATATACTAGTGAACCATGGAGTGGAAGATGGCCTGTGGTTGTAGTTAAAAGTACAAATATGGGAGTGTTCTGTCATGAACGATAACAAATGTACAATACGAATACATGGTGTTACTCTAGGGGGTGTATGGAAAAATATATCATACGTAAGCTCTGGACCAGTTAGTGGCAATAGTCTGATGATGTGCTTTCCCAATCTGTAACAAATGTTCCACAACAATGCAAGTAATTGGTGGAGGGCTGAGGTGTGGGAATTCTCCCCATGATGCATGATTGCTTTGTAAGCTCACAACTTCTCTAATAAAAAATAGAAATAAATGAAAATAAATATGCACAAAGGGCATTGAAGATGATTCCAAGTATGTAGGTTAACACTTACAGACAGAGGCTGAAATGCAGCATATATTGGATGGGCAGGGAGGTGCCTTGGTTCACTTGTCCCCAGAGACACAATTCAGTTTCAACCAGAAGCTCAGGGAACTTTTCCCATCTGGTTCTCTGTCTAAAGCAGGAGAGGAAAATCTTGACGAAGGGCCAGGTGCATAAAAAGAGGAACCAAGTGAGAACATTCCATCCAGGTATGCTTCCTTGAATTCAGATTAATTGGAGGAAAAAAGCGTTGGGAAGAGGTGGAGCCACCCTTTCCCCGCAGCCCCCCCAGAACCCCCAAAAAGACTAAGACATGGCAATGGCTGGTTTCCTGGAGGCTGAGGCCCCGGGCAACTTGAAGAGGCATTAGGAGGGAAATAGCCGCTGGACTAAGGGAGCAGGTAGGAGCTCAGGCATGGATTTAGGTATCTGAGTGCCTGGTTACAAACTCAGACATGACCCTCTCTGAGCCCACGATTCTAGAAGTTAAGGTTATTTTCCTTTTGTCCCAAATCTGAAATTCACTCCCAGGGAGAGGCATGCAATGACAGGGTAGGACTTGCCTAACTTTGTGGCCTTGAAAAAGGATCATTTGAACGTCCAGTAAAACCTGTTCATTCAAGACATCATTAATTCCCACACAAGCTTGAACAGTTTGGTGTAACTCACGATGTCAATGTTTAAGGCACATTCTATCATTTGGGCCTGCTGTAAATCCAAATCTTCTCATCACTTTGCTTCAATTGTAGCTACTGATTTGGATACTACTCGTACAACATTAAGAAAGTCGAGCTAATTTTCTTTGAAAAAGCAATTGTCTCTGTAATTTAGGCTTAACTGATTCAAATATGACCTCTCTTGTCTTCAAGTCAGCAGAGTTTTGTGCAATGAAATTTATTGAAATAGTCCGTGCAGTGGATTATAAAAATATATGGCACCAACCTCCGTATGTCATTCTCTGTGCTGTTTTAAATATCATACTCATGTTTTGTAAATTATAAGTGTGCTTATTACTATTAACTGCAAATATTTATTGCATTAAAAAATGTGCTCTGTGTTAAGTAATTTGGAACAAGTTCCAGGTGTGGTACTTAGCATAAAAAATGTCATGGCTTGGCTTTGCGTAGGCTCCTCCAAATAATGAATTATTCATAAAAAATTCACATTATTAATATGAATGATTCACATCCTTTTAAATGTGCAAACTTCAACATGTGACCATGTAAAACTATCTATGAAGCTTGCTCTTCAATTGAATTTTTATTTTTGAAGAAATGTTACCAAATGCCTCTATCACGATGTATGGCAATCTGTGTGGCATTGTTAAAAGCTCTGTGGTAAGCTGATTATTTAAGTTGTAGAAGAGAAGAAATGGGTTTTATTCCTTAATATAATAAAGCAAAATTTATGCAATGGACAGATGCATGTATTTAATGTTAAATAAAAAACAAATGCTGTTGCATGAATGTCATCCTTGGCTGCTGCCCCCACGGTTCCTGAGTTCCTTGGACCTCCCCAGAGCTGAATCATCCAGAATCCTGCTTGTTGCAAAGTGCAGATTCTTCCATTCCCCCATTGACTTATGACTCCCGGGGGAATGGCCTGAAAACCTGCATTAGATAAGTTATAGCTTCACACACATGCAAAAGGTTGCATTTTTATAACAAGCACCCTGGGTGATTCTTCAGAATACTAGAGTTTTGGTGTGTTTTATTTTATTTTTAAAATATGTATTTAACTAAGCCATTCTCATGTTCTCATGGTTTAAAATAGAACGGCATCCTGTGAAAAGTCACTCTGCTGCCACTGTTCCCTGTCCTCTTTACCCCCATCTAACCGGTGGCAGTTGTTATCAGTTTCTTGCGTGGAATGCTGCACATGTTTACGCATAGACAAGTAAGTACAAATAGGTATATTTCCTGCATTCACCACCATTTTACAGAAATGGTAGTGTATTGTATACACTGTTTAGCCCCTTGCTTACTTCACTATCTTGGACGTCTTTCCAGGTCCGTATATAAAGTGCGTCTTCATTCTTTCTTAGACTTAGCATAGCAGTCCCTGATTTCTTTACCCAGGCCCCCACTGATGGACACGTAAGTTGTTTCCAATTCTTTGCTATCATGAACCCTGCTGCAATGAAGAACAGATATTATTTCTTGCATGATCTGGAGTCGCTGTAGAGAAAAATCCTAAGTGTGAAATGGCAGAAACACAATGCATATACCTTTATCATTCTGACAGTTATTCCAAATTGCTCTCTTTAGGGTTTGAATACTGAGGTTTAAGAGCCACTGCTTTCAGGGATAATCCTAGACATCAGAGAGCAGGAAAGCCCTTGAAAATTAGGAATTGAAACAAGAAAATCTAGCTGAAAATTCAGGCTGTCTAGCCTACCACTTGCCTGAAGTCTACTGTTGGAGTCATTGACCTGAAGGGTATTGGGAATGAAAGACAAAGAGAGATTGGGATCAGGGGATCTGAGAGCATTGAAGCCTCAAGCTCATCGGACAAGTTTGTGAATCTCAGGGGCTTCTTTATATACCCCAAGCAATCGTGAGAACCAGCAACTATTCTACCTAACTATTCCCATTACCTCAATCTGTGTAACACAATGGATCAAGTGCTATGATTATAATTCAAAGTTCAAAATTACAATGTTCTATTATATTGTTGAGAAAACATACCCATAAATCTTGTTGCCCAGGTTGTCCCATTCTACCTAGTCCTCATTCCACCTGAGTGTACACATCACCTTGCTGGATTTATGACCTGCACATATAGCTATGGAGACAGCACGACTCAGTGGTCAAGGAAGTAACTTGCTTCCATGGAAAAAACATGCCTTTGTTTCCCACATTTCCCCCTTTTTGTTTTAGTCAGGGTGGCTGTGCCTGTCTTAGGTCACCCTCCTCTGAGATTCTTACCTGTCATTGACTACCAGCCAAGCACACTGACCTTGGGGAACTCATTGCAAGGTTCTTGCAAGTACCAAATTATTGGTTTATCCCATAGCATTCACACAGTGCAGTCTTCAGCAAACACCTTGTCCCAGGCAGGCAACAACAATGAGCAACAAGATTAACACACAAAGTTCTATTCCTAATGCTGATAAAAAATGTTGAGACTTCCACCAATTTACTGGATTAAACCTATTGAAATGAGAAATCAAATCATTAAAGATACCCTTACCATCAGCTACATAAATCTGATTATGAGACGTTTCCAATATCTGTTTCTGTAATTTTTCTATTTCTAATGACATATTACCTTTATGACCTATCAAATGATTTTTAATCTTTTCCCAGTCAAACATAGAATTATTATAGGCAAGCAGAGTTATATAAAAATTATTCTCATTCCAATCACATTTTAATCCTCTAAGTAAATTTAAGTTATATACTTAATCTCCAAGATGTAAAACTGCTGATTCTAGATCATTAACTCTACTGTTTAATTCTTCATCAATATGTTCTAGACTATGCCATAAGTCACTAGCATTCTTATGCCGATCATGCACGTAATTGCTGAGTCTGCACAGTCTCATGCAAGGCCACGGTAGCTGTAGCAGCAGCTGCAATAACACCAATCAGTCCCAATATGCCAGTTATTAACAGTCCCACAAATCACTTTGAGTGCTTCAGGATTTCTTGAGCCATATGGAACAGCAGTTGACTCTCAGGTGGCGATTGCCAAATTCGGTTCAGTCGCACTGGAATCCACACTCCCCGCTGCCTTTGAGCCATTGTAATGAACTCTCCATTCTGTAAAATATTCTCCAACAGGTATACAATACCCCACTATTATAAAATAGAGCATTCTTAGTTATAGTTAGTTTTCCAACCACAAACACATAAGGATCTCTTACACACAATTGAAAATGATGCGTTTGATCCAAATGCAAAGATTGACCATTCTTACCATTAGTCCCAATCCATTTATAGTAGATGCTATTCCCAGAAAAACTTTCCACAAATTCTTTTGTAGGTTATGACTATGAGTGTCATTGGCCCAAGGGGTCGGTATCTATTTTCTTTTATAATGTTAACAGTTCCTTCCCCAATAGCATAAGGAGAGGGCACGCAGGCCCAAAGTCCATAGGCAGACACAAGCTGCAAGTTCACAGTTCCAGGATTTGTAAAGTTAATGTGATGCATGGCAGCAATTGCCGCAGGTCTCAGTGAAGTATTTTAACTTCGGGCTATATTGTTACTTTTCCCCCTTTTTGTTTTTGTAAAGTAAGGAATACAGTTCAAGTGGTTTTTTGTTGTATTAATCCCCGGAGCATTTGAATTGTGCATCTGAGGGCTCATTCTTCTCTAGAGCAGAAGGGATCTGATGTGACAGTCAATGGAGTAAGCATGAAGGAAGTTATGGGGGATGTCTATGAGCTGCTGGCAAGAAACAGGTGGCCAGAACTGCTGGGCTAGGCACCACAAGGTTTGGTACTCACGATGTTTGTTTTTTCAGTGGAGCCACTTTGCCTTTTCCCAGGTTTAAGTGGTAGGGCCCTGGATCTTCACAAAGGCATCTGCATTAACAGTCCTAAAAGGGATGTTAGTGGGGTGGGCAGGGACATGACAGACAGTCACCTGTTACTACTAGCAGGTATCCCAGATGTTTTCCCATAGATGTGAGGGTGATTTACAACAGTTCATTATGTCTGTCTTGCTTTTAGTATTTGCAATCCACCCCTGGATAGGGGTGGCAGTTTTTAGAGTGACCAGACACTACTGGGTTAAATCTTTCACTTTTAGGAGGACTTCCTGTGCTGTACACAATTGCTTTTTATATTGTACCTTTGGCCTCTTCCCAGAATTGTGATTAAAACTCAAGGGGTGTTTGTTTAGAGTTGCCTTTGCCACAAACTCCACCCAAAGCCAATCTTGGTGCTTGCTACATCCAATTCATAGGCTAAGTTAACGTCCACAATTTACTTTCCTTTTATTATTAGTTAAAGCAGCTTGTTGGAGGTTTTCCTACTTCGGTGAGAGACTTTTCTCAATTAATACATACAATGGTTTTAATATTTGAGCTAAATGAGGGATGAAAGATTTTTAGTATTTTAACAATATTACAAATTTTATTAACATGAGAAAACATTGCATTTTATTAATTACAGCAGAAAATATAGTTTTATCTTACCCAACTAAACAACATTTAAGAATTTGATAGAGCAGCAGGGACTTTGCAGCTTGTTCCAATTGTTTGCTGAGTTTAGGCTTTTAAGATACTATTGCCTCTGATGTTTCTTTTAATTCTGAAAAAAAGGATTACTTGTTAATGTCATCAGTAGGGTTTCAGCTACAGATTTTTTCTACGCAGCCAGATTATTATCACCATACCGGGAGAGATGGTTGGGCTATGCACATAGCCCTGAAAAGCACTGCAAAAGTCCATTGTTGGGTTTTCCAAGATAGAAGAATGCGGCTGGCTTGACTTGTCTAAGAGGATACTAAAGAAAGTCTTAGCAAGTTTTAAAACAAAGTGATAGCAACACAGCTGGACATTAACTTTTTGCAACAAACTAGCAGTGTTTGGGATTGCTGCCTACTACAGTGTTGTTACTTTAATCTATGATAAGAGGTTGTTTTCTGTGACACATACTCTTTTATAATAATTAAAACTATAATTAACCACATTGGACTTCCCTTTAATATTATACTGAAATATTGGTAACTTTATACACTCTTAAGCATTTATAGAAAATTTTTACTCATATAACTTTAATTAACAAGGTTAAAGGAAAAAAACTTGTTAATTTTATAACACTTAAACACTTTCCATCCAACTTATAACATATTAAATGAACTCAATTATTACTTTAATTTTTCTTTCAAGGTATAAGAACAAATCTCTTGTAATTAGTTTGGAATAAAAGGCTACTTTTCAGGATTTGAATTTGAGAAAGCAGGTTTGAATGTTATGTTCTTTTAAAAGAGATAAAACTTTTCCCTCTTGGAACACCGAGGAAATGATGAGATTAAAGCACAAGAAGCTATTTTGATAAACAGACTTTCTTTGTATACTGATTATTCAGGATAAAAACTTTTACCAAAACAGATTAATGACTTGAGAGACTTTGAGAAAGAACAAAATTTTAACTTTGCATTAGTATACTACTTGATACTAAACCTTTTAAAATTTTATAGATAGACCCATCAAATTTTATTTAACTTTAATCACAAAAAATTTCTTTTTTACGAACCTTCTACACTCTAGTATTCACCTAGGTTTTGTTCCACACTCTACTCTTTCCCAATAATCAATCATTTTATCTTAGGACAAAATCATCTCCTGTTTCCTTAATAATAAAAACACATTCCATATAGCCCACATACTAAGTTATCAAGCAAACTTGTTATAACGTAATACCATCAACACTAAACAAGCTTGTTAAAATAATGAACTTTTCTTTACTTTAAATACTTAGTAGCATGCAATATCAGAAACAGTCCCCTAGAAGAAAGGTGGCAGGGGAGGTTGGCCGCTGACATGTTTTCCTATTATAAAATTACCTTTTATTATTATTATTATTATTTTTAATTCAGGTTTGTTTAATAATGGCTTTTTGGAATTAGTCATTTAAACACTTTAATTTAAACAATGCTTCGTTAAATTTCTTATAATTATTTATAACCATATAGACCATAATTATTTTACGACAAATTTTACCTTCACAGAACACATTTCCTTACTTAAAGTTACCACAATACTTTCTATAACTTGCTACATGCATTTAAGTTCCAAGAGTTTATGAAAATTAGCCATCCTACTTTAGGACAAAACACACCTTTTAGAAAAAACTTATTAAATTTCAGTCAGCATTCCCACAAACTTTTAACCTTCTTTAATATTCATTTAAGTTTTACATCCTTCATTTTATCCTGTGAAGAAAAATAAACTACTCATTTCAATCTAGGCAAGAACAACTTTTTATGAAAAGACTTATAGTAATTTTGTTAATCAAGACTTACAATTTTTATCATTGTAGAGATCTTATTAATATTTAAACTGAAGTATTAATATAAGCACTTATTTAATTTTTGGCCATTTGAATAGAGCTCTTTTAAAAATTTTTATTAATTTATATTACCATCCAGAGGTATCATAATACACACTGACATGGAACGAACAGACAGACACAAAACAATTACAACACATTAACAGAAACATACAGTTTACAATTAACTCATAATTCTTACTTTCTTACTTTTTTGGTATAGCTGTTTTCAAGTTCTCCATTATTTTACATCATAGATTTTACTGTATTTAATATTTCTTCTGGAATCCATGTTGCCTGTAACATGCAAGCTTGTACTTGGAAACATTTTTATTAGTTATCAGCAATCAGTTAAGACAACTTGAGCAGCATACATGTAGTTAAGCTCTAATTTAGCAGTTTAGACAGACCGTTAACACATATTTTTGGATTACTACTCTGTAAGACTATACTGAGACTTGAAGTTCCGGAGTAAACTACTGATTTAAAACGGAAAATTCCTTTTTAAACCTTGATAAAAATTTCATACTAATTACCTTGGTTAAATAGGCCCAATCAGAATTAGCATGGAAATAAAACAGAACACCAATGTTGCCATGTTTTTCTCTTTTTCCAGTGGCTTAACTCTTAACTCCCACTAGCCCACAGCTACACTGTCATGTAGACAGCAGGGGGTTTGCAGAGTTGCTGCCAGAATTGTTTCCTTATCTTAGTTAACACTTTAACAGAGAGTTTACTTACAAGCCTGATTTCACTAATAAGGACTTTATTTAGTATTTTTGCCATTTTAAATCTTTCAGTAGTTTAAAAGGTTTTGGCTCAGGACAAAACTTGACACCCCTTGCAGATTCTTTGTATCTGGTGGTATCACATGTAATGTTATGGGGAAAGCAGATCATAATTGTTTAACAAAAGGCAAAGCATCGGCAACATCTGAAAACATTTCTAACTTAAGCTTAGTAACAGAAGGCAATTCAGTAGGTGCAGAGGGATGTACTGGATACACAGAAGGTATTTCTTTAGGACACTTCACTGAGCTTTTGTTGATGAAAGGGTTAATATCAGGATGAGGGGGAAAACCTGATGGTTCCCCACTCGCCTCAAGCTCCTGTTATTGTTCCAATTTATGTTCTTTTATTTCAAATTTACTTATGGGCTTAGAAAATATAGTAATTTCATCTTTCTCTCCTTCTTCAGACTGTAAAGGATCTAAGGTTGCCACTATCTGGAGGCATAAGGCCCATACTGATAATGGAATGAATTCCCTTTTTTGATATGCTCTTCGTAAAGATTTCATTACAGGTTTCCACTGTTTTAAATTTAAAACATTACGCCCCTGAGGCTGAAGCCAGCAACAATGCTTTTGTATGAAAGCAAATAATTCTATTAACTCACAACTTTTTACAGGAGCCCCTCTAGCTTTCAACAAAGTTTTTAAAACTTGCAAATATGCTTCCACACGTCCCATTTGATTACCCATTACCCTGATGACTTCATGGAAAAGTTACTTACTTAATCTTGAAGACTCGAGTCACTCTGCTTTGGACGTCACACATGACCCTCGATGAGGTCTTTCCTGCGGTTCCTCATTTGGAAGCCTCACTGATTTCTTCGGGCCCCACGTTGGGCACCAGATGTTGGAGTCATGGACCCGAAGCTTATCGGGAATGAAAGACAAAGAGAGGTTGGGATCAGGGGATCTGACAGCATTGACGCCTCAAGCTCATCGGACAAGTTTATGAATCTCAGGGGCTTCTTTATATACCCCAAGCAATCGTGAGAACCAGCAACTATTCTAGCTAACCATTCCCATTACCTCAATCTGTGTAACACAATGGATCAAGTGCTATGATTATAATTCAAAGTTCAAAATTACAATGTTCTATTATATTGTTGAGAAAACATACCCATAAATCTTGTTGCCCAGGTTGTCCCGTTCTACCTAGTCCTCATTCCACCTGAGAATACACATCACCTTGCTAGATTTAGGACCTGCACATATAGCTATGGAGACAGGATGATTCAGTGGTCAAGGAAGTAACTTGCTTTCATGGAAACAACATGCCTTTGTTTCCCACATTCTATCTTTCCTTTCTTACCCTCTAGGAGACTCTGTGTGTGTGTGTGTATGTAGAAACGGTAATAGATTCTAAGGTTGAATTTCCAAAGACAGCGAGGACAGTTGCCATTTAGTTCATGAATTGTTTCATCTATTCCTACAGGGCTAATTGTCAGGGAACAAATTCTTTCTCCTTTTGTCACCAATTCGATTTATGTGAAGTTCGCGCACTCATTGGCGTAGCCAGTGCTCAAGTCTTTGGGAATATTTAAAATATTCAACAGCAATGGTAAGGGAGTAAGAGAGACGCCCACAATCTCAAAGTTGTAAAGGAAGGAGGCTGAGAGCAATGGAGTGACCCAGGCACAGTGGATGCAAACAGAGGCCGTCGAATCTCCCTGCACCCCAGGTGAGAAGAGGTAACCCCAGGGTTGGATGCAGTCAGCAAATTCCTAACACAGCAGACTGACAGCCATGGGAAGGGGCCCCCAAAAGTGGGCACGAGTGCAACCACCTCCATGGTGCCATCTCGGAAGAAGGTTCTCTTCTCCGCAGATCTCCCACCACTTCCCCTGCCATGCACCCCACTCCCTCGATGTGTGGCACGTACTGACTACAGTTAAACTGTAAAGGGTCTCCAAAAGCGTCAACACTTCAAATAACTAAAAGTGAATCATTCATCACTGTGCGCGTGCTAGACCCTGTATCTCTAGTTTTCCTGAGTTAGGTGGAAAGATGGACAGACTAACACCTGTGAGTAAGAGACACCCAGGCATACAAAGCTCAATTGACATTTAAGGTTGGTCCATTGTAATTGCTTAGAGCCGCACCCAAAGCCCAGGGGACATTTCCTATTAGAAAGCTGGGACCTGCTCTTTCGAAGCACGCTGCCTACAGTGTCAGAAAAGCAAGCTCTATTCCTGCACAGACAGTAATATAAAAAGCTTAACATTGTCTTAGAACCATTGGATTGTTGGAATTGGAAGACACCCCAGAGGATGCCCAGACACACCCTCACATTTCACAAACGAGGAATTGAAAAGAAACTTGCATGATTTCTGTTTCCAAATGGCCATAGCCTTTAGGAGAATGAAGATTCATTGGCATGGAGATGACATGGGGGGAGGTGAACAGAGGTTTATCAGGCCCTTCTGCTGGGGGCAAGGGCCAATCCACACAGGACTGTCCTTCAGCCTGCCAGGCAGAGAACTTTCCATTCATTGGGCACAATATTGGTAAACAGTGGCTTCTCATACAAAATAGATGCCTCGCATTTCTCACGGGTCTCCTATCCCTCAGCTATGAACTGAACTGTGTTCGATAATATAAAAATGAGTTTCTGATTTACCCCCGAGCCAGGTTCAAGAGATCAAGCGTTTTGCTGCTGATCACACGTGAATGTTGACTTCTCAGGGCTTTTCTCCACTGCCCTTTCCGGCCTTCCACAACAGCCCAGTGGTCCTCAGTGCTTCTCAGATGGACTGAACTAGCTCTGACTCTCCAGGGTGCGCTGGAACAGTCTATGTTCCTATGCCCACCCTTGGGGAATCACCGAGGAACTCGTGCTCAAAATGTGGTCCCTGGACCAGCTGTGTTGACATCACCTGACAGCTGATTAGAAATGCAGAAGTTCTGACTCCTACTTCATCATAATCAGCACTTTAACATATCCCTCAGTGATTCTTATGCATATTAAGTTTGTGGTCACTGACCTAGGACATGGTTTGCTGTGATGAAATTCATATTAGGGCCCTGTACCATCTCTGTGCCGTCTAGGAGCATCTACAAATTCCCTGAGGCATTCTGGGTCGAGGGCCTTGGAATCCCTTTTCTGGTGTAGCCCGTGTGGTGAACACAAGCTCAGGCCACCTAGAGTGGCAAAGTCCCCTAGTGTCCCTGGGACTGGCAGTACAAGAGCCCATGATACTAGCCTTGCAGGACTACTCACCCAGATCAGCCCAGCGTCCTGTTCAGTCTCACCATGCAATCGATGATTCTTTCTCTAAGGGTCCTGGCTTTTATCCTATGCTGCCTTGAATTATATTTTGATGTATGAATGCTGGGTTTTCCCCCAGGAAAGGGGTTGACAAACATTTTCTGTCAAGGGCCAGAAAGTAATGCCATCCAGTCTCCACCACGACTACTCATCTGCCCCTGCACAAAGAAAGCAACCATCGAAAATACTTGCTGAATATGGCTGTGTTCTCATAAATCTGTATTTGCAAAAACAGATGCTGGATTTCACCTGGGAGCTGTAGTTTCCTGACCCCTGCATGAGACTAATATAGTTCTCTAGGCACAGGAACCTTTCCTCTTTCTCTTGCTCTCTCCCTCCTTCCTTCCTTCTCTCCTCCCTCCCTCCCTCCCTCCCTTCTCTTACTTATATTTTGCCTATTTCAGGGCCTGAATCAATGCGGAAAACACAAAATTCCCTTTCTGGAACCCTATGTTATCCCTTGCTCACAACCACAGCCTAGAGCATGGGTAGCCAAAGAGAAGCAGGGAATGAATTAGCCCATCAAGTCTGCCTTTTAAGCACCTATTAATACATACCTATATACCACTTCCAATAGAACTGTCAAACGACCTCCATTTGTGACGCACAGAGTCACTCATCAACAGTGATATGCACTCCCATGCCAGGACTAATTTTCCCAGCTGTACCTCGATATCCTTCTCCCTGGCTGCAGGCTGGTGAGCGGCTTGAGAAGGGAAATACGGTGCGAGCATTTGCATCAAGGCCGGGGTCTATGGGAGGTAGCTGTCCAATGTACGAGCTCCGACTGTGGGAAAGTATGCTGATGAGCAGCACCCAGTAGTGGTGACATAATTCACCATCATTAAAAAATAACCCCCACACTAGACAAGAGGAAAAGGCCCCTGGTCCCCAGCCCATAAGCACTGATGCATGTGATGCATGTGATGCATTCGAATTAGCAAGTAAGCTGAGGAAAGCCATGTAAAGACCAAAAGCGGAGCATTTCACGATAAGCCCCAAAGATTGCTTATTTAGAACCAAACTCTGGATCCAACATTCCGCTTCTCCCAGGCCGAGGCAGACTTGTGCCTCTTAACTCACTCTTCTCCCCACGACCCCATAATGGATCTGTGGCATCCGCAGCCAGAGCAATCAAGAAGATATATGAATAAGGAAAAGGAAGCTACTACTTGGTGACAATATGATCCTCTACCTTACACAGTGTCACGCAGCCGCCAAGGGCCCGGGGCTCACAAACCCGCCTGGCTCCGCCCCTTCCCTGTAGAAAGTTGATCTCTTAGAAGCCAACTTGTAGTAGAACCTAAGTCTGGCTGGTGAGGAGTGAGGAGGGAGGCAGTGATGGGCGACTCTCCCCACTAGCCCCCCACCCCACCCCGCTCCTGTCCTGGCCCATCTCACAGCAGTCCTGGGACATAACCTGTCATCTGCACCCTGGGCAGGAGGGAGAGTGGTCAAGAGTCGGGAGCCATGGGGCCTTTCCCAGGAAGCTTTGCATCAAAGAGACGGGAGCAGGGCCCCCCAAGTGTGGAAGCAACAGCTTTACATAAACTGCGCCACCAGTTCAGATCCCTTTAATAAAGCCTTTATTTCAAAGAGAGAGAGAGGAGCGTAGATGAGGACCCCAGGCAGGAGGAGTGGGGAGACTTACCCCCCAAAGGAAAGGGAAGCTCTCAGGCCTGGAGAGCCCGAGACAGGGCTGTCAGGGGAGCACCATCCCCTCCTGCCTTAGGGGAACAGGCACGTCGGGGTCTAAGCTCTGCCTCTTCTGTCTTGAGTCTTTGTCCCTATCCTTCCCCTGGATGGTTTCTACAGGAAGGGGGGATCTTAGTCTCGTGGAAACGGCCCCAGTTCTGTGTGTGTGTGTGTGGGGGGGGAACCGAGGACCGAAAGGACCTGCAGATGAGAGCCCTGAGCGCTAACGAGGGAGCCCGTCCACAAGAGGGCGCTGTGCAAAACCCCGTCCCCGCTGTCAGCCCTGGGAGGACCCGAACCCCCTAAGCCGGATGTGGCCCCCCTGCTTCCGCTTGGGAGGGTCCAGAAAGTGGGGCGTCTGACTGCGGCCTCACGTCAGCGGAGGGTGGCGGTTCAGGACGCATCAGGTGCCAAGGTGAGGACCCTGATTGTGGGAAGGGATCACCCCACCCACAACAAAGGGACCCACAAAGTCCTGCCTCTTTGGTGGACCCCGGGCGGCCCCAGCAGCGCTCTCCGGGGGGCGACTCCTGTCTGGAGGCCGCAGGGAAGGGTGGGCCTTGGAAGAGTCGCCCGAGTCTGCAGAGGGAGGGGGCGTCGACCCTAACTGGGGCCCTGGCGAGGGTCGTGAGTGCTAAGGAGGCGACTTCCCAGAACCCGGCCCCTACTGCTCGGCTTGGCAGGCCCCAGACAATGGCGGTGCAACATGGCGTGCAGCATGGCGTCCCGCCTTCCCCCGCTCGGGGCTCCAGGAGGCAGGCCTTCCTCTGAGGCCTTCAGTAGTGAGGAATTCCATGCCCTACGCGGGGCCAAGATCAGAACCTTGAGTGAAGGCTGAGGGGAGCACCTGCTGGGGAACTGTGGGTGCCCCAGGCCTCACCCCTGCCGTCGGGCCTCGTGGGCCCCAAGCAGCCCTGGCAGGAAGTGTGGCTGTTCCCGACTTCCGGCTCTAAGGCCCCGGATGTGGGACGCTTGGTGCGAGGAGCATGGCCTCGACAGCCTAGGATGGAGCCCCAGAACCGATGAGGTGTCAGAGTGGGACACTGAGTGAGGAAATGGGAGCCACTCGCCCACCCCACAGTGGAGAGGGCGGCTCTGAGCCCCTCTTCTGCTTTAGTCCTCGGAGACCCGGCGAGAAGTCGAAGGGCTCCCCTGACCCTGACTTCAGCCCGGACGGTCTCACGGAGATCAAGGCTGCGTTTAAGGGCTGGACGCCCAGTTGAGCAGAGTGGGGAGCCCCAGGCCCTGGCTGGATGAAGGGGGAAAGGCTATATGAGGAATGAGGGATCCCCCAGCCCAGCACAGAGGACGAGGTACCAAGCTCTGCCTCTGCTCCTGGCCCTGGGAGCCAAGGCCGTCAGGCTGAGGTGCCGCTCATTCGCGGGGGCAGAGGCGTCCCAGAGATGAGAAGCGCCAGGACTAGAGAGAGAGGCCCCGATCAGCAGAGGGAGGGGCCTAGTCCATACCAGGCCCGCGGGAGAGGGCAGCGTGGCCATGCAGGCTGTGCGGAGCCCGCCCCTGCCGTCGGCCGGGCAGACCCGGGCGTGTGGACAGGATGAGTCTCGCGCACGTCTCCGCGGCCATCTCAGGGAGGTGGGGAGCCTGGTGGAAGGGGGCAGCCTCAGGTCAGCGGAAGGGGGGCTTTCAGAGCTTGCTGGAGGCCAGGTGAGGACGCTGACGACTGAGGAGACCACCAAGCCCGTAACAGTGGGAGCCACAGATCCCTCCCTCTCCTGTCAGCCTTGGGAGGCCAGGAGCAGATGTGGCCAGATGAGGCAACTTAGGGCTTCCGAGTAGAATGAGCAGAGCCCCCTGGCCTCCCTCCAGCATAGACAGCCCCACAAAGTGCTGCCCCCTCGCAGCCCTGGGAAGCCCAGCTGGGACAGCCAGTGGGGTTTACTTCTAACTTCCAGGCCTGGCCACTCAGGGAGGTGAGGGTCATGGTCCCAGGCTGGAAGCCTCAGGTGGGCTGCAGGAGGAGTCCCAGATCCTCCCCGAGGGCAGGACTAAAGGAGCCCCAATCCCAGGACAGCGGGTGCCTGGGGAGTCCAACCCCTGCTCCCAGTCCAGGGAGTCCAGGAACAGGGGTGACCGGGCGCAGCTGGCGCTTCCTTCCTCCTCTGAGGTCTCAGGGAGGTGAGGACCTGTTTGGGATGGGAGGGCCCCAGACCAGGAGCTGAGGATTCCCAGCATGTGCCGGGAGTCAGGGCAATGACCCTGAAGGGTGGGGGACCGCACTCCCCAGGGCAGCAGGCACCCACCGCACCCCTCCCTGTGGCCCGCCCTCGGAGGCCCCGCAGAGACCTCGGGCTGCCCCGCCCTTCCCTTCTTCCTCAGGGGGTCTAAGAAGTGAGGCACTAAGGGGAGGCCCTGAGTGACTACCGAGGCACCCAAGAGCCCAGGGCAGAAGGGGCCCCACGGAGCGTCAGCCCTGGGCAGCGCGGCCCGCGTGGGGCCTGGGGCATCCCTTCCCTTCTCTCTGGCGGGTCCCAAGCTGAGAGGTGTCAGCTTGAGAGCAGCAGGGTGGGCAGGGCCCAGCTGCCCACAGTCCATCTGCTGGGGCTGGATGGGAAGGAAGGGGCCCTCCCCCACCCTAAAACAAGGGTCCCCGTTGCCAGCCCCGTGGTCACCCTCCTAAGTCCCCAACAGGGCAGACAGGCCGAGCCTCAGGCACACTGGAGCTTCCTCTGCAGGGTCCCACCGGCGCATTCCCTCCAGACTTCAAGCCCTGCGGGTCTGTCCCTGCCGGAGGGGCTCTCACCCTCTCGTCCTCCCTCCTCCAGGGCCTGCCTCATCTTCCTTCTTCCTTCCCTCCTGCTGCTGTCCCTGACCAGGCCCATCATGCCTCGCAGTCAGAAGAGTAAGCTCCGCTACCGGGAGAAATGCCGCCAGGCCCGAGAGGAGACCCAGGGTCCCCACGGGGCTCAGGCCTCTGTGGAGGTGAAAGAGGAGGCTCCATCCTCCCCCTCTGCCGTTTCTGGGGGGTCCCCGCAGAGCTCCCCTGCTGCTGGCCATCCCGAGGAGCCTCCGAGGTCCCTGTCGCCCCTCACCCTGGCTGCGGTGGTCTCTGGTCCCAGAGCTGAGGAAGAGGCTGAGAGGCCCAGCTCCCCCGAGGCCCCAGGCTCCCCTCAGTCCCCGGGGTCCCCCGAGGCCCCGGGCTCTCCTCAGTCCCCGGGCGTCCCTCAGTCCCCGGGCTCCCCTGAGGCCCTGGGCTCCCCTGAGGCCCCGGGGTCCCCTGAGGCCCCGGGCTCCCCCGAGGCCACGGGCTCCCCTGAAGCCCCAGGCTCCCCTGAGGGCCTGAGCTCCCCTGAGGCCCTGGGCTCCCCCGAGGCCACGGGCTCCTTCCAGACGTGCAGCGCCCCCCAGATGTGGCGCTCCCTCCAGACGTGGAGCTCTCCCCAGACGTGCAGCCCCCTCCAGACGTGGGGCGCTACCCGCCACTCTCGCCGAGACCCGCTCTCCAGGAAGGCCGCCTTGGTGCTGCAGTTCCTGCTGAACAAGTACAAGCTGAAGCAGCCCATCCTGAAGGCCGACATGCTGAAGCTCATCCGCAGGAAGTACAAGGAACAGTTTCCGGAGATCCTCAGGATGTGCTCTGAGCGCCTGGAGCTGGTGTTTGGCCTCGACCTGAAGGAGCACGACGCCAGCGCGCAGTCCTACCTCCTGGTCAGCAAGCTGGATCCCAGCGAAACCAATCTGAGCGGCGGCTGGGGCTTGCCGAGGAACGGCCTCCTGCTGCCGCTCCTGGGGGTGATCTTCTTGAACGGCAACTGCGCCCCCGAGGAGGAGATCTGGCAGTTCCTGAGTTTGCTGGGCGTCTACAAGGG
The DNA here is from genome assembly GCF_030445035.2 of Dasypus novemcinctus. Classification (NCBI taxonomy): domain Eukaryota; kingdom Metazoa; phylum Chordata; class Mammalia; order Cingulata; family Dasypodidae; genus Dasypus; species Dasypus novemcinctus. The sequence continues at coordinate 18,606,760 of NC_080704.1, forward strand.
GAGGAGGCACTTCATCTTCGGGGATCCCTGGAAGCTCATCACCCGAGATTTGGTGCGGGAAAAGTACGTGGAGTACCGGCAGGTGGCTCAGAGCAGCCCTCCACGCTATGAGTTCCTGTGGGGCCCCAGGGCCCACGCTGTGACCAGCAAGATGAAAGTGCTAGAGTTTTTGGCCAAGGTCAACGATACCGTGCCCAGTGCCTTCCACTCCCATTACGAAGAGGCTCTGAAGGACGAGGAAGAGAGGGCCCAAGCCCGCGCTGCGGCCAGGGCTGGTGCTACCGCCAAGGCCATGGCCCAGGCCCAGCCCAGCCAGGCCGCCAGCAGCTCCTGCCACCCTCAGGTCTGAGGCAGGTTTTCACTCAGGTTGACTGGGGCTGCCAGCCTGCGAAGCTGCAAGCAGTGCCCTGGCTGGAACAGGCCCCGCGCCTAGCTTCCTTGTGTTGCGGGTATACATAAGTAGCATAGAGATTTGTTCATTTAGATTCGCAGTTGAAGTTGATGCATGAAATGACTCACACATTTACTGCCCTTTGTCAGCTTTTTACATACTAGTTTGAGGTTTTGAAAAACAAATGAGAAATCCTTGAATCTTTCTTAGCGAGCCAAACCAAGATGGCACGGTGCTGTTGTGGTTGTGCTTGGAAACGTACAAGGCCCCCATTGGACAATTGTGAGGATCACGGGATAGAGCAACCTAGGCTTCCCTGATTCCTGTTAGTCTTTTGGTCTGTTCTTGGATTTCCTTATTCCTTTCAGTCTTTCATTTGTAACATTAAAAGATACACACCTGGATTGGCTGAGCTTATTCACGAATGGGCAAGAGATTAAACCCTGTTGAATTTGACCTCTTGTCAGCTGGCTCTTTTGTTCCTCGGACGTCCATTGAGCATGTGCCCTTTGGAGGCTTCGTGCCAGGACTGGACATGTTGAGACAAAGAAGACGCACGCCTGCTCCTAGCATTCCAGAGCCTAAGAGCAGCTATCATGAAAGGAAGATGGGAGATCGGCTCCGAGGCCTAGAGAACACTAAGGGGTGGGGTGGGCAGTGCCCTCCCACGGGGCAGTCTGGGCCTTTGGGAGGCAGTTAGTGGTTAGGTGCTGTGGTGAGCTGGATGAGGCCACTGGGCTGCTGAGGCTCCGTGTTCCCGGGCTAAGCCTGGGGTGGAAACTGCTCTTAAGGGCTACTGAGGGATGGTGGGTCAACCCGAGAAGCCCCCCTGTGGCAGCTTGGGAGGGGTCCTGGTTCCTGTCCCCTATGCTGGTGAACACAGTGAGCACAGCGGGCGTGTATGCACATCGTGAGCAGAGAGTTCCAGGGACGCAAGGGGGACGCTTCCCGGAGGTGGGGTGCACAGCAGCCACTGGGAGGGCTCCCTTCCTTGGTCTGGGCAGCGGGGGCCCACTCCATTAAAAGGGGCTGCAGATTCGCCTGTCTTGTGTGTCCTTTGGCAAAATCTGAGCAAGTGTTTAGATTTTTAGTGGTGGTTAAATGAATGAAAATGGGCGGTTTAGAGGAAGAGCGGACGGGAGGGAGGGACGCTATTGGTCATCGTTTTCATTTGCTAAAGGCTACCAAGGCAGTACACCAGAAATAGTTGGTTTTTACAGTGGGGATTTATTAACTTAAAAACTTCCACTTTTGGACTGGAGGTGGCTCAAGCCGTTGAGTGCCCGCCTCCCACACGGGAGGTCCTGGCTATGGTTCCCAGTGCCTCCTGAAAAACTAAAAACAAACAACAAGCACAACAAATGATCAGTCCAATTCAGGGGAGCTGATGTGGCTGAGTGATTGAGTGCCTGCTTCCTGCGTATGAGGTTTCGAGGTCTATCCCAGGCCCCTGGTGCCTAAAGAACAAAACAAAACAAAAAACTTAGAGTTCTGAGCCCATGAAAATGTCCAAATGAGGGCATCATCAGAAAACTGGCCGCCAGAGTCTCCGGTCACTTGGCTAAGCACACGGAGGCACCTGCTGGGGCTCCCCTCCTTCTCCAGGTCTCATTGCTTTGAGCTTCTGGCTTCCTCTCTCCTGGGTTCTGTTGATTTCAGCCTCTTGCTCTGATGGCATTCTCTGTGCTCCTGTGGCTTTCTCTCTCTTTCTCTGCAGCTTTTTAATATCTTCATCCTGTTTGTAAAGGACTCCGTGGGGTAAGAGGATTAAGAAACACCGTAGGGGCAGTGGATTTGGCCCAATGGATAGAGCGTCCACCTACTACAGGTGATGTCCAGAATATAAGCGGACACAGAAGAACACACAGCAAATGGACACAGAGAGCAGGCAACTGGGGGGGGGGGGTGGTTGGGGCGGGAAGTGGGAGAGAAGTAAAAAGTAAATTAAAAAAAAAAAGACCCACCCTCGGCCATGCCCTACGGAAGTGATTTAATCACATGGCCCTTAACTGAATCTACTCAAAAGGTCCCTCCTCCAGTAGGTTCACAGCCACAGGAATGGATTAATTTGAGACCATCATTTTCTGGGGACTACAAAAGCCTCAAACTGCCACAGCCATTGACACACACTGTAGCAGATTTACATTGTCTCTAGCTCGGGAAGTCTACCTCATATTCTCATGAAATGACTTCATCTCCTGGGAAAATGTTAGTTGGACTTGCTAAGCAGAGTTTGGGCTGATTCCGTTCTCTATGTTCTAGAATGCTGCACATTCTCTGACTTCTCCTGGATTAAAAACAAAATTTTTTTTTCGAGTCTGGTGTGTAGTATCCTCTGGGGTCACATGAATGATAGAAATAGCAGCCATTCTTTAAATCTCAATGCAGTGCAGCCCCTGGGCCTAGTGTGCTACACTACATGCACTCCAACAGTCCCATAAGACCAGCTCGTCAAACCCACTTCACAGATGCAGAAACTGAGCCTCACAAAGTTTGGTAAGCGTCTTGAGTCACATGGCTGCTAAGTGACAGGCCTGGGACTAACCTAATCTGCATCCGCTAGAGCCCTCACTGTTCTGCCCCTCCCAGCCGTAGGCAGACTCGTGTCTCTTAATTCACTTTTCTTCCCATTACTCCTAAATGTATCCCAGGCAATAAAAGGGAATCTGTGCCCAAACTACTGGTTTGGACTATAGGGCCAGAACGAGAAGAATACCTAAATAAATGAGAAGGAGGAAAAATAAACAGATAACGCTTGGTGACAATATCATTAACTACATACGCACTGTCAAATCACCCCAAAGCTGGGAACTCACAAAAATATGTTTCTGCCCGTTCTCCATAGAAAATTCATCTATTAGAACCCAGCTTGCATAAGACCCTAAGTGTGGCTCAACAGATAGAGTACCTGCCTACCATATAGGAGGTCTAAGGGTTCGATACCCAGGGCCTCTTGGCTCATGTGGTGAGCTGGCCCACACGCAGTGTTGGTGCATGCAAGGAGTGCTGGGTCATGCAAGGATGTCCCTGCATAAGGGTGCCTGCCACTCAAGGACTGGCCACTGCACAAGGAGAGCCACCCGGTGCCTGGCGTGAAACAGCAGCCCTCCCAGGAGTGGTGCCACGCACACAGAGAGCTGATACAGCAAGACGATGCAACAAGAAAAGACACAGATCCCAAGTGCTGCCTGATGAGAATACGAGTGGACACAGAAGAACACACAGCAAATGGACACAGAGAGCAGACAATTGGGGGGTGGGGCAGAGAAATAAATAAATCTTAATAAAAAAAGAACCTAAGTGTGGCAGGCGAGGAGGCGGCAGCGATGCGCTGCTTTCTCTCCCCAGCCTCCTGTCCTGGGCCCTGCCTGGTGCAGCAGCTTCCCCATCTCGCAGCACTGCCGGGATGAACGTGCAAGAGGCTGTCTAGGTGTCCCATGTAGGAGTGGAATTGCAGCAACACAGGGCACGCACAGGTCCGACTTCACTAGGCAAGGCTCTTGCCAAAGCGTCGTACTGATTTTCCCCAGCAGTGGGAGGAACATGGCGTTCCCTACCGTTCACCGGCGCTGGGTGTTTTCGGCTATAAAAGTTTGGTGCACTTGGTGTGCAGGGGCATCTCAGGGAGTTTTACTCGGCATTCCCCTGTTTCCTGATGAGGCTGAAGGGCCTCTGCATATGTTGTTGACCACTTGGGTATCCTCTGTCCTGAGATAGCTGTTTAAAATCTGTGTGCACCCCAATGATATTGCAGGGACACATGCAGGACAGTATCTATCCTGCCATACCCCACGAAATGGCCTGGGGAGAGTGTCAACTACAACGTAAGCTATAATCCTTGCAGTGCACAGTGCTCCAAAACCTATTCCCCACGTGCAATGAGTGTGCCACGATAGTAAGGGAGGTTGTTGATATTGGAGGAGAGGGATGGGGTGGGGTGTGGGGTATATGGGAACCTCTTATACATTGTTTCTTTCAGATTTATTTTTATTTATGCTCCCCCGCCTTACAGCTTCCTTGCTGTCTGCTGAGTCCATTCGCTGGGCGTTCTTCTGCTTGTCTGCTCATCTCCCTTCCTGGCGTCATTTTGCTATGCCTGCTCTCTGCGGGCCTGCGCAGTCAGCTCTCCCCGGGTGGGGGCGAGCCTGCCTTCACAAGGAGGCCCCGGACAGGAACCCAGGGCCCACCATACGGTGCACGGGAGCCGCAGCTGCTTCTACCTCTTATACTTTTTCATATAACTTTGTGTGTGTGTGATCTATATCTTTAAAAAAAAACGATAAGAAAATAATAAAGACTAAATTGTACAAATCTGTGTGCGGTCGGGGAGCCAGCCCCGCCGGCGAGGAGCGCCACGGGAGCAGCGGTGAGACACGCCGCTCTGCCAGCGCCGGCGGGGAGGAGCCGCCCTGGCGCCAGCCCGTGGCCTGCGCCGCGGCAGCGCCCTCACCCGCCACCCCGAGGGCCACGTGCTGGGCCAGCCGCGGCCCCGGGCGCTGTCCCGGCGCGCCGAGGGCGCCGTGCTGCTGCCCGAGGGCGCCCAGGCCCTGGGGCCCGTCGCGGGACCCGCCTGCCTGGCGGCGCGGCAGGTGCACGCGGCGTCCCCGAGCGCCTGGGGCGGCAGAGCAGCGCAGCCAGCAGGCCTGGCCGTGCCCGCGCACGAGCGCGCCGCCGCCTGCAGGACGCCGCGGCCCGGAGCGCCCTCCTGGTCCCGGGCAGGTCCGGGGCCGCCGCCCATCGGCGACCCCCCAACTGCAGGGGCTTCGGGGATATAAGCCGGTGTCGCGGACCCCGGGTCTCAGGGCCCCGGCCGTCCCATCCTTGCTGGGGCGACGCGTCGCTGCCCAGGGTCTCTGCGGCCACTTTCGGCCCCTGGAGCGCCTGACTCGGTCGGCAGGACCACCTCCCGCTCGCCCCCGGGCACAGCCAGACCTCTGTGCCCTGCCCTCGCCCGGAGTGCCCTCCTGGGAAAGAGTTCAGGGGGAGGGGCTGGGAGGGAGCATCTCGGGAGACAAGGCTGCTGGGGAGCCGGGGCTCGGCTCCACGAGCAATGAGGGCGCTTGGGGTGCTGGGCACGGAGCGGCAAGAAAATCCGGCTCCATGGGACTTTGGGGTCTGGGGGCGTCAGAGGGCCTCCTGAGGGGCCTGGCGCGCCCCCACCGCCGCGCCCCCTGCTGTGGGATCTTGGCCTGGGTGGGCTGGGCTGGGGGTTCAGGGCCAGGGAGGGGCGAGTCAGACCCCAGGGGTCCCCAAATAGAATATGGAATTATTTTTCCTAAGCAAAAGATTAAACTAAACGCTGTGCCATTTGTCTGTTTTCTTATTTGAGTTCTTTGTATCTTCCGTATATAATCCTCAGTTCATTTGTTGTTGTTGTTTTTTTTTTAATTTTTTTATTTTTTATTGACTTTGTAATAATATTACATCAAAAATATATATGTGAGGTCCCACCCAACCCCACCCCCCCACCCCCCCTCTCCCCCCCCCCAACAACACCCGCCCCCACCATCACGACACATCCACTGGACTTGGCAAGCACATCCCTGGGCACCTCTGCACCCCATATACACCGGTCCACATCATGGCCCATACTCTCCTCCACTCCATCATGTAGGCCCTGTGAGGATTCACAACGTCCGGTGACCACCCCCGAAGCACCATCCAGGGCAGCTCCACGTCCCGAAGACGCCTCCACCTCTCATCCCCTCCCGCCCTTCCCCATACCCTTTGTCCATTATGTCCACTTTTCCCAATCCAATGCCACCCCTTCTATGTGGACACTGGATTGGTTGTGTCCATTGCACCTCCATGTCAAGAGGAGGCTCAGATTCCACCTGGATGCTGGATGCAATCCTCCCACTTTCAGCTGCAATCACTCTAGGCTCCATGGTGTGGTGGTTGTCCTTCTTCACCTCCATCTTAGCTGAGTGTGGTAAGTCCAATAAATCAGATTGTAGGTGCTGGAGTCTGTCGAGGCTCAGGATCTGGCTATCACATTGTCAGTCCAGAGATTCAAATCCCCTAAATATATCCTAAACCCCAACATTAACTGAGTTCATTTGTTTTTGTAAACGTGGTCTCTATGACTTGTCTTCTCATAATTTTTGTGCTGAGTTCCTAAAGACGTTCTGGCAAATTTATCCATGTTTTCCTCAAAGCGCTGTGATTTTTATTTATTTAGGAAATCCTGCCCTACTCTCTCAGTTTGCCTGACTGCTGAGACAAAAGCCACACAATGAGTCGGCTTAACAACACGAGTTTATTGGCTCCCGGTTTGGAAGGCTAGAAGTCCAAGTTCAAGGCATAGGCAAGACTATGCTCTTCCCCACAGGTCTTGGGGCGCTGTGGTGCGGGCCTGCCGCAGCTCCTTGGCAGGTGTCCCGGCTCCAGTCACAGCCATCTCGTTTCCTCTGTCAGCTCTTCCCGGTTCCTCTGACCTCGGGCTTCGGGCTCCTCCCTGTGGCTTTCTCCGGCTCCCGCTTTGTCCTCTTTCTAAGGTGTCCAGGAAGGGAGGTCAAGACCCACCCTGATGCAGCTGGCCACACCCTAACCAAAAACAGCCTCTTCCAGAGGTGCCTCTTACACCTGAGTTCACACCCACAGGAATGTGCACAGCGACTAAGAACACCTTAATTCAACTCCCCACCCCTCCCCTGAGATGCTAATATTTGCTCTTACTTTCTACCAAAAGTTTTCTCATTTTGCCCTTCACCTGAGGTCTTTAATTCAATTGGCAGAGGTCTTTGTGGAAGTTATGAGAAATGTGTAGATTTCTTTTTTCTCCATACTCAACACCAATTATGGAAAAATCTATCCTCTCCCCATCCTGCAGTCTTGTACTAACACGTCCACGTGAATGTATTTTTAAATAAATTTTTTTAGAAATTTAAATAAAAAAAATTTAAGCATTTTAAAAACTGAATGGAATATAGAGTATCAAGTAGCCTTATTCAACAGTAATTTTTTTCATTTTTCCTTTTTTTCATGAATTTCCATTCATATGTACATATGTACATGGGTTAGGCTTTTCTAAAAACATAGTCACATCATTTGTGAATAATGATATTTGTTTCTTCTTTACAATTCTTCTTCCTTCTAGTTCTTTTTCTTGTCTACTGCACTGACAAGGACATCAGCACAATGTGAATGGAAATGATTCGTGAGCTCATTATGTTGTGTTTGAACTCAGAGGGAAGGCTTTCAGATTTTCACCGTTGGCTATGATGCTTGCTGTAGCTTTTTTTATACATTAAGTTGAATGATAGACAGTTGGTGTCATTCGACAATTTTTTACTTACAAAAACAGCAATTTCACATGTTTCTACTGAATAGATGCCTTTATCAGTTAAACATAGTTCCCTTCTATTCCAATATATTTTAAAGGTTTAAGGTAATTTTTAAAAATCATGAATGATGCTGATTTTTTTCCAAATCTCTTTTCTGCATCTAGCGAGTTAACACATATTTTAATGTTTTATTGTTAATGTGGTGGATTACACTGATTTCTAAATACTAAAACAATCTTGTATTTCTGCATTAAACCCAACATTTCTTATTTAATATTTTGTTTCTATTTTCTGGAATGAGATTGTCCTGTGATATTATTTTCTTATATTGTGTCTTTGAATATTATATATGCACAATCTCTCTCTGCCACCTTTAATTCTGATTTACTGTGTTAGTTGTCTTTCTCTCTTCTACATGTCTTTTAACTTCTTTTCCATATTTTCTATGTGTTTGTCTCTTTCTGATGCATTTTGGTTAATTTCTTCCGATAAATTTCCAGTTTTTTGTGTGTGTTTTTTTCCTCAGCTGTGTCTAAATTCCTGCTAAACCTCTCCTTTGAGATTTTATTTTCTTTTTTATGTTTTAGAAGCTTTATTTCAAATCTATTTGGCCACTTTTCATTGGTCCTTGTCCCCTGCATGTATTTTTAAAAATTTTGTTATTTCTTTAAATATGGTAATGATTAGCTATTTTATATTCCATGACAAATATATGACATCTTTGTAGGCCTCTTTGTCTTTGCTCTTATTTTTCTGATATTTCTCACCTGTGGTACCTTATTTTCTTGTATTTTTTGTGATTTCTCTGCCTGGTACTCGTAGTCCTTGAAAGTTGTAGTTGCTGGAATGCCAGGAGACTGGGATGAAGTTTTTAATCTCGAGAGAGCTGGCTTTTGCTTCTGTCTGCCAACTGTGCACACATACCAAGCCCATCTAAAACCATTAGAGTATTCCTTCCAGGTGTTTGATTTCTTTGTTGTTGCTTATTTGTTTTTTATTACCCTCCCCTTTTTGCCGCGTGCTTGCTGTCTGTTCTCGGTGTCCGTTCACTGCCCACTCATCTGCAGTTTTGCTTATCTGCCTTTTTGTTGCGTCACCTTGCTGAGTCGGCTCTCCGCAACGCTTGCCGGCTGGGTGGCACCCCACAGTGTGCGGCAAGCCTGTCTTCACAACAAGTCCCCGGGACACAAACCCAGGGCCTCCCATATGGTAGGTGGGAGCCCAATTGATTGAGCCACAGCTGCTTCCCAGGTGTTTGGTTTTTGAACACCCAAGAACTGTGAAGTTGGGCTGCCAGTACACTAAAGAGCCAGCTTATGGTTACAACATCCAGAGGACCTCATCCCACTCTTCTTAGCTTGCAAAGGTTCAGAGAGCAATTTTCATTGCAGTCCCTGAGATTATAGCCCTTTGGGGGCCAAGGGTTTCTTGATGAAGCTCTTGTTAGACTCTTCCCCTTGGGCAGACCCTGGGTTTCTTCTCCTGAATCCATGTCATGCAGTAGAGTGACACTGAAGTTCAAGGTCACATGTATTTGGCCAGCATCCTCAGTGTCAAAGCCGGCTTTGTGAGTGCGCTGCTTACCTCTCTGGGATTCCATCTTTACTTAATCTCTTTACCTGTGTGTTTCTTGCTTTCTTGCCAGATATCAATGTTTAAAAAAATATATAATCCTATATTTTTAGTTGTTTTCCACAGGAGGGCCAGTCTCTATTATTGGAAAGCAAAATTCAAAGGCAATATTTTTGTATAATTACTTTGTACTTGGCTCCTTTTCTGTTGTGATATGCGTCATGTAGTCAATGAATATAATTAGCAACCCTCAGGTCCCAGCTTATTTATTTCCTGGAGAAGCTGAGGCAGAGAAACAGAGAGAATCCTAAGTACACCAGTACTTATTAGTCCCACGGCATACTGGCCCACCTGGCATGGCAATAATGAAGATTACAGCATTGACTTGGTAGAGGAGTCTCTCTAGAGAGAGCCCCTACTGTCTCTTCATTCTCTTCCCCTAATAAAATAATACGAAACGGAGTCAGACTGCTCCCCCTGGACTTAAGCCCTCCATTTGTGAGCCCAACCCCCCATTTCCCAATGCATCTGAATCTTTCACTTGGTTCACTGGCAGAAAGGAAATGCTCACGGTGTCTCCTGGGAGGGATTTTGTCCCCCAGGGACATTTGACAATGTCTGGAGATATTTGGAGGCTGTTACAACTTGGGGAGGGGTGTAGATGGGGGAGAGTACTGCTGCCATCCAGGGGAAGAGGCCAAGGATGCGGCTAAACATCCCACAATATGCAGGCAGACTCACCCAACCAGGATAGTTGTCGATGGTGCGGAGGTGGAGACCCTCTGGCACATGATGAACCCAGAGAGTTCTACCCATGAGAGGATGACTTCCTCCAAGAGGAGAGGTAGAAGAAAGTATGGGCTACATTCTCAGCCAAATACTATTCTATGCTCATATGGGCGAGAGTCCTAATCGGTCGGCCCTTCTCTAAGGTATTAATAAAACCAACGTCATACAGCAAACTTGCACCATCTCTGGGCTGAGAGAAACTTTTCACCAAATCCTTCATGTGTATATTGTATACTAAGCGCTCAGGAAAATCAAGACATTTCAGGACAAATTAAATTCCCACAAGAGGCAATTTGATCAAGGGTTTCCCGAGACAGTTGTGTAATAATTTAACCAAAATCTGATTATTAGAGTTGCTGAATCAACACACAACATCAACAATTTCAGGGAAGCGGACTTGACCCAATGGATAGGGCATCCGCGTGCCACATGGGAGGTCCACGGTTCAAACGCCGGGCCTCCTTGACCCGTGTGGAGCTGGCCCGTGCACAGTGCTGATGCGCGCAAGGAGTGCCGTGCCATGCAGGGGTGGTCCCCGCATAGGGGAGCCCCATGTCAAGGAGTGCGCCCCGGAAGGAGAGCCCCCTAACGCGAAAGAAAGTGCAGTGTGCTCAAGAATTGTGCCACACACACAGAGAGAGTTGACACAAGATGATGCAACAACAAGAAACGTTCCTGGTGCCGCTGATAAGGATAGAAGTGGTCACAGAAGGACACCCACCGAATGGACACAGGGAGAAGACAACAGGTGGGGGAGGGGAGAGAAATAATTTTTTTTAAAAAATCAACAATTTCAGTGGCTTCCATTCAGGAGACCACTTTCCCTCAGAAACAAAATAATTCCTGAGAACTTGAGAAGCAAAGAGACTCTCCTCAAGAAGATTCAACCAATTTTAATGCTGATGTTTAACTTATAGCACAAAATATATAAAATGTTCATGATTCTATTCCAAATAATGTACCAGCAGACTTGAAGTCTTTTATGAGAAGAAGTGAAATCACCTCTAGGAGGTCTGAATCAGTCTGGGTTCAATCAGAGCAGCAGAAATATGAGTCAGGAAGTAGAACCAGGGATTTATTATAGGAATTAGACCTTCTGCAATTGTGGGGTGGTGGAGTCATCTGTGCCAGGCCGTTGTCTCTGCATCTCATGTTGAGCCTGACTGAAGTCACTGCAGACCGGCAGTGGGAAGGTGAGCTTGGCATTGATGAAAGCAAAGACACATTGACACCTGCATCTGTTTTGCTACCACCAGCCTCGATGCAATGGGTAGCCTGCCAGAGAAACTGGTCCTCTTTGCAATGGCAATGTACATGCACTTGGCCCAGAGAACCAGAAGGAGGATACCTGGCAGGAGCTGGACGAGCTGTGTGTCCAGGGGATTATCCCATGTTGACAAGGTGAGCCAGTAGATAGGTAACAATGTACAAGGTAGTCTGTACCAGAGTATAACCAGCTTCACTTCTGCCTTCCAAATCTCATGCAACTTTCTCTCAGGCCAACCCCAACCTTGAACCACAGAGGGAAGGGAATTCTGGGAAATACAGTCAAAGCCACCACAAGTATCTTGCTTTCCAAAGGAAGAGCAAATACTCATGGATAAGCATTTCCTACACTGAAATTAGTGGATGATTGTAGGAGAGGCTGGCAGCAGCTTTGGGAATGTGAATGCCAGAGCCGGGACTTCCGGCTGCCACGGGAGTCTTTCACAGGGAGCTCTGGATGTAAGACGATCTGAATCATGGGCTTCATGTTTCAGCTGGCAGCTAAAACTGTCATTAGAACTGGCCATACCGGGGGTTGGAAGCTAACTCCTTGGAGATTGTGACAGTTATATATTTTATATATATATAACTTATATATTTTAGGACTGCAAAAGCTCATTGGGAAGATGAAATAAAGCTGGAATTTTGATTTGACTAACAAATCAAAAGAAAGGAACATATAATAATTTCTATAGAATTCGAGAAGGCATTTGATAAAAATTCATCCTTTTGTGCTTTTAAAAGAATGATTAATAGGGAAGTGGACTTGGCCCAGTGGTTAGGGCATCCGTGTACCACATGGGAGTTCCGCGGTTCAAACCCCGGGCCTCCTTTACCCGTGTGGAGCTGGCCCAGGTGCTGTGCTGTTGCACGCAAAGAGTGCCGTGACACGCAGGTGTGTCCCTGTGTAGGGGAGCCCCACGCGCAATACTGTAACAACTGTACACCAGTAAACTAGACAATGTAGATGAAATAGACCAATTCCCAGGAACATACAAACTACACTGACCCTAGAAGGAATAGAAGACCTCAACAAAACAATCACCATAAAGAGATTCAAACAGTCATCAAAAATTCCCCAAAATGAAAAGCCCTGGACCAGATGGCTTCACAGGTAAATTCTACCAAGCATTCAAAGAAGATTTAATACCTATCTTACTCTAACTCTTCCAAAATATTTAACACGAAGGAATGTTACCATACTCACTCTATAAAGCCAACATCACCCTCATACCAAAGTCAAACAAAGCTTTTATAAAAAAAGAAAATTATGGCCTATTTCCTTAATGAGAATAGATGAAAAAATCCTCAACAACCTGCTAATTGAATCCAGCAACACATTAAAAGCATTATTATTCATCATGATAAAGTGGGTTTTATACCAGGCATTCAAGAGTGGTTCAACATAAGAAATTCATACAGTGCAAAACATCACATTGGTAAATTGAAGAATGAAAATCATATGATCATCTTCATTGATGCAGAAAAGGCATTTGACAAAATCTAGCATTCTTTCTTGATAAAAACACTCCAAAAGATAGGAATTGAAGGACGCTTTCTCAACAAAATGAAGGGCATCAATAAAAAACGCACAGCTACCATACACTCAGTGTTGAAACACTGAAAGATTTACCTTTGAGATCGAGAACAAGACAAAGATGCCCACTGTCACCACTGTTGTTCAATATTATGCTAGGGGTTCTAGCTAGAGCAGAAAAAGAAATAAAAGATGTGCAAATTAGAAAGGAAGAAGCAAAACTTTTGTTACTCACAGATGGTATGAACTTATACCTAGAAAGTACTGAAAAGACTACAACAAACTACTGGAGCTAATAAAGAAGCTCAGCAGAGTGGCAGGATACAAGATTAATATACAAAGATCAGTGGTGTTTTTATACACGACTAATGAGCCATCTGAGGAGGAATTCAGGGGAAAAATTTCCATTAACAAAAGCAACTAAAAGAAACAAATATTTAGGAATAAACTTAACCAAGGATGTAAATGATCTCTATTCAGAAATTTACAATGCACTGCTAAAAGAAATCATACAAGACCTAAATAAATGGAAGAACATTTCATGTTCAAGAATTAGAAGACTAATATCATTAAGATGTCAATTCTACCCAAATTGATACACAGATCTAATGCTATCCTGACAAAAATCCCACCATTTTTGAAAAAACTGGAAAACACAATTAGCAAATTTATTTGGAAGTGTAAGGGGCCCCGAATAGCCAGAAACATCTTTTCAAAAGGAGGAATGAAGTTGGACGACTCTCATTTCTGGATTTTAAATCATATTACCCAGCTACAGTAGTTAAAAGGAGCTTGGTACTAGCACAAAGATAGACACATAGATCAATGGAACCTAACTGATGGTTCACTAACAGATTCTCACATCTGGGGTTAAATGATTTTTGAAAAGGCTGTCAAGAACACCAACTACGGCAGAACAGTCTATTCAACAAATGGTACTGGAAGAACTGGAACTCCATATCCAAAATAAAAAAGGTCCCTATGTCTTACCTTATACAAAAATTAACTCAAAATGGATCAAAGACCTAAATATAAATTCCATAACCATAAAGTTCCTAGAAGAAACTATAGGGAAACTTCTTCAAGACCTGATGGTAGACAGTGGTTTCTTATACCTTATACTGAAAGCACAAGCAACCAAAGAAAAAAGGAATAAATGGGACCTTCTCAAACTTAAACTCTTTTGTGATTCAAAGGACTTTATCAAGAAGGTGAAAAGGCAGCCCACTCAATGGAAGGAAATATTTGGAAACCACATATCCCATAAGTGTTTGAGTTCCATTCTATATAAAGAGATCATACGACTCAACAATAAAAGAGCAAGCGATCCAATTTAAAAATGTGAAAGACTTATACAGACATTTCTCCAAAGGTAAACAAATGGTGAACAAGCACATGGAAAAATGTTCAATATCATTAGTTATTCTGGAAATGCAAATCAAAACTATAATGAAATACTATCTCACACCTCATAGAATGGCCATTATTAAAAAACAAAAGAGGAAACAAGTGCTGGAGAGGATGTGGAGAAATAGGAATATTCCTTCATTTTGGTGGGAATGTAGAATGGTGCAACCTCTGTGGAAGGCAGTTTAGTGGTTCCTCAGGAAGCTAAATATGGAAGGGCCATATGACCTGGCAATCCCTCTACTAAGAATAAATCCAGAAGAACTGAAAACAGTGTCACAAATAGACATTTGCACATCCATGTTCATAGCAGCATTATTCCCAATTACCAAAAGATGGGAATCAACACAAGTGTCTATCAGCCAATGAATGGATAAACAAAATGTGGCATATACATTGATGGAATACTACACTGGTGCAAGAAGAAATGAAATTGGGACCCATATGAAAACAAGGATGGGACACATATGAAACAGTGTGAACATTATGCCATGTGAAAGAAGCCGACACAAAAGGACAAATATTGTACTGGCTCATTGTATGTAGAATTTTTAATTAGCTTGACTTTGAAAGCGTGGAACTGGGTAGAATTGATGGTAACATAGGATAGTGGCTATGACTAACAACACGACTGTCTTATGAACAAGATTGTGGCTTAAAGGGGAACCTTAGGGATGTACTGTCAATTGAAAGAAACCTCGGGAATAATCTAGGGACTGAATAATATAGTGAGCCTGCAGGTGGATGAGGATTGTGGTTAATAGTACAAATACAAGAATATTCGTGTATGAACTAGAAGAAATGTACATCACTATTACAAGGTCGTAAGTATATAGAGATGCACGGGGGAAATACAATTAATGTAACTTATGGACTATAGTTAGTAATACTGTAATATTCTTGCATCAATGTCAAAAAAGTTACTCTAGCAAAAGTAATGGTCAATAATAGGGGCATATGGGATTTTAAAATTTTTTACTAAGGAAAACATTCAAACATTTACTGAGGTGATGACTGCACAACTCTGATGAAAGTGAGAGCCACTGAGTGTACACTTTGGATAGACTGTACAAGGCATGGGACTATATACCAGTGAACCATGGGTGGAAGATGGACTGTGGTTGTAGTTAACAGTACAAATATGAGAGTGTTCTCTCATGAACTATAACAAATGTACAATACTAATACATGGTGTTACTCTTAGGGGGTGTATGGAAAAATATATCAAATGTAAGCTCTGGACCACAGTTAGTGGCAATAGTCTGATTATGTGCTTTCCCAGTCTGTAACAAATGTTCCACAACCATGCAAGGTATTGGTGGGGGGCTGAGGTGTGGGAATTCTGCACATGATGCATGATTGCTTTGTGAGCTCACAACTTCTAATAAAGTTTTTTTCTAATGAAAAATAGAAATAAATAAAAATAAATATGCACAAAGGGCATTGAAGATGCATCCAAGTATGTAAGTTAAGACTCACAGACAGGCTGAAATGCAGCATATGTTGGATGGGCAGGGAGGTGCCTTGGCTCACTTGTCCCCAGAGACACATTTCAGTTTCAACCAGAAGCTCAGGGAACTTTTCCCATCTGGTTCTGTGTCTAAACCAGGAGAGGAAAATCTTGGCGAGGGCCAGGTGCAAATAACGAGGACCCAAGTGAGAACAGTCCAATCAGGTAAGCTTCTTTAAATTCAGATTAATTGGAGGAAAAAAGCGTTGGAAAGAGGGGGAACCACTCTTTCCCAGCAGCCCCCCCCAGACTCCCCAAAAGACTAAGACATGGCAATGGCTGGTTTTCTGGAGGCTGAGGCCCCGGGCAACATGAAGAGGCATCAGGAGGGAAGTAGCCGCTGGACTAAGGGGGCAGGTAGGACCTCAGCATGGATTTAGGTATGTGAGTGCCCTGTTACAAACTCAGACACGACCCTCTCTGAGCCCACGATTCTAGAAGATGAGATTCCTTTCCTTTAGCCCAAAATCTGAAATTCACTCCCAGAGAGAGGCATGCAATGGCAGGGTAGGGCTTACCTAATTTCGTGGCCTTGAAAAGGATCATTTGAACGTCCAGTAAAACCCGTTCATTCAAGACGTCATTAATTCCCAGACAAGCGTGAACATTTTGGTGTAACTCCGGATGTCAATGTTTAAGGCACATTCTATCATTTGGGCCTGCTGTGAATCCAAATGTTCTCATCACTTTGCTTCAATTGTAGCTATTGATTTGGATACTACTCGTACAACATTAAGAAAGTCGAGCTAATTTTCTTTGAAAAAGAAATTGTTTCTGTAATTTAGGCTTAAGTGATTCAAATATGACCTCTCTTGTCTTCAAGTCAGCAGTTTTGGGCAATGAAATTTATTGAAACAGTCCGTGCAGTAGGTTATAAAAATACATGGCACCAACCTCGTTATGTCATTCTCTGTGCTGTTTTAAATATTATACTTATGTTTCGTAAATTATAAATGTGCTCGTTACTATTAACTGTAAATATTTATTGCATTAAAAAATGTGCTTTGTGTTAAGTAATTTGGAACAAGTTCCAGGTGTGGTACTTAGCATAAAAAATGTCATGGCTTGACTTTGCGTAGGATCCTCAGAATAATGAATTATTTATAAAAAATTCATATTATTTATATGAGTGATTCACCTCCTTTTAAATGTGCAAACATAAAGATGTGGCCATGTAGAACTATCTATGAAGTGTGCTCTTCAAATGAATTCTTCTTTTTGAAGAAATGTTATCAAATGCCTCTATCACGATGTACGGCAATCTGTGTGGCAATGTTAAATGCTCTGTGGTAAGCTGATTATTTACGTTGTAGAAGAGAAGAAATGGGTTTTATTCCTTAATATGATAAAACAAAATTTATGCAATGGACAGATGCATGTATTTAGTGTTAAATAAAAAAGAAACGCTGTTGCATGAATGTCATCCTTGGTTGCTGCCCCACGGTTCCTGAGTTCCTTGGACCTCCCCTCAGCTGAATCATCCAGAATCCTGCTTGTTGCAAAATGCAGATTCCTCCAGTCCCCCATTGACTTAGGACTTCCGGGAGAAAGGCCTAAACACCTGCATTAGATAAGTTATAGGTTCACACACACGCAAAAGGCTGCATTTTTGCAACAAGAACCCTGGGTGATTCTTCAGAACACTAGAGATTTGGTGTGTTTTATTTCATTTTTAAAATATGTATTTAACTTTTGAATATGAAAGCCATTCTCATGGTTCAAAAATCAAAGCATAGAAAGGTATCCTGCAAAAAGTCTCTCTGCTGCCACTGTTCCCTGTCCTCTTTACCCCCGTCTAACCGGTGGCAGTTGTTGTCAGTTTCTTGCGTGGACTGCTGCACAGGTTTACGCATAAACAAGTAAATACAAATAGGTATATTTCCTGCATTCACCACCATTTTACAGAAATGGTAGTGTATTGTATACACTGTTTAGCCCCTTGCTTACTTCACTATCTTGGACGTCTTTCCAGGTCAGTATATAAAGTGCGTCCTCATTCTTTCTTACACTTAGCACAGCAGTCCCTGATTTCTTTACCCAGGCTCCCACTGATGGGCATATAAGTTGTTTCCAGTTCTTTGCTATCATGAACCCTGCTGCAATGAAGATCAGAGACTATTTCTTGCATGACCTAGAGTCGCTGTAGAAAAAAATCCTAAGTGTGAAATGGCAGAAACACAATGCATATACCTTTATCATTCTGACAGTTATTCCAAATTGCTCTCTTTAGGGTTTGAATACTGAGGTTTAAGAGCCACTGCTTTCAGGGATAATCCTAGACATCAGAGAGCAGGAAAGCCCTTGAAAATTAGGAATTGAAACAAGAAAATCTAGCTGAAAATTCAGGCTGTCTAGACTACCACTTGCCTGAAGTCTACCTTTTCTTTCTTTCCCTCTGGGAGACACTGTGTGTGTGTGTATGTAGAAACGGTAATAGATTCTAAGGTTGAATTTCCAAAGACAGCAAGGACAGTTGGAATTTAATTCATGAATTGTTTCATCCATTCCTACAGGGCTAATTGTCAGGGAACAAATTCTTATTCCTTTTGTCACCAATTCCATTTATTTGAAGTTGGCGCACTCGTTGGCTTAGCCAATGTTCAAGTCTTTGGGAATATTTAAAATATTCAACAGCCATGGTAAGGGAGTAAGAGAGACACCCAAAATCCCAAAGTTGTAAAGGAAGGAGGCTGAGAGCAATGGAGTGACCCAGGCACAGTGGATGCAAACAGAGGCCGTCGAATCTCCCTGCAACCCAGGTGAGAAGAGCTAACCCCAGGGTTGGATGCAGTCAGCAAATTCCTAACACACCAGGCTGACAGCCATGGGAAGGGGCCCCCAAATGTGGGCACGAGTGCAACCACCTCCATGGTGCCATCTTGGAAGAAGGCTCTCTTCTCCGCAGATCTCCCACCACTTCCCCTGCCATGCACCCCACTCCCTCGATGGGCGACCCGAACTGACTACAGTTAAACTGTAAAGGGTCTCTGCAAGTGTCAACAATTTAAATAGATAAAAGTAAATCATTCATCACTGAGCCCGTGCTAGACCCTGTATCTCTAGTTTTACTGAGTTAGGTGGGAAGACAGACAGACTAAAACCTATGAGTCAGAGACACCCAGGCATAAAAAGCTCAATTGACATTTAAGGTTGGTCCATTGTAATTGCTCAGAGCCGCACCCAAAGCCCAGGGGACATTTCCTATTAGAAACCTGGGACCTGCTCTTTGGAAGCACGCTGCCTACAGTGTCAGAAAAGCAAGCTCTATTCCTGCACAGACAGTAATATAAAAAGCTTAACATTGTCTTAGAACCATTGGATTGTTGGAGTTGGAAGACACCCCAGAGGATGCCCAGACACACCCTCACATTTCACAAAGGAGGAATTGAAAAGAAACTTGCATGATTTCTGTTTCCAAATGGCCATAGCCTTTAGGGGAATGAAGATTCATTGGCGTGGAGATGACACGGGGGGCGGTGAACAGAGGTTTCTCAGCCCCTTCTGCGGGGGCGGGGGGGGGGGGGGCCAATCCACACAGGCCTGTCCTGCAGCCAGCCAGGCAGAGAACTTTCCATTCATTGGGCACAATATTGGTAAACAGTGGCTTCGCATACAAAAGAGATGGCTAGCATTTCTCACGGGTCTCCTATCCCTCAGCTACAAACTGAACTGTGTTCGATAATATAAAAATGAGTTTCTGATCTACCCCCGAGCCAGGCCCAAGAGATCAAGCGTTTTGCTGCAGATCACACGTGAATGTTGACTTCTCAGGGCTTTTCCCCACTGCCCCTTCCTGCCTTCCACAACAGCCCAGTGGTCCTCAGTGCTTCTCAGATGGACTGAACTAGCTTTGCCTCTCCAGTGTGCGCTGGAACAGTCTATGTTGCTGTGCCCACCCTTGGGGAATCACCGAGGAACTCGTGCTCAAAGTGTGGTCCCTGGACCAGCTGCGTTGACATCACCTGAGAGCTGATTAGAAATGCACAAGTTCTGCCTCCTACGTCATCATAATCAGCACTTTAACAGATCACTGAGTGATTCTTATGCATATTAAGTTTGTGGTCACTGACCTAGGACATCGTTTGCTGTGATGAAATTCATTTTAGGGCCCTGTACCATCTCTGTGCCATCTAGTAGCGTCTATACTTTCCCTGAGGCATTCTGGGTCGAGGGCCTTGGAATCCCTTTCCTGGTGTAGCCCGTGTGGTGAACACAAGCTCAGGCCACCTAGAGTGGCAAAGTCCCCTAGTGTCCCTGGACTGGCAGTGCAAGATCCCATGACATTAGCCTTGCAGGACTGCTCACCCAGATCAGCCCAGCGTCCTGTTCAGTCTCACCATGCAATCGATGATTCTTTCTCTAAGGGTCCTGGCTTTTATCCTATGCTGCCTTGAATTATATTTTGATGTATGAATGCTGGGTTTTCCCCCAGGAAAGGGGTTGACAAACATTTTCTGTCAAGGGCCAGAAAGTAATGCCATCCAGTCTCCACCACGACTACTCAATTCTGCCCCTGCAGAATGAAAGCAACCATCGAAAATACTTACTGAATATGGCTGTGTTCTCATAAATCTGTATTTGCAAAAACAGATGCTGGATTTCACCTGGGAGCTGTAGTTTCCTGACCCCTGCATGAGACTAATATAGTTCTCTAGGCACAGGAACCTTTCCTCTTTCTCTCTCTTTCTTTCTTTCTGTCTCTCCCTCCCTCCTTCCTTCCTTCTCTCCTCCCTCCCTCCCTCCCTCCCTCCCTCCCTCCCTTCCTTCTCTTACTTATATTTTGCCTATTTCAGGGCCTGAATCAATGCGGAAAACACAAAATTCACCTTCTGGAGCCCTAGGTTATCTGTCGCTCACAACCACGGCCTGGAGCATGGGTAGCCAAAGTGAAGCAGGGTAAGAATTAGCTCATCAAGTCTGCCTTTTAAGAACCTATTAATATTTACCTGTATACCACTTCCAATAGAACTGTCAAACGACCTCCATTTGTGACGCACAGAGTCACTCATCAACAGTGATATGCACTCCCACGCCAGGAATAATTTTCCCAGTTGTACCTAGAGATCCTTCTCCCTGGCTGCGGGCGGGTGAACGGATTGAGAAGGGTAATACGGTGCGAGCATTTGCATCAAGGCCGGTGTCTATGGGAGGTAGCTGTCCAATGTACGAGCTCTGACTGTGGGAAAGTATGCACCCAGTAGTGGTGACATAATTCACCATCATTAAAAAATTACCCCCACACTAGACAAGAGGAAAAGGCCCCCGGCCCCCAGACTGTAAGCACTGATGCATGTCATGCATGTGATGCATTCTAATTGGCAAGTAAGCTGAGGAAAGCCATGTGAAGACCAAAAGGGGAGCATTCTCACGATAAGCCCCAAAGATTGCTTATTTAGAACCAAACTCTGTCCCCAACATTCCACTCTTCCCAGCCTGAGGCAGACTTGTGCCTCTTAACTCACTCTTCTCCCCACGACCCCATAATGGATCTGTGGCATCCGCAGCCAGAGCAATCAAGGAGTTATATGCATAAGGAAAAGGAAGCTACTATTTGGTGACAATATGATCCTCTACCATACACAGTGTCATGCAGCCGCCAAGGGCCCGGGGCTCACAAACCCGCCTGGCTCCGCCCCTTCCCTGTAGAAAGTTAATCTCTTAGAAGCCAACTTGTAGTAGAACCTAAGTCTGGCTGGTGAGGAGTGAGGAGGGAGGCAGTGATGGGCGACTCTCCCCACTAGCCCCCCACCCCACCCCGCTCCTGTCCTGGCCCATCTCACAGCAGTCCTGGGACATAACCTGTCATCTGCACCCTGGGCAGGAGGGAGAGTGGTCAAGAGTCGGGAGCGATGGGGCCTTTCCCAGGAAGCTTTGCATCAAAGAGACGGGAGCAGGGCCCCCCAAGTGTGGAAGCAACAGCTTTACATAAACTGTGCCACCAGTTCAGATCCCTTTAATAAAGTCTTTATTTCAAAGACAGAGAGAGGAGCGTAGATGAGGGCCCCAGGCAGGAGGAGTGGGGAGACTTACCCCCCAAAGGAAAGGGAAGCTCTCAGGCCTGGAGAGCCCGAGACAGGGCTGTCAGGGGAGCACCATCCCCTCCTGCCTTAGGGGAACAGGCACGTCGGGGTCTAAGGTCTACCTCTTCTGTCTTGAGTCTTTGTCCCTATCCTTCCCCTGGATGGTTTCTACAGGAAGGGGGGATCTTAGTCTCGTGGAAACGGCCCCAGTTCTGTGTGTTGGGGGGGGGGGAGACCGAGGACCGAAAGGACCTGCAGATGAGACCCCTGAGCGCTAACGAGGGAGCCCGTCCACAAGAGGGCGCTGTGCAAAACCCCGTCCCCGCTGTCAGCCCTGGGAGGACCCGAACCCCCTAAGCCGGATGTGGCCCCCCTGCTTCCGCTTGGGAGGGTCCAGAAAGTGGGGCGTCTGACTGCGGCCTCACGTCAGCGGAGGGTGGCGGTTCAGGAAGCATCAGGTGCCAAGGTGAGGACCCTGAATGTGGGAAGGGATCACCCCACCCACAACAAAGGGACCCATAAAGTCCTGCCTCTTTGGTGAACCCCGGGGGGCCCCAGCAGCGCTCGCCGGGGGGCGACTCCTGTCTGGAGGCCGCAGGGAAGGGTGGGCCTTGGAAGAGTCGCCGGAGTCTGCAGAGGGAGGGGGCGTCGACCCTAACTGGGGCCCTGGCGAGGGTCGTGAGTGCTAAGGAGGCGACTTCCCAGAACCCGGCCCCTACTGCTCGGCTTGGCAGGCCCCAGACAATGGCGGTGCAACATGGCGTGCAGCATGGCGTCCCGCCTTCCCCCGCTCGGGGCTCGAGGAGGCAGGCCTTCCTCTGAGGCCTTCAGTAGTGAGGAATTCCATGCCCTACGCGGGGCCAAGATCAGAACCTTGAGTCAGGGCTGAGGGGAGCACCTGCTGGGGAACTGTGGGTGCCCCGGGCCTCACCCCTGCCGTCGGGCCTCGTGGGCCCCAAACAGCCCTGGCAGGAAGTGTGGCTTTTCCCGACTTCCGGCTCTAAGGCCCCGGATGTGAGACGCTTGGTCCGAGGAGCATGGCCTCGACAGCCTAGGATGGAGCCCCAGAACCGATGAGGTGTCAGGGTGGGACACTGAGTGAGGAAATGGGAGCCACTCGCCCACCCCACAGTGGAGAGGGCGGCTCTGAGCCCCTCTTCTGCTTTAGTCCTGGGAGACCCGGCGAGAAGTCGAAGGGCTCCCCTGACCCTGACTTCAGCCCGGACGGTCTCACGGAGATCAAGGCTGCGTTTAAGGGCTGGACGCCCAGTTGAGCAGAGTGGGGAGCCCCAGGCCCTGGCTGGATGAAGGGGGAAAGGCTATATGAGGAATGAGGGATCCCCCAGCCCAGCACAGAGGACGAGGTACCAAGCTCTGCCTCTGCTCCTGGCCCTGGGAGCCAAGGCCGTCAGGCTGAGGTGCCGCTCATTCCCGGGGGCACAGGCGTCCCAGAGATGAGAAGCGCCAGGCCTAGAGAGAGAGTTCCCGGTGAGCAGAGGGAGGGAACTAGTCCATACCAGGCCCGCGGGAGAGGGCAGCGTGGCCATGCAGGCTGTGCGGAGCCCGCCCCTGCCGTCGGCCGGGCAGACCCGGGCGTGTGGACAGGATGAGTCTCGCGCACGTCTCCGCGGCCATCTCAGGGAGGTGGGGAGCCTGGTCGAAGGGGGCAGCCTCAGGTCAGCAGAAGGGGGCCTTTCAGAGCTTGCTGGAGGCCAGGTGAGGACGCTGACGACTGAGGAGACCACCGAGCCCGTAACAGTTGGAGCCACAAATCCCTCCCTCTCCTGTCAGCCTTGGGAGGCCAGGAGCAGATGTGGCCAGATGAGGCAACTTAGGGCTTCTGAGTAGAATGAGCAGAGCCCCCTGGCCTCCCTCCAGCATAGACGGCCCCACAAAGTGCTGCCCCCTCGCAGCCCTGGGAAGCCCCAGCTGGGACAGCCACTGGGGTTTACTTCTAACTTCCAGGCCTGGCCACTCAGGGAGGTGAGGGTCATGGTCCCAGGCGGGAAGCCTCAGGTGGGCTGCAGGAGGAGTCCCAGATCGTCCCCGAGGGCAGGACTAAAGGAGCCCCAATCCCAGGACAGTGGGTGCCTGGGGAGTCCAACCCCTGCTCCCAGTCCAGGGAGTCCAGGAACAGGGGTGGCCGGGCGCAGCTGGCGCTTCCTTCCTCCTCTGAGGTCTCAGGGAGGTGAGGACCTGTTTGGGATGGGAGGGCCACAGACCAGGAGCTGAGGATTCCCAGCATGTGCCGGGAGTCAGGGCAATGACCCTGAAGGGTGGGGGACCGCCCTCCCCAGGGCAGCAGGCACCCACCGCACCCCTCCCTGTGGCCCTCCCTCGGAGGCCCCGCAGAGGCCTCGGGCTGCCCCACCCTTCCCTTCTTCCTCAGGGGGTCTAAGAAGTGAGGCACTAAGGGGAGGCCGTGAGTGACTACCGAGGCACCCAAGAGCCCAGGGCAGAAGGGGCCCCACGGAGCGTCAGCCCTGGGCAGCGCGGCCCGCGTGGGGCCTGGGGCATCCCTTCCCTTCTCTCTGGCGGGTCCCAAGCTGAGAGGTGTCAGCTTGAGAGCAGCAGGGTGGGCAGGGCCCAGCTGCCCACAGTCCATCTGCTGGGGCTGGATGGGAAGGAAGGGGCCCTCCCCCACCCTAAAACAAGGGTCCCCGTTGCCAGCCCCGTGGTCACCCTCCTAAGTCCCCAACAGGGCAGACAGGCCGAGCCTCAGGCACACTGGAGCTTCCTCTGCAGGGTCCCACCGGCGCATTCCCTCCAGACTTCAAGCCCTGCGGGTCTGTCCCTGCCGGAGGGGCTCTCACCCTCTCGTCCTCCCTCCTCCAGGGCCTGCCTCATCTTCCTTCTTCCTTCCCTCCTGCTGCTGTCCCTGACCAGGCCCATCATGCCTCGCAGTCAGAAGAGTAAGCTCCGCTACCGGGAGAAATGCCGCCAGGCCCGAGAGGAGTCCCAGGGTCCCCACGGGGCTCAGGCCTCTGTGGAGGTGAAAGAGGAGGCTCCATCCTCCCCCTCTGCCGTTTCTGGGGGGTCCCCGCAGAGCTCCCCTGCTGCTGGCCATCCCGAGGAGCCTCCGAGGTCCCTGTCGCCCCTCACCCTGGCTGCGGCGGTCTCTGGTCCTAGAGCTGAGGAAGAGGCTGAGAGGCCCAGCTCCCCCGAGGCCCCAGGCTCCCCTCAGTCCCCGGGGTCCCCTGAGGCCCCGGGCTCTCCTCAGTCCCCGGGCGTCCCTCAGTCCCCGGGCTCCCCTGAGGCCCTGGGCTCCCCTGAGGCCCCGGGGTCCCCTGAGGCCCCGGGCTCCCCCGAGGCCACGGGCTTCCCTGAAGCCCCAGGCTCCCCTGAGGGCCTGAGCTCCCCTGAGGCCCTGGGCTCCCCTGAGGCCCTGGGCTACCCTCAGTCCCAGGGCTCTCCTGAGGGCCCGAGCTTCCCCGAGGCCCCGGGCTCCCCTGAAGCCCCAGGCTCCCCTGAGGCCCCGGGGTCCCCTGAGGCCCTGGGCTCCCCCGAGGCCACGGGCTCCTTCCAGATGTGCAGCTCCCCCCAGATGTGGGGCTCCCTCCAGACGTGGAGCTCTCCCCAGACGTGCAGCCCCCTCCAGACGTGGGGCGCTACCCGCCACTCTCGCCGAGACCCGCTCTCCAGGAAGGCCGCCTTGGTGCTGCAGTTCCTGCTGAACAAGTACAAGCTGAAGCAGCCCATCCTGAAGGCCGACATGCTGAAGCTCATCCGCAGGAAGTACAAGGAGCAGTTTCCGGAGATCCTCAGGATGTGCTCTGAGCGCCTGGAGCTGGTGTTTGGCCTCGACCTGAAGGAGCACGACGCCAGCGCGCAGTCCTACCTCCTGGTCAGCAAGCTGGATCCCAGCGAAACCAATCTGAGCGGCGGCTGGGGCTTGCCGAGGAACGGCCTCCTGCTGCCGCTCCTGGGGGTGATCTTCTTGAACGGCAACTGCGCCCCCGAGGAGGAGATCTGGCAGTTCCTGAGTTTGCTGGGCGTCTACAAGGGGAGGAGGCACTTCATCTTCGGGGATCCCTGGAAGCTCATCACCCGAGATTTGGTGCGCGAAAAGTACGTGGAGTACCGGCAGGTGGCTCAGAGCAGCCCTCCACGCTATGAGTTCCTGTGGGGCCCCAGGGCCCACGCTGTGACCAGCAAGATGAAAGTGCTAGAGTTTTTGGCCAAGGTCAACGATACCGTGCCCAGTGCCTTCCACTCCCATTACGAAGAGGCTCTGAAGGACGAGGAAGAGAGGGCCCAAGCCCGCGCTGCGGCCAGGGCTGGTGCTACCGCCAAGGCCAAGGCGCAGGCCCAGCCCAGCCAGGCTGCCAGCAGCTCCTGCCACCCTCAGGTCTGAGGCAGGTTTTCACTCAGGTTGACTGGGGCTGCCAGCCTGCGAAGCTGCAAGCAGTGCCCTGGCTGGAACAGGCCCCGCGCCTAGCTTCCTTGTGTTGCGGGTATACATAAGTAGCATAGAGATTTGTTCATTTAGATTCGCAGTTGAAGTTGATGCATGAAATGACTCACACATTTATTGCCCTTTGTCAGCTTTTTGCATACTAGTTTGAGGTTTTGAAAAACAAATGAGAAATCCTTGAATCTTTCTTAGCGAGCCAAACCAAGATGGCACGGTGCTGTTGTGGTTGTGCTTGGAAACGTACAAGGCCCCCATTGGACAATTGTGAGGATCACGGGATAGAGCAACCTTGGCTTCCTTGATTCCTGTTAGTCTTTTGGTCTGTTCTTGGATTTCCTTATTCCTTTCAGTCTTTCATTTGTAACATTAAAAGATACACACCTGGATTGCCTGAGCTTATTCACGAATGGGCAAGAGATTAAACCCTGTTGAATTTGACCTCTTGTCAACTGGCTCTTTTGTTCCTCGGACGTCCATTGAGCATGTGCCCTTTGGAGGCTTCGTGCCAGGACTGGGCATGTTGAGACAAAGAAGACGCACGCCTGCTCCTAGCATTCCAGAGCCTAAGAGCAGCGATCATGAAAGGAAGATGGGAGATCGGCTCCGAGGCCTAGAGAACACTAAGGGGTGGGGTGGGCAGTGCCCTCCCACGGGGCAGTCTGGGGCTTTGGGAGGCAGTTAGTGGTTAGGTGCTGTGGTGAGCTAGATGAGGCCACCGGGCTGCTGAGGCTCCGTGTTCCCGGGCTAAGCCTGGGGTGGAAACTGCTCTTAAGGGCTACTGAGGGATGGTGGGTCAACCCGAGAAGTCCCCCTGTGGCAGCTTGGGAGGGGTCCTGGTTCCTGTCCCCTATGCTGGTGAACACAGTGAGCACAGCGGGCGTGTATGCACATCGTGAGCAGAGAGTTCCAGGGACGCAAGGGGGACGCTTCCCGGAGGTGGGGTGCACAGCAGCCACTGGGAGGGCTCCCTTCCTTGGTCTGGGGCAGCGGGGGCCCACTCCATTAAAAGGGGCTGCAGATTCGGCTGTCTTGTGTGTCCTTTGGCAAAATCTGAGCAAGGGTTAGATTTTTAGTGGTGGTTAAATGAATGAAAATGGGCGGTTTAGAGGAAGAGCAGATGGGAGGGAGGGACGCTGTTGGTCATCGTTTTCATTTGCTAAAGGCTACCAAGGCAGTATACCAGAAATGGTTGATTTTTGCAGTGGGGATTTATTAACTTAAAAACTTCCAGTTCTGGGAGTGGAGGTGGCTCAAGAAGTTGAGCACCTGCCTCCCACATGGGAGGTCCTGGATATGGTTCCCAGCGCCTCCTGAAAAACTACCACCGTAGGGGCAGTGGATTTGGCTCAATGGATAGAGCTTCCACCTACCACATGGGAGGTCCAGAGTTCAAACCCAGGGCCTCCTGACCCGTGTGGTGAAGTGGCCCACGTGCAGTGCTGATGTGTGCAAGGAGTGCCATGCCACGCAGGGGTTTCCCCACGTAGGGGAGCCCGCACACAAGGAGTGCACCTCGTAAGGATAGCTGCCCAGTGCGAAAGAAAGTGCAGTCTGCCCAGGAATGGCACCGCACACATGGAGAGCTGACCCAGCAAGATGAGGCAACAAAAAGAAACACAGATTCCCATGCTGCTGACAACAACAGAAGCGGACAAAGAAGATGCAGCAAGTAGACAGAGAGAACAGACAACTGGGGCGGGGAGGGGGGTAAGGAGAGAGAAATAAATAAAATAATAAAAATCTTTAAAAAAAGAATGATTAATAATATAAGAATTGATGAATATATTTCATTATCATGGTAAAATGTAACCAAAAAGTTCAGCATCATGGTTTATAGGAAAATACTAGAAACATTCCATTAAAACCAAGGATAAGACAAGGATAATTTTATTACTGTTATGATTTATCTTTTGTCTGAATTTAAGCCAGAACAATTAGACTAGGGAAAGATATCAAAGGGCATAAAATTGGAAAGAAAGAGGTAAAGTTATTTTTATTCATAGATAAAATCATAATTTATTGCCAGAAAACACAACAGAATGAATTGAAAACCCATCACAAATGACAGGGAATTTTAGCAAATTTCTGGGTATAAAATTAGTATACAAAGAACAATACCTTTCTTACAAAAAAAAACAGGCAATTACAAGATATCCTGGAGAAGATTCTGTTTACAATAGTCTCAATGTCCTATATAAAGGAAATACCATGAAGTGGACTTGGCCCAGTGGTTAGGGTGTCCGTCTACCACATGGGAGGTCCAAGGTTCAAACCCCGGGCCTCCTTGACCCGTGTGGAGCTGGCCCATGTGAGGTGCTGATGCGTGCAAGGAGCACCCTGCCACGCAGGGGTGTCCCCGTGTAGGGGAGCCCCACGCACAAGGAGTGCACCCCGTAAGGAGAGCTGCCCAGCGTGAAAGAAAGTGCAGCCTGCCCAAGAATGGCGCTGCACACACGCAGAGCTGACACAAAACAAGATGACGCAACAAAAAGAAATACAGATTCCCGTGCCTCTGACAACAGAAGCGGACGAAGAAAAACACGCAGCAAATAGACACAGAGAACAGACAACTGGGGGGTGGGGGGAAGGGGAGAGAAATAAATAAATAAATCTTTTAAAAAAAGGAAATACCTAGAAATAATAAGAAATGTGTAAAATCTATGTAAAGAAAATTTTGAAAGAATTCTGTGGGACAAAAGAAATACATACCATACCTCTGGATAGAATGACTCAATATCATAAAATGTCAGTTCTCCCTAAATTCATCTGAAAATTTTATGCAATCTCAACAAAAATTCTGAGGATTTTTGGGAGGATATGCATGAACTTTATCTGAAGCTCATATGGAAGAATTAACAAGCAAGAAAAACGAGTAAAACTATGAAATATCAGAGCTATAAAGAGGGAACTAGCTGTATTAAAAGTTAAAATATTGTAAAACTATAATCATTAAAACTAGTGCAAGAATGTAGAGATCAATTGAATACTTGAGAAATTTCAGCAGTAGATTTAAATCCAAATGAGAATTTAGTATAGGATAAAGACAACACTTCAAATCTGTGTGGAAAATATGGATTCACCCAGAAAAGATATCGGAACTTGGTAATATTTGAAAAAATGTATTTTGGATCTCTACCTCCTACCTTACAAATATAATTAAATACAGACATGTGCTAGTCAAACATAAATAAATAGTAATGCAGCATGCAAACCGATAAAAATACACACTAAACATTTATATGTAAACCTTTATATTGTAAGGGGTACTGGTGTAGCTCAGTGGTTGAGTGCCTGCTCCTCATATATGAGGTCCTGGGTTTAATCCTTGGTACCTCCAAAAAAAAAATGCAGTGCAGAGAGGAAGAGATGTCCTTTTGGGAGTGGATGTGGCTTAAGCAGTTGAGCACCTGCTTCCCACATGGGTGGTCCTGGGTTCAGTTCCTGGTGCCTCCTAAAAACAAACAAACAGAGAAATAAAAACAACTCAGAGTTGCTGATGTGGCTCAGTGGTTGAGTGCCAGCTTTCCACATATAAGGTCCCCAGGTTCAATCCCGGCCCTGGTACCACAAGGAAATAAAATGAAATAAAAAAATAATACTAGGGAAAAAAACACAGAAGCCTTTTATAACACATAATTTATAGTGCATAAAACTGTTCTAAGTAATACAAAATTTAAAAAGGTTAATACGTGGAAAATATTTTCATGCAAGAAAATGCTATAAGCAAAATCAAGAGACAAAAGGATAATTTCAACTTAAATCACATTCAAAGACATCTCTAATATACAATACCTTCTTGGTGACAAGAAGGAAAAGATAAAATTTCCATTAAAGAATGAGCAAAAGTTTGCATTAGCTAGCTATTGCCACAATAATGCTGGGTAACAAGCCTTCCCAAAACTCAATGGCATACAAAAATAAGCATTTGTTTCTCATTCACAAGTCTGCAGGTCATGTGGGATGGCTCTCCTTTAGGCTTCAGGTCTAAGGGTTGACTGGAGTGACTCTGCTAAGACTAGCTGTCTTCTGGGAAGAGTGGACCCCTTGAGGCATATTGTTCTCATGGTTATGGCAGAAGGGCAAGAGGATAAGCCCAACCACACAGGCACATTTTCAAACCTTTGCTTATGTCACACTTAGTAAAATTCTATTGGCTGAAGCAAGTTACACCGACAAGCTAAGACCAGTGAGGCAGGGAAATATCCTTCCCTTTTAGTGGAAAAGGGAAGTGAGTATTTGCTGAAAAATAATCTATCACAGATACGTAGACAGTTCAAATTCTGTCTAGACTCTACTTCTGTTTTACAAATAAACACAAAGTATTTTTTGCATGGTTTTAATGTACAATAACTTTTGCAGGAAGGCAACTACTGCCTAAAATGAAGCTATATTGTGCTGGGTTTTATTTGGAACTTAGTAAGAGGTGTTGCGTGTCTCAGAAAATCCCATCCCTGATGTCCTCACTGTTTCCCGTATTTGATGTCCAGCATACACACCTCACTTCTAGGTATTCCATTTACAGTAATGCTAGGTATATACATGAATATTTCTATAGCCTTTATTTCACAATGTCAAATATAAAGAAAAAGTGTCAGCAATATTCAATTGGGTATTGTCTTATGTCTCCTAAATTGAGGCATATTCCTTCAAAACTAGGTGTAAGCCTTTGATTACTTCACTGTCTTTTTGTGCAGTCATTCCTGATATTTACATATTGAAAGTGGTATTATTTTATTATAAACTGCTTTATTTTTATTTCTCTTTTATAGTATGCTAGGACAGTACATTGAGTTTATATTTTATTTATCTGGATAAGAAGGTTGTGTTTTTCCATGTATTTCATTTCAGGAGAGTTAAGAGGGGATTAAAAACTGTTGGCCCTTTAAAGTTGCATTCAGGTCTGATAGGGTTGATCAAAACTAGCATAGAAGAGAGTTTTTCTGGAAGAACACACAAGACAATGATGACTTGGTTTTGAGGGGTTCAGGCCTGGGGTAGGGGTAGGGGTGGGGGGCTATGGTAAAGGAATGTGGTGGCTTGGAGCTCTGTACCCCAGAAAAACAGGTTCTTAGACTTATTCCATTATTGAGGGTGAGAACCCTCGTAAAGAGGTCCTTTGCTGAGGTGACTTCAGGTAAGGTGTGGCCCAGCTGCCTCAGGATGGGTCTCAATCCTACTGCCGGAGGCCTTACGGGGAAGGTCAAAGAGAGAAGCCAGGGGAGTGGCGGGAAGCTGGAAGTCAACGGAACCAAGACTCAGCCAAGAAAGGCCACCATATGCATTGCCATGTGAC
This sequence comes from Dasypus novemcinctus, assembly GCF_030445035.2. Lineage (NCBI taxonomy): Eukaryota > Metazoa > Chordata > Mammalia > Cingulata > Dasypodidae > Dasypus > Dasypus novemcinctus. The sequence continues at coordinate 18,638,245 of NC_080704.1, forward strand.
AGAAAAGTGAAGGACCGAGGATCACCAGCAGCCAGCCCCAGAATGCCATCGTCTTCAGGGAGAAAGCATGGCTGTGATTTGGACTTCTCCTAGCCTGAAAACTATGAGCCAATAAATTCTTGTTAAGACATTGCTTGGTATTTGCATTGGCAGCCAAGAAACTAAAACACAGACAGACTGACTTTTCATATTTTTATTTTAAAAATCTGCATATGAATGTATTACTGGTTCAAAAAAGAAGGGGAAAAAAAAAGGAAAAGGAAAAGATTAGCTATTGGCAGAGGAGAGGTGTACATGGCAACTTTTCTCCCCCTCCTTACTGTGGATTACTACTGTGCAACTGACCACTCTTCTTTTGTTCTGTTTATAAATGGTATGGTGCCGTGCCCCAAGCAGATAGACCTGACAGAAGTGCTTGCTAATGTCTGAAAAGTTGATTACTGAGTTTTTCAACATGCAAGTTCTTTGGTTGAGAAAGATCTCTGAGAGTGGAATTTCTCACTTGGAGTCCCTGCCCAGATGCTTGCAGTAGGTGGCAGGCTATGGTGGAATCATCCAGTAAAACAAAGGAATTGTGTCGCCTTTAGTTTATCATTAGAGAATGTGACTGCAGACATTTTATTGGTATCATGGTAAAGGTCTGGATTCGAATCATGACTCCAGCACTTACAGTCCATTACAATAAACTCCACCCCCCTTTTTTATTAGAGAAATTAAAGGTTTTCAGAAAAATCATGAAGTGTTCCCCATATCCCCAACTCCCACATGCCCTAATCTGTCTTACATCAGTGTCCTCCTCTGTAAAATGGGAACATTAACAACTTCATTGCCTTGAGTGAGAAATAAGAGCAAGGCTTAGCATTCAATACAATCTTTTAAATACTATTTGTTATCATCACTGTTGTGATGGTTGTGGTTTAGAGACTAGAGGAGTCCAAATTCAGCAAAGGGGTCACTTCTGAGTTGAGAAGCGATCTAGACAGTAGTCAAGAGGCTTGCTTTCCAGAATCTTCACTTTACTTAGCAGTGTGGTCTTGGGCCAGGGATTGCACCTCTCTATGCTTGCTTTTTTCCCCTGTAAAATGTGGGTCACAATCATGGGACACTTTTGACTGTAAAATGAGATCAAGTAGCACAGAGGCTGGCACATGGGAGGTACCCAATAATGTTAGCAGTGATGATAAAGTAGATTTGTCACAGATGGTTACATTGTCAAATGGCAGAATGAATGACCTTGGTTTAAGATGCCAAAGAGACCTGGATCTGACTCTCTGTTCTACTGCTGACCAGCTCTCTGGTCCTGGGAAGGCGCTTTAATCTTTGGGAGCTTTCATTTCTTTATCAACAAAACGGATTTTGTAAAGTAAATAGATAATGCACGTGAAGAATCTGGCCCACTGTTGGCTCTCAGTAAGCTTGTAGCCATTCCTATTATTGCTGTCATGGTTCCAAGAGGTCTTTGCCTTGATTCAAGGCCAATTTTTAAAATTGGATTTAAAATGTTCTAGTAACTTACGTACAAAGGTTTTAGCACCTTTCATATATTTGTTTGTTTGGAACACTGGTTCTCAACCAGAAGCAATTCTGTTCCCCGTGAAACATTTGGAAACATCTGGAGACATTTTGGAGTCTTATGATTTGGGGAATGCTAGTAATATCTCATGTAGGTAGAGACTAGGGATACTTCTAAACATCTTAAAATGCTCAGGACAGTCGCTACAACAAAGAATTATCCAGCCCCAAATGTCAGCTAGTGTCACAGTTGAGAAATCCTGATTTAGAGGCTTATAGAAGCATAGAACCACACTATGTAGTTCTTTCCATGCATCGCCATGTGTTGAAAACAGTGATTTTTTTAGGATGCTAAAAAATATGTTCATTCAACTAATATGGAGAATCAGTAGTAATGGAACAGAAAGTAACTAAAATCAGAAAATAAATGCAGATAATGATGACAGATTACTTTAGAAACTGCTTTTTACCAATGGTGAATAAATAAATATCACTTTGAAACGTACATGAGCACAAAGGTGAGATGGAAATGACATTGATGGAAATGACATTTTTCGTCTCTGCTCAGCTTTCCCTGCCTGACCAGCACTTAGGGAATACAAACCATGCTTATGTTAATCTGGGAAAAAGCCTCACCTTTGCCTTTAAACCACCCCCCCCCCCCGTTTTTTAAAGATTTATTTTTTATGTATTTCTGTCCCTGCCCCCCCAGTTGTCTGCTCTCTGTGTCCACTCGCTGTGTGTTCTTCTGTGTCCACTTGCATTCTTGTCAGCGGCACTGGGAATCTGTGTTTCTTTTTGTTGCATCATCTTGCTGCGTCAGCTCTCCGTATGCGCAGCACCATTCCTGGGCAGGCTGCACTTTTTTTGCGCTGGCGGGGCACACTCCTTGCGCATGGGGCTCCCCTATGCAGGGGACACCCTTGCGTGTCACAGCACTGTGAGTGGGCCAACTCATCACATGGGTCAGGAGGCCCTGGATTTGAACCTTGGTTCTCCCACATGGTAGGTGGACACCATATCCGTTGGGCCAAATCCGCTTCCCCAAACCCCTTTTTAATGCATTCCTTTCCAAAGCCAAGATGGAAGGTTCCATATGGATTAGGAAGAGTTAGGAAGAAAAGTCGAAGGACACTTAGAGCTTAGATTGTGGATACTGCCTACCAGGAAAGCTCTATCTATATTCTTACTTTTTTCCTATTGCTTTGTTTTTGGCTGCTACGGTCTTTAAGGGCTACCCAGAGAAGTGTTGGTAACATTTTGTGCCCTGGTTCCTGGTTCATCACCAAAGACAATGTTCAGGCTTGATTTGTGGGGTTTTATAAAATCTGCTGCTTTGAAGTGCCAAGTTCCCCTAAAGGACTATTCATGCGACAAACATGGAGTATCTTCCAAGTACTGGCACTGTTCTAGATCGGGGTTAGGCAAATTACAGCCTCGGGAACCAATCCAGCCCAACTGCCTGTTTTTATAAATATAGTTTTATTGGCATACAGCCATAACCATTCATTTATACATTATCTTTGGCTGCTTTCCTGCTACAATGGTAAAGGGGAATAGTAACAACACAAGCCACATGAACCATGAAGATGAAAATACTTATTATCTGGCCCTTTATAGAAAAAGTTGACTAACTCCTCTTCTAGATAACAGGAAAACAAAAACAAAAAAAGCAAAACAAAAACAAACAAAGAACTCCCACAAAAACCCAGTAGCACCTTCTCAGTGATGACAATGAAAAATGTCTCCAGACATTGCCATATGTCTCCTAAGGGCAAAATTGCCCCTGCTCTAAGTTACTGATCTGAGGCAAGTAAATCCAGCTTCTATGTCTTCCCGTTGTTTTCTTTATCCTGCTAGCTTTCTTAAAGATTAAATCATAGCCTTTGGCATTAGATACTGCCAGGAAAATAATTTTGCTTCTTCAACCAGTAAGTATAGTTTGAGAATTTGCCCATGAAAGACCTGTTTGCCAGTGCATTAAAACCAAACCATTTCATGGAAGTTACCCACGATGGGTACCTTCTAAACTTACAAGTGCAACCTTATAGTTATTTGATTACTGATGATGCTGTCAACCTAAAGAAAATCCTTGTTTATTGGAGAGCATCACCCTACAGGTATTTTCTGTTAAATCAACTGTAGTGAAGAATCATTTCTGGAATGGTGGCATAAGAACCCCTTCTCCATAAAAGCAATGAGAACACTGCCAAAAATTGTCAAAATTAACTTTTTCAGAACTCAGTCCGTTAGCCAACACCTTGCAACAATCTGAGGAGCATTTATTCAAGGAAAGATGGCTGAATCTCAGTAAAAACAGAGATATTAAACATGTGATGTTGACAGCCATGTGTGGCATTTTTACTAGAAACCTCTTAGAAGAAAACACAGGAGTAAATCTCCATGTCTTTGTATTTTGCAATAGATTCTTAGATATGACACTAAAAGCACAAGGTTAACAGAAACAAAAATAGATAAATTTGACTTCAAAACTTAAAACTTGTGCTTCAAAGGACATTATCAAGAAAGTGAAAAAGGCAACCCACAGAATGGGAGAAAATATTTGCAAATCAAATACCTGATAAGGGACTTTTATCCAGACTATACAAGTGACTGTTAATGGGTACAGGATTTTTTTGGGGGGTAATGATAAAGTTCTAAGATTAGATAGTGGTGATGGTTGCACAACTCTGTGAATATACTAAAAACCACTGAACTGCGTACTTTAACAAGGTGAATTTATAGTATGTGAATTATATCTTATTCAAGGTACTATTTAAAAAACAACAACAACATGAAGTAGGCTTTCCTTCTGGCCTTCTCAAACTTTCCCAGAGCCAGCTGATTCAAATATTTGTCAGCAACCCTCCGCAGAGATTCTAGGGAGGAGCTGCAGGTTATCTTTATTTTCAAACTTCCTGCAAAGGTACCTGTTCTTTATCCCTTGGCTAGTTGTTGAAATGAGCTTCCTGCACTGAGGAGATGCCAGAAAACTTACAGCTATGAAATTTTTGCATCCAAAATTACAAATATAAAATATCAATACCTTCAAATATCAATGCCCAGCACAGTCATTTGTAGCATTCGTTTGCTCAGCTTCTCTGTACCTGAGGCAGGGAGGTAGGTAAAGATGAGCTGTCCCATCACAGCTCCCTTTCAAAGGCTCTGGTTCATCAGCTCTGGAGTGGAATGGGGGGTTGGGGATTGGAATAGACAGCTCTGGTGATCAATCACCACCTTCCCAAGTCAATTCACAACTTGGGCTGCCTGGTAGGGAGGTGTATTAGTCAGCCAAAGGGGTGCTGATGCAAAATACCAGAAATTGGTTGGTTTCTATAAAGGGTATTTATTTGGGGAAAGAAGCTTACAGTTACTAGGCCTATAAAGCATAAGTTACTTCCCTCACCAAAGTCTTGCCACATGTTGGAGCAAGATGGCTGCCGATGGCTGCCACAGTTCAGTTTTCCTGGGTTCCTCTCTTCCCAGGGCTTGTTTCTTTCCCAGCTCAGAGTTTCTCTCTTCTTCCTTCTCTCTGGGCTCAGGGTTCCTCTTTTCCCAGGGCTGGCTTCTCTTTCCTCACAACCATGCTCCTCTGTGTGCTTACTTTCTGGGGTTCCAGTTCAAGACTTCCACTTCCCTTCTCTGTGGGGCAGTTTCTTTGTGAGTCCCTGCCCAGCAAGGGAGTGGGGACTCAACATCCCGCTGATGTTGCCCAATCAAAGCCTTAATCATTTTTAATCAAGTAAAAGTGAAACCTCTGAATCCAATATACTCTAATATGCCTGGAGGGACAAACTAGTTTACAAACATAATCCAATATCTCTTTTTGGAATTTATCAATAATATCAAATGGCTACAGGGAGTGCAGCTACAGCTTTGTTTTTTGTTTTTTTAATTACTATAGTAATTAGCTCAATTGCCTATCCTGGACATCTTTGTAATTGGCGACTTCATAAAATATGTCATCTTCTCTGATTTCCTGAAGTACTAATAGTTCAGAGAATGACACTTAAGAGCCAACTCTTTCTCAGTTCTGTTTCTCCTGGTTCTTCTGCTCATTCTGTATTTATGTTATGATTTAAGTATTAGTCCAAGAATTCATTGCCAAGCAAACAGAATAATATACCCACTTCACAAACACAGAGGGCTTTATAGATTTGTTCATTCCACTTCTGCAAAGATTTGTTGTGACGAATTCAAATACGCAAAGGACCTGGACATTAGCTTTGAGGGCACAATGGTTCCTAATCCAAAGTTTTGGACTGGAAGCCTTCCCAGTGATTAATTTGGTTTTCAATCTTGTAAGTCCCAGAACAACAGCTTTTCACAGACTCTTATTTCCCACAATCTATAGTAAAGAAATAGAGTGGTCAGTATAACAGAGTGGAAAAGTCTCAGAGATTTAATTAGGTAGACCTGGGATTAAGTCCTTGATCCACCACTTACTAGCTGTGTGACCTTGGAACTTTTACTTAACCTCTCTGTGTCACTTTTTTTTATATTTATATCATGACGATAATCCTTAACTTGCAAAGTTGTTGTAAGGATTGCAAATGACATTCAGAGATATACAACCTAACAAGTGTTCAAGAAATGGAAAGCAAGTTTGCAAGAAGATACCGTTTTATATCCATACAATTGGGAAAAACAGGAAGCCTGTCAATACCAAGAGTTGAAAAGGAGGTGGAACTAAGAGTTACATATCCGTTCAGATAGTTTGGAGAACAATATAACATTGTATTATAAAGCTGAACATCTGCAAACTGTATGAACCAGAATTTCTACATCTAGGTGTATACCCAAAGGAAATTATTGCATGTGGCTATCTGAAAATATGTTCAAAATGTTTATAGCAGCACTGTGCCGCAGAGCAAAAAACTTGAAACAACCCAAATGCCCAGTGACAGGAGAATGAACTCCAGTTTAATCAGGAGAAAAACATCACAAAAATTCCAACAGAAGGTCATCCTATAACATACCAGACCAGTATTCCTCAAAACTATTAAAGTCATCAAAAACAAGGGAAGTCAGAGAGACTGTCACAACCAAGAAGAACTTAAGGAGACATAACAACTAAATGTAATATGCTACCCTGGAGGGGCTCTTGGAACAGAAAATGGAAATAATAAACTATGAGCTTACGTTAAAAAAAAAATTAATTATAATATAGTTAGCTAAAGAGCAGTGAAGATGATTGAATTACAGCTGCTTGCTGCACTATATTGGGTGAAGAACAAGAACCGTGCAATGTCAGTTTACAAATTCAGTGCAAGCCAAAATAAATCCTACATTGTTAAAGCATATATGTATATTATAAAACAAAACAACACAAAACAAAGGAATGATCAACTCAAAATTAAGATATTTAAGAGAAGCAGAACACATAATAGAAGATGTTGGTGATGTACAAATTCTTGGATTGGGTAGCAAGTTCATGGGTGGTCGTAGAACCCTTGATCACTAATAGATATTATTAGCATTATAAGTAAAGTTTGGGGTGGAGCCAGGATTTTTAGGGGACCTCTTTAAGAAAAAGAATACAAATACACAATTCCTTGGGACATTGAACTTTAACAAAAAGCAGAATTCTGTTTAAGAATGCTGTTGAGTTCTCTTTTAAAAATCTGCCCTTTAATTTGTACATATGTTTTACATAGGTTTAATTTGTGCACGTTTTATTCACAATTTTTATGTGATGTTTGGTGAAGGTTTTTAAAACAGATCCTTTTTAACAGATTAAGGAGATTCCTTTTTCTTCCCCTTCTACTATTTCTCGTGTATTTTACTTTTATTATAATATTATGTTTCTTTTCATTTCTAGTAGTGATTTTTAAAATTTATATTGTAGTAACATAAAGGTAACAAAATTTGCCATTTTAACCATTTGAAAGTGTATAATTCAGTGGGATTAATTACATTTACAATATCGTGCTACCATCACTGCCATCCATTGCCAAAACTTCTTGATTAGCCGGAACAGAAACCCTGTAGCATTAAACAATACTTCTCCATCCCCCTTCTCCCAGGCCCTGGTAACCTCTAAACTGTTTTCTGTCTCTATGAATTTGCTTATTCTAGATACTTCACGTAAGTGGGATCATACAATATGTGAATTTTTGTGTCTGGTTTATTTCACTTAGCATAATGTTTTCAAGGTTCAACCATGTTGTAGCATGTATCAGAACTTCATTTTTTTATGGCTGAATTTGTTGTATGCCTATACCACAATTCGTTTATCCATTCATCTGCTGATGAACACTTGGGTTGGTTTCCACCTTTTAGTTATTATGAATAATGCTGCTATGTACATGGTTGTACAAGTACTTGAGACCCTGATTTCAATTCTTTTCAGTATATACCTGGAGTGGAATTGCTGAGTCATGTGGTAATTCTATGTTTAATTTTTTGGTGACTTCCCTAAACTGTTTCCCACCATGACTGCATCATTTTACATTCCCCCCAACAATGCACAAGTGCTCCAGTTTATTCGCATCCTTGCCAACACTTGTTATTTTCTGTGTGGGTGGTGTTCTTTTTTTTTTATAATAATGATCCTAGTGTGAAGTGGCATGCCATTGTGGTTGATTTGCATTTCCCTAATGGCTAATGATGTTGAGCATCTTTACATGTGCTTATTGGCCATTTGTATGTCTTCTTTGGTGAAATATCTATTCAAGTCCTTTCTCATTTGTAAATGGGTTGTTTGGTCTTTTGTTGTTGAGTTGTAGGAGTCCTTTATATGTCCTGGATATTAAACCTTTACCAGATGTATGATTTGCAAATATTTTCTCCCATTCTGTAGATTGTCTTTTCATATTCTTTTTTTTTTTAAAGATTTATTTTATTTTATTTAACCCCCCCCCCCCACCCCGGTTGTCTGTTCTCTGTGTCTATTTGCTGCGTCTTGTTTCTTTGTCCGCTTCTGTTGTCGTCAGCGGCATGGGAAGTGTGGGCGGTGCCATTCCTGGGCAGGCTGCACTTTCTTTTCACGCTGGGCGGCTCTCCTTACGAGCGCACTCCTTGTGCGTGGGGCTCCCCTACGCAGGGGACACCCCTGCGTGGCAGGGCACTCCTTGTGTGCATCAGCACTGCTCATGGGCCAGCTCCACACGGGTCAAGGAGACCCGGGGTTTGAACCGCGGACCTCCTATGTGGTAGACGGACGCCCTAACCACTGAGCCAAGTCCGTTTCCCTGTCTTTTCATATTCTTGACAATGTCCTTTGATATAAAAGCTTTTAATTTTGATTAAGTCCAATTTATCTATTTTTTTCTTCTGTGTTTTGTGCTTTGGGTAGCATGTATAAAAATCCATTGCCAAATCCAAGGTTATGAAGATTTACTCCTATATTTTCTTCTAGGAGTTTTGTGGTTTTACCTCTTATGCTTAGGTCTTTGATTCATTAGCTTTCAATACCATATTTAAGTATAGTTTTCTAAGCCATACAAAGTCATTAGTTTTACTACCCTCCTTTCAGAGCCAAAGATATTTGCATGCTCCAACTATATACTGTGCAGTCCTCATTATTTTATGATTGTCTTGAGAATTAGTTTCACTGTTGTTTTTCAAAAATGATTTCTGGGAAGCGGATTTGGCCCAACGGATAGGGCGTCCACCTACCACATGGGAGGTCCAAGGTTTAACCCAGGGCCTCTTGACCCATGTGATGAGTTGGCCCACGCAGTGCTGATGCGCGCAAGGAGTGCTCTGCCACGCAGGGGTGTCCCCGTGTAGGGGAGCCCCACGCGCAAGGAGTGCACCCCGTAAGGAGAGCCGCCCACCGCGAAAGAATGTGCAGCCTGCCCAGGAGTGGCGCCGCACATACGGAGAGCTGACGCAGCAAGATGACACAACAAAACGAGACACAGATTCTGTGTGCTGCTGACAACTTACAAGCGGACACAGAAGAACACACACCGAATGGGCACAGAGAGCCGACAACTTGGGGGGGAGGGGAGAGAAATAAATAAAAAATAAATCTTTTAAAAAAATGATTTCTTTTTTGTCATGAATTAAACTTACTGACCTATCATTTCACCTGCTCATTATTATTTCACACATTGTAAGAATTCTCTCAGCCTTCACTTCTCTTCTTCTTGTAGTGTATAATTTAATATTTTTTTCAGGAAGTGTTTGAAAGTCAGCCTCTGTAAATCTGAAAATATTTTTATTTTTCCTTCACTTGTGAATACAAATTTATGTGCATATATATGTCTGGCTCGAATCTATTTCTCCATTGTCTTCCTGCAATTATCATTGTTAATGAGAAGGCTGCTCCCTTTCTATTTATTCTTTTATATCTGCCTTTTTTGTTTGGTATCTTTTAAGATATTATCCTCACTCTTCTGCTATTCCACTAAAATGACTCTAAAGGTGAATATAATTTTATTTATCCTGCTCATTATGCAAAGTATACTTTGCTCTGAAGACTCATGTCTTCGTCAGGAAAATTCTCATCAACGTTTCCTTAAATATTGTTTCTTCAACTTCCCTTCTGTTTTATTCTCATGGAAGTCAAATTATATTTTTGTGACTATACATTTCTTAGTCTACCTCCATTATAACTTTCTTTCATATTGGATATCTATGTGCTTTATGTACTATATTCTGGATGAATTCTTCGATACTGTTTTTCATTCCACAAACTCTCTATTCAAATATGTCTAGTTTTGAGTTTGTTCTAGCTATTGACTCTTTAATTCCAAAAACCTATTTTTCCTTCTAATGTTTCTATTTGGTTCTTTTTATATCTACCCACTCTTGTTCTTTTAGATCAGCTTTGCTTTATTCTTTCTTCTTCTTTTAATGACAATTTGTATTTTAATCTATCACCTTAGGCATGATTCTGATAAAGTCGTTTGCAAACTATTCGATTGTTTTAATTTCATCTCGAGCGTGTTCATGTTTTGATGGGGGATTTTATCAGCTGTCTTTCTTAGCATGTGATTTCTTCCTTTGCAAGATCATTTTAAGCCTTTGAGAGAGAGTTCTTTTTCTCTCTCTCCCTCCTCATGCTGCTTTCTAGCAGATTTCTAGTACTTCTGCCTCTAGACTGCCGGTCTAGAACCTGGAATTATTTGGAAGTTGCAATGAGAACAGGGACTTTTCAGATCCATTCGCTAAATCCAGGGACATCTCGGCTCCATTCTGGTGGGAAGGCTGCCTGTGTCCTCTCTCCCTTAGACGCCCACCTTTGAACCACAGCTCCAGGCAGGTCCCGTGCCTTCCACCCTCTACTACCTTTTCTCTTCCCTCTCCAGGCAAACTGAGCAGGAGACAGTGCTTGGCATCTATTTCTAAAAGGTGGCAGGACTTGGTGCTTCTCCAGTGCCTGGGTGATGCCTGGCAGGCACAGCAGGACTTCAGTAAAGCCAGAGGGGCAGACAGTCTAGGCTGCTGGGGGCCTTGAGCAGTCAGGCTTTTAGAGCCCAAGAGGGAATTTTACTTGAAAATGAATCCAGCTGCTTTTATCTGGCCACAAAGGACATAGAAAATTTTTCACCATAACTGCTCTCCTCTGGAGGGTATAGGAAGGAGTCAATAAATGAAACTACCTGAAAGAAAGGCAGATCATGAGAAAACCTTCCAAGGACAAAAAGAAGGACCAGAGCAGAGGAAGAGGCACAGGGGGTGGGGGAGAGAGAGAGACTAAGGGAGGAAAAGAGAGAAGCTGACAGAAAAACGAGGGAGGGAGATGGGGGTGGGAGGAGAAGCCAGGGAGAGAGCAACGACATGAGGCAGGGTGGGGTGAGAAAGAGCTGAGGGGAGAGTAAGAGAGGCGGTCAGAGGGTGAAGAGAGAGCCAAAGATAGAAGTGGAAAACACTTGGAAAAAAATATCACTGTTCCATGGAAGGGACGCCATTTTCTTGTTTTTTAAAAAACACATGAATAGATGCGCCCTCTTTGCTGAGTCTGTTGCGAGGATGGCCAGAAGGAAGTCGTAAAAATGATGAATCTTCCTGCGGGGGGAGGGGGGTGGAAGGACCCCTTGCCAGCCCGAGGCCGAAGGCTGCTCTCCACGGCTGTTGCTGGGTGCAGACAAGGAGCACCCCCCTGCCTCTGCGCCCTTCTACCGGCCAGGCTGATTGGACCGTCTCTTCAATAATCCATTCATCCACAGCCTCACATTCGTTTTCATCCTGAGTAACATTAATCGCCTTTCGGCGGAGAGCACGGCGTGTCCCATTGATTGATGACATTGCAGCCTTTTCCAACTCAGCGGAGGCAGCAGCCGGCAGGCTTGGCTGCCACACACAGCCCATCCCACTCGGCAGCTGGGCTCCTTCCAGAACCAGGGGCTGGAGGCAAAGCGAGCCCTCATCCGCGCGCTAGCGGATGGCTTAATCGCATGAACCATGAGAGATGAACCCCGTTTTAATGGCCGATCCCCCTTTAGAACAAGTACGTAAACTAGCAGATGAGGCCGACTATTTGCTCTTCTCCAAGAGTGCTTCTGTTTATCCAAAGCTGTCTTGGCTTGGATCTCCCAGAAGCAGAATCCAAGATAAGGACTCACGTACAAGTAGTTGATTTGGGAGGTGCACGTAGCACTGGTGAGGGGGGCAAATGCGAATAGGAAAAGAAAGCAGCCAATACAGGGCACATGAGCAAACCAGCTTCTGCTGGGGGCCATTGCAGCTTAACCCTCCGTGAAAACTCTGGGAAATGGTGTAAAACCCAGGCATGCCTTGAGATCATTTCCCCCAAGGAGCAAGGGAGCTGAGGTATTTACACACCAAGTCCTGTCAGGCATTGGCCGCTCTTGAGAGGTATTTATTCTTTCCTGGAAATTCCAGCCTCCCTAGAAATGAGCAGAGTGGGCCTTCCACTTAAAGACATGCAAGCACTGATGGTGATTTGAACAATGTTCATGTTTTTGTTTGTAGTCAGACATGATTAGAGAATGTTCTTGATTTTCTCTTGCTCCATCCTGGTCACAGAATGGTTTATATGATGTTAGGGTTCTGTGAGGTTGTTTATGTTCAGCAGGAGAACACCATAGCCTGCGTATGAGTGCCAGACCAGCTCCTAGCAACACCAAGAGTTAGCTGATAGTGCCAGGCCAGCTCCTGGCTATTAGGAGTGCTTTGCTCTCTCTTGATTTTCTTATCCTTGAGCTGATGTTTCTGAGTCTCACCTCTTGGATGAATGTCTCCAAGTCTACCTATCCTGCTTGTAGACCTCATAGGGAAAGACAGAGTGTCTCAAAGATGCTAATGATGGGCCTTAGGCCTTCCAAAAATTTTTCCACATGTGTATGAGTCAGCCAAAAGGGGTGCTGATGCAAAGTACTGGAAATCTGTTGGCTTTTATAAAGGGTATTTATTTGGGGTAAATGCTTACAGTTATAAGGCCCTAAAGTGTCCAACTCAAGCTTAATTCCTCACCCAAGTCTGTTGCCATGTGTTGAAGCAAGATGGCAGCAATGTCTATGAGGGTTCAGCCTTCCTCTTTCCTCTTCAGGCTTTGTGGGCCCAGCTTCTTCCAATCTCAGCTGTAGGCTGGAGGATTCGTTTCTTTCTGGGCCTACTCAGCTACTCAGGGCTCTGGTCTCTTCAGCTGCAAACTATCAGGCAAATGACTCGCCTCTCTTCCTGGGGCCTCTGCCATGTCTATGGAGCGCTCTCTCTTTCTCTATGTTCTTCTCTGCATCTACTTCTGTGTATCTCCTTGATTGAATGTCCATTTATATAGCCCACAAAGGGGGTGGGGACTCAAACTGAGTCGCCCTAATGATATGATCAAATCAAAGCCCTAATCTTAATATAATTTAATCAAAGGCAGCTCAGCTGACTCTACTACAATCAAAGGGTATCACTCCCAGAGGAACAGACCAGTTTATAAACATAATCAATATCTCTTTTGGGAATTCATAAATGATATCAAACTGCTACAACATGGCAGTGGGAAATACAGATGCTGTGGTTTCTTTTCCTCAGTTTTCCATTTCCTCGAAACACAGAAATTTCTCTGTGTCTCAAGGAAACATCTGTAGCAGTACCTAGAATAGACCAAAAGATGGTTCCCCAGGGGCTGTGGTCTAATTGAAGTAGGTTAAGGAACGAGGAGTAAAAATCATTGTAAGTTAAATTGTGAAATGTAAGAGTCCAAAAGTCACACAATGGTACACACTAACAATAAGCAATAAAGAGAGCACAGATTAAAGTGTGTTATAGCAGTGATTGTAGCTAAGTGGTAAGGGAGAGTGCAGAAAACTGCTTAGGAAGTTCTCTGAATTGGCATCTTGGCTTTGAAAGCCCTTTATAACTTGCTTCTCCCATGGGTAGGAGAGGAAACCCACCTCCCTCCCCTCATCTTGGTTTTTACTTCCTCTCCAGCCCTTTAATTCTCTTGACTGTTAACTCTTACCCACATGTTTATCTCCCCAGTAGCCACGCTTAGCTCCCCAGACTGGTTTCCTATGAACCAAAAGCTTTCAAATGCCCTTCTGTGCTGGAGAATAGAGCATCGGTCACAGACACACATGGTATATATTTCCTGGTCTGCCAACAATAACACTTACCATCTTGGTGCCCTCAAAGAGAAAGTGGAGGAAAAACGGGCTTGGCCCAGTGGTTAGGGCGTCCGTCTACCACATGGGAGGTCCACGGTTCAAACCCCGGGCCTCCTTGACCCGTGTGGAGCTGGCCCACGCACAGTGCTGATACGCGCAAGGAGTGCCGGGCCACGCAGGTATGTCCCCCGCGTAGGGGAGCCCCACGCGCAAGGAGTGCACCCATAAGGAGAGCCGCCCAGCGCGAAAGAAAGTGCAGCCTGCCCAGGAATGGCGCCGCCCACACTTCCCGTGCCGCTGTCGACAACAGAAGTGGACAAAGAAACAAGAAGCAGCAAATAGACACAGAGAACAGACAACCGGGGGATGGGGGGGATTTAAATAAATAAATAAATCTTTTTTTTAAAAAAAAGGAGAAACTGGAGCCAACTGCCAATAGGGTTCTGAGTTTGTGTTCAGATAGTACAATTTTTTTTTCCTGCATTGTTCAGGTCCTCTGTAGTGTATTTTCCCTGCAAGAAAGGTATTTGCTAGAACTGAAAGTTGTCGACTTGCTCAGATTTATTTTACCATATATTAATTTGCATGTTGTACGACTTCATATCAATGAAATGATGCATCTCTTTGTGTCTAGTATCTTATGCTCAGTATAACGTTTTTGAGACAAATCCATGCTACTGCTTGTATTGATAGTTCATTACTTTGCATTGCTAAGTAGTATTCTATTGTATGAATAGACCACAATTTGCTTATGTAGTCTTTTGATAGATACTTGGGTATTTTCTAATTTGGGGTTATTATAAATAAAATTGTTATAAATATTCTTGCACAAGATTTTTGTGAATGTGTTTTCATTTCACTTAAGTAAATACTAGAAGTGGAAATGTTAGGCCATAGGGTGGAGGTATGTTTAATTTGTAAGATACCAACAGTCTTCCAAAGTGATTGCATCATTTTACACTTCCACCAGCAATGAGACTTCCAGTTGCTCCATATCCCCACCAACATTTTATGTTGTCAGTCTTTTCAATTTTAGCCATTGTAGTGGGTTTTGTGGCCTTTAAAAGTTTTCTGATTGTCCTCATCAATAAGAATGCTGGATTCCCTTTTTCTAAATATATTTTTTACCTTTTCAAAAACATTTTATTTATTTATTTATTTCTCCCCACCCCCTCATTGTTTGCATTTTCTCTGTACTGTGTCTTTAGGAGGCACTGGAAACTGAACCCAGGACCTCTGATGTGGGAGGGAGGGAGGCACTGAACCACTTGAGTCACCTCCATTCCCTGCTTTGTTGTGTCTGTCATTATGTTTTTTCTTCTTGTCTCTTGTTGCATCATCTTGCTGCACCTGCCCATCACGTCAGCTTGCTGTCTTGCTCATTTTCTTTAGGAAGCACTGGTAACCTCTGCTCCCTGCTTTGTTGTGTCTCTCATTATGTTCTTGTGTCTCTTGTTGCATCATCTTGTTGTGTCAGCTTGCTGTGCCTGCCCATCATGTCAGCTCACTGTCTTCTTTAGGAGGCATGGGGACTAGAGCCACAGACTTCCCATGTGGTAGGCAGGAGCTTAGTTGCCTGAGACACATCTGCTTCCCAATTTTTTATCGTTTTTTTTGCAGGCTAGTGAGTGAAATTAGTGAAGGTGCAAAGTTTTCTTTAAAATGATACAGAAAACACTCACCATAAAATAAAAAATTCATAAGTTGGACTTCATTAAAATTACAAAGCTCAGTTCATCAAAAGACACCATTAAAATAGGAAAAAAGCAAGCCACAGATGGAGATATATATATATATATATATATATATATATAAATAGATTTATATCCAGTTTTTCAATAAAGAAATCTTACAAATTAATACGTAAAAGATAAATAACTCAATTTAGAAATGGGCAAAAAATTTCAAGAAGTACTTTACAAGAAGATTATCCGATTGATCCACAGCATGTGAAAATGTGCATAACTTCTTTAATCAGAAGAAAACAAACTTAAACCACAGTGAGATATTATGACACACTGAGTAGAAGGGTTAAAATTAATAAGATTGATAATGCCAAGTAACAGCAAGAATGCAGAACATTATTAGTGGGAATGTATATTGTTAGAGCCCCTTTGAAGCAGGGACAGTATCCACTTAAGATAAACTTGCGGGAAATGGACACGGCTCAACCAATTGGGCTCCTGTCTACCATATAGGAGGTCCAGGGTTCCATGCCCAGGGCCTCCTGGTGAGGGCAAGCTGGCCCACACAGAGTGCTGGCTCATGCAGGGAATGTCACCCTGTGCAGCAGTGCCGCCCTGCGTGAGAATGCCGCCCCACACAATAAAGCTGCCCTGCACAAGAATGCCAGCTGTCGCAGAGAACTGGCACAGCAAGACGATGCAACAAGAGACACAGAGGAGACTAAATAAGAACTCATAGCAGAACAGGAAACAGAGGTGGCACAGGAGAATAATCACCTCTCTCCCACTCCAGAAGATCCCAGGATCGGTTCCCGGAACCGCCTAATGAGAATACAAGCAGACACAGAAGAATACATAGCAAAAGGAAACATAGAGCAGACAACGGGGGGAATGGGGTGGGGAAGAAATAAGTAAAATAAATCTTTAAAAAAAAAAGATAAACTTGCACCTACATGATGATCTAGCAATTCTACTACTAGTTGTATAACCAAGAGAAATAAGTGCATGTGTACCAAGGATGTGTACAAACTTGTTCATAGCTACTTATTCATGATAGACCCAATCGGAAAACAAACTGAGTGCCTATCAATAGGAGAAAGATAAATAAATGTAGTATGTTCGTACCACAGAATACTACACAACAATAAAGAGAAGGAACTATGATGGCATATGGTGACATGGATGACTCTCACATACTTAATGATGAATGAAAGAAGTCAGGCCTAAAGTAGCACATACTGTGAAATTCCCTTTATAAGGAGTGTGTGAATAGGCAAAGTCAGTTAATACCAATAGCTGTCAGAATACTGGCCATCTCTGGGAAGGAAGTATTGACCAGAAAATGGTACAAGATAGCTTTCCAGGGTGTCAGAGATATTGTATATCTTGATCTGGGTCATAAAAGTTTATCAAGCTATACACTTGTAACTAGAACACTTTATTGAAAGTATGTTATACATTAATAATTTTTTTAAAAAACCAGCTAAGATTACAATAGACATATCTGAGAACCAAAAAAAGATAGCAAGGAATTGGCCTCCTAAATATATATATAACCCTTGGAATGGTTAAGTGTTATCATTCTTTCTCAAAATAACAATTATTCATTTGTGGCCCTAAGTTGAGATGGAAAATATCTGGAATGGATGCTGTCTAGCTTGTAAAGCAAAGACTTGCTTCTTGGGATCACTTCAAGATAGCTCTGATATGTCATGACCTCATTTGGAAGGATTAGATTAGCTCTTAATTTCCATTAACATTCCAATATTGGATTATAGCTCCCAAATTAACTAATATTTTTCTGGTCACTTAGTTTCACCAATATAAAATTTGGAGAAAATTGCATTACAAACCATGCTTACTGGCTGCATCCACAATATTGAGATACCAAGCCTGAGAGAAAATGGCAAACTACTCAAGCATCCTGTCCAGAAGTTCTGGTTCAGAACAGCATGATTTGGTGGTCATCCAGGTTTGGGCACACATGTGGGGTGTATGTATGTGTGTGAGTGTGTGAATGTGTGTTTCATTAGTTTCTCTGAGGCAGTATGCTTGCCTTTTACCATCAACGTTTTTTGTAATTTTAAAAATACTTTTCTTTCTGTTGTCTTAGGTCCAAAAAGGAGCAAAAACAACCTTCAAAACTGCTCAGTTTTTTAGGTGCCATCGTCCACACTTTCTCTTATATTACATTAATACTAATGCAAAAGAAACACACACTGGTAGGAGAGGGGAAGGGGCAGGAACAAAATCTTATTGGAGTAACAAAAAGTCTTTTTGGGGGGGCCTAAAATGCTAAGAAGGGGATTATGACTTGCAAATTACAATAATAATGCATTTAACCTTTGGACCATAGTATCAACATGAGACTGTGAATGTTTCAATTTTCCATAGAGGAAAGGCTAAAGGCAAAATAAATTCCACATGCATAATGAAATGTCAAAATGGCTTTTTTTAAATGTAAGGTTTCCTCTCTTGTCACTAAGGCAGCTAATTCTGCTCATACTAGAGTGTTCACTCAAGTTGAACATGTAGATCCTTCCTCTGGAGTAAATGTGATAGTAAGGAAGGCAATTTCCATATATAATTGAGAAGCTTGGGTATTCATTCGTGAAGAATAAAGAAAGGTCTAGTGATGAAATACTCAGTAGCTAGAACAAATCTTCTTTCTTTTGAGAAATATGGCATCCTTTGATTTCTGACAGCTGACCTGAAGTCTTTTTTTCTCTCTGACTGGAGAACCTGAGTATTGGTGTAATTGGCTGGAGAGCAAATTAAGAAGAAAAAAAAGGTAAATTACCTCCCACCGAAATCAAATCCATGGCCTAAACTTTTCAAATGGGGTTGCCAGCTGTGCACAGGAAGTCTCAGTTCTGGGGACTGGGCCGTGGGCATGCTAAGGGCACTCTCTCATATCTGATGTAATGCACAGAAGTGAGGCAGCCACTCAGCAGGAGAGAAAATAGACTTAGCCAAATGCTGATTCTAAACAGGTGTGCTAAACCTGTATTTGGAAAAAAATGTCCAAAGATGGGGGATTTTTGCAGGGGAGAAAAGTGGTATCCTAGTATCTTCAAGAATATCTCTCAAAGCCACAGAATAACATGTCAACTAATGGAAGGAGGGCTCGCGTCTAGGCTGGCCAGCCCCACTGACTATGAAATGGGTAAATCTGATTTTCGAATATGTTTTGCTTTCAGCTGTTTTTAAAAAAAATCATTTTCATTCAGTGCCTTGGTTGTTCTGAAGGTGGACTCTCCAGTGATATTTGAAGGAGGTTTCATTTGAAGACATTGTGGGATGGGGCACTGGAGTAGAGTGACATGTTACAGAATGCCAGAAAGTGAGTAGCTTTAAAATTTTTTTAATAATATTTATTTCGGCTCCACATTGTCTAGCCTTTAAGTGGGATAATTCACATTAGCTATTTGGGCTGCCCAAGGGGAATATTTTGCCAGATGAGAATGTGACACTGAAGTACAAGCAGACATAGGTCTCAGGCCACAACCTCAAGAGTACAAGAACTATAACTTCTCTATTCTTTATACTTCAACTTGATTTCTGACTCCAAATCCCCATTACAACAAAGTAAGTGTTACTAAGCCTTTGTACATCCGGTGGTATCCCACCCTTCTCTACAACGTTGTATCAGACTTCTTATGTCTTGAGACAAAATATTAACAAAAGACAGGGGACGAGGGAGATAAAGTAATGACCATCTGATCTTGGTCAGTGTCTATGAAAGCTTCTGCTGAGTCATTCTTCACTTCTAACATCACCACCATTGGGACAGGAACACACTTGCTACATTCTCTACAAGATGCACCATTCAACCAATCAGCTCCAGGGTCTTGCCACGAGGGCAGCCAGGAAGCAGGTTGCAGATCTGAGCTATCCCAACCTCCTCAGATTCTCTTTCTTTTCCTATTTCCTAACTCTTCCATATTTTCATTTCCCTTGCTATATCTTAGCTTCCTAACAGGTCCTAGCCCAGAAATGAAAAGAGATACTCAATAAGACCTTGGTGACAGATTAATTCAGGCACAAAAGTCTTTAAATCTGGAATAAGGAAACACAGATGACAGCTCTGCCATTAAAGACCTGTGCACTGTTGCGCAAGCCAATTCGTCTACCTTGGCCTCTGTTTTCTCAACTGTAAAATGAGAAGACTGGATTAGAACATGCTCAATCCCTTTGTACTCTAAAAGCAAGTAATTGATTATCAGTTCAACTAAGGAAAAAAGTTGCAAACGATTTTCTGAAGAAATGAACATGGGGGGGTGTTTAAAAGAAAATAAATTGCAACAAGCAAGTATGAAAAAAGGATCAATTCATCTTCATTTAATTACAAAGGTAGCACATCCATGAAATTGTATTGTAGGCTAGAATTTCTATCATCAGCAAAAGTAGGGAAATGTAAAAACATGTTGATTTGTAATTGGAAAGGAAGATGTTTGCTGTTGCTAGAGGCATTCTCCATTCATACCCCCAGAGTAAATATGCTTTCAGTGATCTGGGTTTGCTGCTGACTTCCACACTAACCTGTGAAACCAACAGGGACTCAGCAGAAGTTTCATTTAGCTGAAGTCAATTGGAAAGTTTAAAATAAATTGAAAGTCTCTATTTCTAAAATCAACTGCAACCTTCTTGCCGAATGTAATTTGAATAATGCTTTGCCCAATATAATTCTGAAAAAGGGGGGAAAAGTCAGAATATCAGCTTCTAGAGACGAGATGTGGAGGCGTCTTTGGGACTTGGAGCTGCCCTGGATGGTGCTTCAGGGGCAATCACTGGACATTGTAAATCCTCACAGGGCCCACTGGATGGAACGGGGGAGAGTATGGGCCATGATGTGGACCATTGACCATGAGGTGCAGAGGTGCCCAGAGATGTACTTACCAAATGCAATGGATGTGTCATGATGATGGGAATGAGTGTTGCTGCGGGGGGGAGTGGTGGGGTGGGGGTGGTGGGGTTGAATGGGTCCTCATATATTTTTTTAATGTAATATTTTTACAGAATCAATAAAAAAAAAGAATATCAGCTTCTAAAATTCATCAATAGACCAAATTGCTCAGGATATTTTAGTTAAATTTTCTTATTGTTCAGATTCCTGTTCTTTACTCTAGAGTCTAGGACATAGAGAATGTACTTGTACCCCACCCTTAACTTTTATGTCCGTGTACACTATTTTTTATCAATGAGAAGGAAGGAAGTGGCTAAGATAAACATGGAAGCATTTTGCACCAACCAGAGATTTGGTTTTTACATGTATAAGGTGTTCAAAACACCAGGGGATGGGTGTCCAGTAACTTATAAGGAGTCCACCTTGACCCACCGTACCTTCCAGGAATCCTGACATGAAAAGGCAACCTAGAACAATCAGATTCTATTTCTTGGAAATTTAAGCTAGGAAATAGGGAAAGCACCAGTGGGAACTGTGTCTTAAAGGAGGCTTATAGGAAAAGTCAGTAGATAGGGCCCTGGTCATGAGGGGCCATGACATATTAAAATAGTGAGAAAGCAGAAAGGGAGTAAATAGAAGATATGCAGGGGAAGAGAGAAGGGAAACCAGATGGAAGGTAGAGCAGAATGAAGCAGACTTGCAGAGCTATGCAAAGGTGCCCTGACAAAGGCCCTTCAGAGAGACTGAGAAGAGAGAGTTCCCAGAATCATGGCCCTTTCATTTCAGTGCAAACCACATGAGCCTGAAGAGTTGATCACTTTCCTTGTGGTAATTTGAGGAAGACCCTATACCTTGAAGCCAAAATTCCTAACCAACACAAGGAAGTTTTATTTAACCCTCTGTACTTGTGGCTGACAAATCAATCCCAGAAGTGGAAACACCTATTATAACACCATGAACATGAGTGGCAACTCGGTCCAAGCCCCTCATGTCTCAAATGAGAAAACTAAGGGCCAAACAGCAAAGCAGCGTATCCAGTGTTATGCTTCTAGTTATTGTCACTTAAATGACTGAAATCTAAGTCTGCCTGAGAAGGCAGCTTTTGAAGTGGCTCCCAGTGATCCCAGCCTCCTGGGACTCATGCCCTTGTATAATTCACCTCCCCCTGAGTGTGGGCTAGACCTGCCTAGAGACTTGCTCCTGACAGAGTACAGCAAAAGGGAAGGGCTGTCACTTCAGGGATTGCGTTATGAAAGACTGTGACTTCCATCTGCTTACATTCTCTTTGATCTCCTAGCTCTCTCCCTCTGATGAAGCCAGCTGCCCTGTGGAGAGGCCCATGGGGCAAGGAAATGAGGGCAGCCTCAGCCTAAAAGCCCATGAAGCACTGAATCCTGCCAACAGCCCTGTGAGTGAACTTGGAAGTCATCCAACTTTGAGGTGACTGCATTCCCTGCTGCTACCTTGTTTGTAACCCAGAGTGAGACACTGAACCAGAAGACCCAGCTAAGCCATGTCTGGATTTTTGAATCACAGAAACAGTGAGATCATAAAGGTGGCTGTATTAAGCTGCTAAATGTGGGGGTAATTTGTTAGGCAGCAATAGATAACTAATACACTCTCAATGGCCAATGCCCAGACCAGATGCCTGCAGAGTCAACAATAGGCAGGCTCACCTCCCACCAAATGAAAGCTATGCCTCTAATCTTTTTTCCCAACACTGATTAATCTTTGTTTCACTGCTGACCTTGGCCCGCAAACAATATTAAAATGACATTGGAGCAAGTAAAGCTCAGATGTGTGGAAAAAAAACAGAAACAAAATAGAAATATTGGCTCTAAAGTGACTGCAGATTTCTGTGATCTGGAAGCACAGCCTCAAATTATCAAAATGCTAAGACTGACCCTTAAACATTTCACCAGTAAATGCACAGCAACAATCTTGTTCCTGGTGATGTTCACAGTGAAAGCAAACACTCTTCATTGATTTTTCCCTCCAATAGCATGAGTTATCTAAGTTCTTTTCAGTATGGGTAAACATGGGTGCATGCATATATAGAGAAATGCATTTCTTTCTCACTTGTGCAGCATAGAGAGTATGAAAAAACTAAAATTGGATTCAGTTTTCAAAGACTGAATTCATCATGGTATGAATTAAAAGAATGAAAATTAACTGCTCAGGGACAGGAATTATATTACTGTTTATTCATCCACCTACTCATTCATTGACTTGCTTGCTCATTCAACAAATATTTATTATGCATCGACCATGTGTCAGACATTATTCAAGATCCAGGAGACAAAACAATGAATAATATTAATTCCCTGACATCAAAGCGCTTCTGACCTGGAAGAGAAGATAGTGAAGAAACGGGGTCTTCCTATTACAAACCTATAAACATGACAAAAATATCCATAGGCTCTTTGGATTGCTATCACTCTCCTGGAAATTTTAAATGTCAAACTGAAATTTCACAGGACACTAGTTCTTGTCGTTCTTGATGAAATTCTAGATCATATTGTGTAAGATAAGCCTAGCCATTCCGTCGAAAGCATACTAAAAGGCATGTGACGCCATTTACTTGAATCCTATCAAGTCCTCCTGCCCCATATTCTTTACAAAGAGTTGCTCTCTATTCTCCCAGCCTCAGACCACAACTCAAAAAGGACTTTCTTGGCCCCCGAGTGAATGTGCCCTCTACTCACATTTTGGCTCTGCCTTTGGTCGGGAACAAATGAGTATTACTTGACCCTGTTTATTGCAAAAGTTCTTTCTCAAAGTCATAAGTCCTGAAACAAATTCAACTTAGGCCCATTCAGACCAAGACCTGTACCTTGCTATGTCTGCCATGCTCTTAGCATCTGCTGTAATGAGAAGAAATAAGGGTGAAAAGCCCATTGGAGGTCGATCATAAGATGTAGGCTTCCAACCTTACAGATACACGTACACAGAAGTAATGGTTGAAGCTCCTTTCAGCTCCAGAGAAATCCTATAAAAAGCAGCACTGAACAGATGTAGTGAAAAACAAAGATACCATGAAGACCTTGGTGAACTTGGGAAGCAAAGTCATTCGAGTCAGCTCCTTGAAAGGTTTAAACTTCTCAGCAGCAGCAGATGCGTGTGTTTGCCTCAACACCTATAGGATCCAGAACTCCCCGGTTCCTCTGTAGTCTTTACTTTCTCATAATCAGTTTTTACAACACGTAAACTTGCTGTTGAGGAGCCTAGACCGTGAATCTAAAAGATGTTCGTAACCTCTTTGATTTTGGAGGGATTAAAAGAAACTGAAGGAAAATGTAACTCAGCCAGGCAGTGAATAAGGTCCAGGCACCTTGACCTTGTTGCCAAGTCCTTGACTTTAGAAAGCATTTATTTCCAAAAATAATGCACAGAATTGAAGAGGAAAATAAGTGAGGATGAGTATGGAAAAGTTAACTATCTGGAGAGTGAAGAACAGCCTTTAGGAGGAATGCACAGAAGGAAAACTCAATAAAGCCTGGTGATTTTGGTTTGAGAGCTGCAGCCAACCTACCTTGTTCTAATTCTTACCTGAGGTAAATTATTTGAAATCTCTGTGCCTCAATACTTTCATCTGTAAAATGGGAATCACAATCATTATGCCCACTTCAAAGGCATTTTAAGAGGATTAAATGAGATGATATGTATAAAACTCAATGCATGCTGTAAGCACTTGATTAAATGAGTTGTTAATGAAAACTCTTCCAGACCTTCAAAGCATCACTGGGGCAGGGTTTCTCACTCTCAGCCATATTGACATTTTGGGGGAGATCATTCTCTGTTGTGGGGGGCTGTGCTAAACACCATTGGATGGTTCACAGCATCCCTGGCCACTGCTCACTAAATGCTAGCAGCACCCCTCCCTCCAGTTGTGACAACCAAAAATGGCTCCAGACCGAGCCAAGTGGCCCCGGGGGGGAGGGATCTTCCAGGACTGAGAACCACTGAACTAGGTGGAATCAAACTCTCATCCGGCGGTGTTTTTAAATTTGACATTAATAAAACTCATCAAGAAAAAGCAGCTCTTAGCTCTTTGGAATTATTTCAAATATGTGGATGTTATTATTTTATGGTCTCACTAATATAGGAAGGCCCAAATTTTATAGACCAGAGGTTCTTAACCAGGGGTCCACGAGCTCGAATTGAAATTCAAAAAAAACATTATTCTTGTGGGACGTGTTGGTGCAGGTATGATATATTTAGTGAATAATCCACAGTAGTGTGTGGACTCAGTAAGGGGTCCATGGTTTTCACCTGACTGGCAAAGGGGTCCTTGGAACAAAAAAGGCTAAAAAACCCGGAATAGATCTTTTTTTCCCCCAAATTCTACTCAATTTATTCATTTTTTAAAAAATATTACATTCAAAAAATATGAGGTTCCCATTCATCCCCACCACCCCCACCCCACCACTCCCCCCACAGTAACACTCTCCCCCATCATCATGACACATCCATTGCATCTGGTGAGCACATCTCTGGGCATTGCTGCGCCCCATGGCCTGTGGTCCACACCATAGCCCACACTCTCCCATGTTCCATCCAGTGGGCCATGGGAGGACATACAATGTCCGGCAATTGTCCCTGGAGCACCACCCAGGACAACTCCAAGTCCCGAAAATGCCTCCACATCTCATCTCTTCCTCCCATTCCCCGTACCCAGCAGCCACCATGGCCACTTTTTCCACACCAATGCCACATTTTCTCGATTATTAACCACAGTAGTTCATGAATAGGATATCATTAAGTCCACTCTAATCCTTACTGTTTTCCTCCTTCCTGTGGACCTTGGCTTGGTTGTGTCCATTCCACATCTATGTCAAGAGGGGGCTTAGATTCCTCATGGATACTGGATGCAATCCTCCTGCTTTCAGTTGTAGGCACTCTAGGCTCCATGGTGTGGTGGTTGACATTCTTCAACTCCATGTTAGCTGAGTGGAGTAAGTCCAATAAATCAGAGTGTAGGAGCTGAAGTCTGTTGAGGCTCAGGGCCTGGCTATCACATTGTCAGTCCAGAGATTCAAATCCCCTAGAAAGATCTTAAGCCCCAGCACCAACTACAATTCCAGTAAAGTAGCATGAAAGTCTTGTGAAAAGAGCTCCCATCTGAGTCCAGCTCCATCACGCAGAAACACCAGCTCCAAAGAAGGGCCAACTGACCTGGCAGTGAACCCCATCTGCCATGATCATAGAACCTGTGGGTCCTTTTAGCCCTCAAAAGGACCAATACCTGGGGTTGTATCTACTTCGGAATAGATCTGTAAGTAAATTAAAGTTGGTGATGAGCCCAGATGTGTAACAATTCTAAAATGTTATCCCAGAGTTGTACACCTCTCTAGGTTCTCTCTCTCTCTTTCTCTCTCCCCCTCCCCCCCACACACCCCTGCCCCTTAGTAGCAAGCTTCCAAATATTTCTAAAAAGTTAATGTGATATTCAGTTATTTAATGTGGAGGTTCATCCCCAGGTATATGCTCACCAGTCTTTAATATTCATTTTCATCCTTTTTTTTTTACTTTGATCTATGTCATTGATAACCCCCTTATTTTCCTTGAATCCTCTATTCTAAGGATTCTCAATCTTCACTTCATAGGAGTCCAGTTGCATTCCTTAATGGGAAGGGGCTTAGGAAAGGGGGAAGACGAACGTAATTTAATTGTTTATATGAGCATAATTCTTTAAAAGTCAGGATTCAAAATCCTGAAATCAAATGCGGAGTTTTCTTCTCTAGAAACATGAGAAATTTCTATCTTATACATAGCAAGCATAACTTCAAACTTTTGGAAAACTTGACCTTTTGGAAACACACACACACACACACATATGCACCACAAACACTTATTTAGTGTGGACTCTGTGCTAGGCCCCGAGAGAGGCAGTGCAGATACAGAGATGAGAAGACAAACCACAGAACCAGGGGGAGATGCAGCAAATGAGAAAGCAAATGAGCTCGAAAAGCACCCCAGTGACCTTGGCACACCCTTCCTTCCCCACTTAAGTCTTTTGGTCACAAGCATCTGGGCCTCAAGCCAAGTCCAAGCTGGAGCACCGGTCTTTCATGATTGTCCTGGCCTGCTATTAATCTCAAGAAGTTTCAAAACTTGTAAGAAGCCGGAAACATGGTTCTTGGATCACATACTCATTAGCAAGGCTATTTCTTCTTTAAAGACCTCTATCTCCTCGTTAATTTATTCCCTGGAAAACCCTGCTGCTAAGTGAAAAGACATTAAATCAAAATTTCAAAATTCTATTAATTTTAATGAGAAAAATGACAATGCCTTCCATCCCAAACACAACTTTCCAGATAAAATTGTATATCCATTGAATAATGAAAGCAGCTTTATAAAAGTAACAAACAGCAATTTAAACATAAAAATATGTAGATTGTATATAAAATATTGTAAAATGAAGGTTTATTGAAGGCCCCCAAAAGGAAACAAAGAAGGGCTAGTGGGCAGCGGAAGAGGGAATGGAAGGAGTCATTCTTTCTCCACCACTTCTTCACCAATTTTCCAACTTTGGGTTATCTGGCATCAAACTGCATGTCAGAATAAAGCCATAGCCCAGAAATACACATAAAAGGAAAAATAAAAACCCAACCCAAGAGCTCTTCAAAACCCATAGGAATGGTACATATGAAGAGGCTGTTATCCCCTCCTTCCTCTTACTTAGCATTCATGGATGAAGCAAAATCTTTGGTATCATCCAAAACTGTACAGAATTCAAATCTCTGCTCTATGACATTTTCTCACTATCGATCCCATGGTGTTGAGTAATTCAGTGAGTGTGATTTTCTCTGAAATGGTACTTTGAAAATTCACTTCTAATGGAGTTTTTATTTACTATTGTTTTGGGTTCTTTTGAAAAAACGTAAGTTGTCTAATGGTGGTATAACAGAAGGGCCATTCTTTTGAAAAGTCATTAACTTAAACAGTCTTTTGCATGTGGTAAGTCCACACATTATCTTCCCCATTTATGGGGCTATCTCACTATCTCTAGGTTGTAACCGTAGAAGAACCAATGCTTCACCAGAGTTAGCCATCTGTAGGGGAGGGGCCACAGCTGCCTCACCATGCCTGAGAAGGTGAATGGGACCTTGCCCTCCAGACCTTATCTAATTTGTTGCTACTGCTAACAACCAAACCAATTAAAATGTTAACGCCAAAACTAAATTTGGCCTCTTGGCAAGTCTTCAAGAATATGATTAAAACTTATCCTAAGCCAATTATCCAACCCTCTACACAGCAAATCAAGACAACAAAGTCCATGCCTATTAATGTTTTCAGCAGAAGAGGTCACAAATTCAAATCACCAGGAAAGAAGTGATCTATTTTGAGTGTAAATGTCAGAGCAACTTGAAAATAGGCCCGAGGGATGGCTTCTTTCTCTCATAGATATTGCTAGTACCAGAGAATTTGCCCAGGCTAATTTTGTAACCCTTGTTTTTCCTCTTCCTCTTTCTTTTTCATCAGTTCTCTTCCACTCACTGCATGCGTTCTTTGTGATAGACACCATGTGTGATATCTGACAGTCAGAAGACATGGATATTTCCAAGCTTTTAATGCTGATTCTGAAATGCCATCTACAATGAGATGCACCATTATTTTATGTAACACTAAGAAAGAAAAAATGTGTCAAATTAAGACATAATATTTCCTAATTACTTAGAAACTTTATTGGATACTTTTGAGAGAACTTTTCAGACTTTAGAAATAGATTTTAATCATAATTTACTATTATGTATCCATCAAAAGGAAAATATGAATGAAATAAATTGGTTTAATTCCTAGGGGTTCTTCAAATTCATTTTCCAACTCTTTTGAATCATTTTTCAACACGGAATTTCCATGCCCATGCTCTGTGTTTATAACTGTGTTATACCATGGGTTACATATGATCTGGTTCTCTATTCCATCAAGACCTCTGGTAACAACAGTATTTCTTAAAATTGTGCTCCGTTGTTTTCCCCAAGGTCTTCTTCCAAACTGCTCACACTCTTTCTGCAATTGCTGATGTTGACAAGCTCTCACTTGGTGATGTATAGGCAAAGCTCTTACATAAACAGAATGCAACAGAGCTCCATTTACCTGTGGATTTCTTCCTTTCTTAGATCCCATAGAGCACTTGGTCAATGCATTGAAAGAAATGTGAAAATGTCATTATTCTTCCAACAACAGATATTTGTTTCACTAATCTATCAAATTTACACCCCTCTGCTCTCTTTCTCAGCCTCTCTGAGTTTACAGCATCTTATCATTTCAAGGCCAAATCATGGCAAATTCTCCTTGCAAATACTTTAAATACCAGTTAAACTCAGCATGTGTAGTAATAACAATGCACATTACTCAAATGAAATCATGATAATATGAATACTGTGATCAAGTTGGTGCCCACTCATGCAACAACTATGCGATAACTACCACCTGGTTGCCAAAGATTGCAAGCCCATCAGCCATTAGAAACAGCTCGATGTCAAAAATGGGAAAATGTTGGGGTGGGGAGTATGTTTTAGAATTGATGATGTAGGTTGCAAATAAAATCAAGACGGTGTTTAGATTATTTCACTTGAGTCTCAAATCCAATATTTCCCCCTTCCTCTATGTGGGATTATTAGCAGTTGCAAAATGAGATTGAGGAGGAAATCTAGGGATTATCCACACTTTGCATAATTTAAAGAAAACTGCTCCATGTGGTTGTGTTTCCTTCTGATCATATTAAGAACAGTTGCTTTGGCAAAGCAGCAAGATTTTTTTTTTCAATCCAGCTCAGTTCCAGGCATAGTTTAGGGAGCTTGATTTGAAGAGACATCTCCTTTCAGGACTTTTCTTTGGGTTCCCTTTCTCTATTACAAAAGCACACCAAGGGAGCCCTTCTCTCAGGGAAAACCCTCGAAGTATTAGCTAGCAATGTCTGAAATGACTCAAAATAATTATCTTCTCAGGAGTGTGTGCGTTTTAATAGGGAACTCTGAAAGACAATAAAACAGCCTTCAGAACAAAGAGGAATTCATCTCAAACGTGTATATGTGGAGGAGGATATTTTGGTTGGGGAGAGATTTCCTAGTGCATCTGCCTTCTGCCTACTCATGATGATGGCTCAGCTTCCTAACAGGTGGGTGTAGATGATAGCTGGAAAATGTACTTATTAAAATTTCCGCACTTAAGCAGTGCTGAAAATTCTAAAACTAGTTGAACTGGTTTTCTATTAATCTAATTTTAGAAGTTTACTCCTTGCACTTTGTTCCCTGAAGGATGCTAACCAGACCTTCACAGTTTTGCTTGCAGGAATAAGATAATGTCTCCAAGCAAAACCAGACCAAGTGGTGTAAATCTGTAACTTTTCTCAGAAACAAAAATCTTGATACCCTTGGACAGCTGGTTGAGAAAGGAGCCATGAAGGCCTTGCCCCTGCACAACTATATCTAAACTGTGGGGGTTTTTTTGCCTTAAGGACAAGTTGGATGTGCTTGAGACAACATAGGACTGAGAAATTGCACGAACCCTCCTCACAAGACCCCTGGCATCACCTGTTATTTTTATTTGTTTTTCTTCTTCCATAGCCCTCTCCTTTGCCTATAAAAACCCTAGTTCCATTTTCACTTTGAACTGATTTGGGGAAGATTCCCCCAGTTCCTTGCTTGTGCAATTGCAATAAATCACCTTCTC
This sequence comes from Dasypus novemcinctus, assembly GCF_030445035.2. Taxonomy (NCBI): domain Eukaryota; kingdom Metazoa; phylum Chordata; class Mammalia; order Cingulata; family Dasypodidae; genus Dasypus; species Dasypus novemcinctus. The sequence continues at coordinate 18,668,541 of NC_080704.1, forward strand.
ACCAAGAGACGCGTTTGTCCTTTGTGGCGCTAGTTCGAGAGGGCCTGTCTATTGGAAACAACCATGCTTATGGTAACATGAACTCCAGATTCCCTTAATGAATGTGTAGGGTCAGTCATGAAGGTCAATCCCTTAGACTGCAGGCTTGCGGAAGTTCTTCTTAATTGTGAGATGAGCACAGTAAAAGCAGGCTCTTCTGGGATGTTTATTGGAAGGCCAAGAATATCACTGTCTTGCCAGACATACCCAACTTCCCTGGCATTAGTTTCTTATCTTTAAAGTCTTGTGGTTAGATGGAGTGATCTCTAATATCCCTTCCTACACTCTTGTTTTATGATTCTGTGGCACAATCGAGAGGAAATCGAACTGGGAGAAGGAAGAGGATTACTGAGCCTTAGTCCTAAATCTACCACCACCTACTTATGTAACCTACTGCAAGTCCCTTAACTGCTGTGGGCCTCAACTACAGAGCAAGCTAGTTGGAGAAAATGTCTTCAATCCTATCCAGCTCTGTATCTTGTCCACAGCCTGCATTTGTAAGTGACCACATCATTTCTCCTCTTTGGAAAACCTTCTTCAGAGCCCGAAACCTTGGTCAGCTCTGTAAAAGAGAACTTAGCAAAAGAGTAAATGAATAAATAGAAAACAATTTTAGAGTTCTTCAGATGAATAAGTAGAAAAAGAAAGAGGAAACTTCTAAAAAAATGTCTAAAATATGGAGAGGCTGTGGGCCTAAAATAATACCAACATAACATACAGCTTTGCCTTGAAAGCATTTCAGTGAACGCTCCTGGAAGGAAAAGAAATGACCCCACCATTTATCAGAAACCTGGTTTATTGTGTGTTTAGTCAGAAAAACCAACTATGAAAAACTACACTTAACCCCCCATGTGGCAGAGTTGCAAGTAATGGGCAATGAGCAGCAGCAGCATAAAGTTCAAGGTGATGGCAGATACAGAGCAGCTCATTTTGAGAATGGAGTTTCAGGGCAGACATAGAGGGGATAACAAGCTCTTTGAACAGAGCTCCAGTCACAAATCAGAGGGAAGCTCTAGTATATGTAACATGAGAAGTGCCAAGCTCCCACATACACAGATGACAATTGCTGTGGCCAAACCAATGATCACATTTGAAACACCAAATACCAAAATGTCTATCAGGTAGTCTTGAATAGGACTGATGTCTTATTAAGTCAAATAATTCAATTGGCTGAAGAATGAATTGATGCCTGCTGATGGTTCTTTGTGGTGTCATAAAACTATTATCAACATAATAACTAATGCAAGAAAGGACAAAACGCTTCATCATTGGTCTGTTATATAAGAAGGTGTGATGTTGTGCTGTGGCCTCAAATAGACAGAAAAGATTGGAACATAAAATTAACTTATGATAGTTGCAGCCCTACAGGTAGAGTCCAGTTTTGATGATCTGTTTTCGCTCTTCACCCATAATTTCACCCTATGAGCAATAGCCAGCTCACATACAAGGCAATCTTCTCTTGATTAGTTTTCACCTTGTTCCCCTCAAGCCACTTCGAAAAGGTACCAATTTAGATGACGGAGTAAGACCTAATGGGCCAGCTGTCTCATATAAAGGCTCCACACTGAATGAGCTACATGGATTCAAAAGGGAAAAAAGCAGTTCCTGAGTTTGGGTTTTCCACGAAAAGTTTTCTTTGTTTTCTTTTGAAGAAGAGGTCTGAAATCGAGGAAGAGTCTTCATGATATACTTCCTGTTCTGCCATTATTGGCGACTCACTTTGAAGTCCATTAGATAACATGTGGGCTAAACCTTCAGAGACATCAGAAAGTGCCCTCAAAGTTTGAATAGCAATTCAATTAAAAATGTATATTGAGATAACAACCAGCAAGATGGTAGCAGAGTAAGGAGCTCCTAGGGTCAGTTCCTGCTACAAAGCAGAGCTATCTAAAGCACCTGTTTGGGGCCTCCAGGAGACCAGAAGAGCATCCTGCAACATCCTTGAAAGAATGGAAGGAGGAGACTGCCCGTCTGCAGAGAAGATTCTTAAGTAGAGTACCCCATGCCCCAGAGGCTGTGCCCATCCTCCACAAGTTGCCTCAGGAGCTATTGCACAGCTGGAGCAGGAAACTCCACTTCCCAAAAATGGGGGAGGAAGAGACAGTTGGGCACCAAGTTCAGCTACTGATTAGTAAATTCAGTGGGCCCTGAATTTCCTAAGAACAGCTAAAATAATCCTAAGAACAGCTAAAGTTTGAACCTATGTAAGTCAGAAAGAGGCCAGCAGCAGCCATTTTGACTCTGCCCCCAGCATGAAGGGAAGTATGACTGATTTAAAATCACAGTGATGGTAGGGACCAGCTTCTTGCACCCAGGTCGGCCTGCAACCCTAGCCTAGACTTCAGCCGCACCTCTAGCAGGGAGGAAGCTGGTGGGCCCTGTACCAGCCTTTCTGGGTAACTGCATGTATATTTGGCAAGCAGAGACTGAATAGTTGGAAGTCTACCTGGGCAACTGTGGTCATTTTGGACCCGCATAGCATAGACTGCTGCCCACACCTGCAGCTCCATCCCTACCCTAGGCAGGGGAGAAAGGGACTTGAAGCTTCATCAGTCTCTCTGGACAACTACAGTCTAGGCCCACATGACTTGGATTATTACACATGGCTGTGGCCCTGTCCTTACCCCTGGCAAGGGAGAAACTTGCAAGAAGCTTCATTGGTGCCTGGGAAAATAGGGCAACTTGAGCCTCTGCAGCTTATAGTTTCAACTACATCCTTGGCTCCTACTATACAACCAGCAAGGGAGAAAGGGCAAGAAACCCCTAAACTGAAGAGAGAAACAGACCCAGAATAAATACTCCAGTAAGCCAGATGCAAAGACACTAACAAAAAATTACAATCCACACCAAGAAACAGGAAGATATGGCCCAGTCAAAGGAACAAGATAAGCCTCCAGATGACATAAAGGAGTTGAGGCAACTAATCATAGATGTTCAAACAAATCTCCTCAACAAATTCAGTGACATAGCTAAAGAGATTAAGGATATCAAGAAGACACTGGAGGGAAGCGGACTTAGCCCAGTGGTTAGGGTGTCCGTCTACCATATGGGAGGTCCACGGTTTAAACCCTGGGTCTCCTTGACCCGTGTGGAGCTGGCCCATGTGCAGTGCTGATGCATGCAAAGAGTGCCATGCCACGTAAGGGTATCCCCATGTAGGGGAGCCCCACATGCAAGGAGTGCACCCCTTAAGGAGAGCCGCCCAGCGCAAAAGAACATGCAGCCTGCCCAGGAATGGTGCCGCACACACGGAGAGCTGACACAACAAGATGACGCAATGAAAAGAAACACAGATTCCCGTGCTGCTGACAACAACAGAAGCGGACAAAGAAGAACATGCAGCCAATAGACACAGAGAACAAACAACTGGGGTGGGGGGAGGGGAGAGAAATAAATAAATAAATCTTTAAAAAGAAGAAGACACTAGATGAGAACAGAGAAGAATTTGAAAGAATACATAGAAAAATAGCAGATCTTTTGGGAACGAAAGGTATAATAAATGAACTTAAAAATACACTGGAATCATATAATAGCAGATTTGAGGAGGCAGAAGAAAGTATTGGTGAGCTTGAGAAAATGGCCTCTGAAAGTAAGCATACAAAAGAACAGATAAAGAAAAGAATGGAAAAAATTGAACAAGGTCTTAGGGAACTAAATGACAGCAAGAGATGTGCAAACATACATGTCATGTGTATTCCAGGAAGGAGAAGAGAAGGGAAAAGGGGCAGAAGGAATATTTGAAGAAATAATGGTAGAAAATTTCACAACCCTATTGAAGAACATGGATATCCATGTCCAAGAAGCACAATGTAATCCCATCCAAATAAATCCAAACAGACCAACTCCAAGACACATACTCATCAGAATGTCAAAAGAGAAAGACTAAGAGAGAATTCTGAGAGCAGCAAGAGAAAAGCAATGCATAACATATAAGGGATTCCCAATAAGATTAAGTGCCAATTTCTCATTAGAAACCATGGAAGCAAGACAACAGTGGTATGATATATTTAAGATATTGCAGAAGAAAAACTTCCAGCCAAGAATCTTATATCTGGCAAGATTGTCTTTCAAAAATGAGGGAGAGTTTAGAATATTCACAGATAAACAGAAACTGAGAGAGTTTGTAACCAAGAGACCAGCCTTGCAGGAAATACTAAAAGGTGTGCTACAGCCTGAAAAGAAAAGAAAGGAGAGAGATGCTTGGAAGAGAATCTAGAAAAGAAGATTAAATAAGTAAAAGTAACTAAAATTGTCAAAAGAGTGGTGAAAATAAAGTATGGCAGATAAAAGCCAAATATTTAGGAATAAACTTAACCATGTAAAGTACTTGTATTCAGAAAACTACAATTCATTGTTAAAAGAAATTTTAAAAGACAAAATAATCGGAAGAACTTTACATGCTCTCAGATTGGAAGACTAAATATCATTAAGATGCCAATTCTAATCAAATTTATATACAGATTCCATGCAATCCCAATAAAAATTCTACCAGTATTTTTAAAACAAATGAAAAGCACAATTATCAAATTTATTTGGAAGACTAAAGGATCCTGAACAGCCAGAAACACTTTAAAAAGGAAAAGCAAAGTTGAAGGACTCTCAGTTCCAGACTTTAAATCATATTACCTAGTAAAACTACAGCTGTTTTACCGTGTGAAAACAGCATGGTACTGGCATAAAGACAGGCACATAAACCAATGGAATCAAATTGATGGTTCAGAAACAGACCCTCACATCTAGGGTCAAGTGATTTTTGACAAGCCTGTCAAACCCACCAAGTTCAGGCAGAACAGTCCATTCAACAAATGGTGCTGGGAGATTCTGGATATCCATAGCCCAAAGAAGGATAGAGGACCCCTATCTCACACCTTCTACAAAAATTAACTCAAAATGGAACAAAAACCTAAATATAAAGGCAAGAACCATAAGTTTCTAGAAGAAAATGTAGGAAAACATCTTCAAGACCTGGTGGTGGTTGGTGGATTCTTAAAGGAGATAAGAGGAGGACTGAGATGAACTACTGATGTTTAATGTATGTAGAAGTTTTAATTAACTTTACTGTAAAAATGAGGAAATGTATAGAGTTGATGGTAATGCATTATAATGAGTAACAGCTGATTTATAAATGGGAATGTGGCTGAAAAGTGTAGTCTGGGGATGTAAATACCACTTGACTGGAATCTAGAGAATAATCTAGGGACTGAATAATACAGTAAACCCAGGAGTGGATAAGAATTATGCTTGATGGTGCAGAGTGTCCTTTGTTAGCTAGATCAGGTGTATATCATTGCTGCAGGGTGGTGGGAATGTGGAGAAGCATGGGAAAAATACAACTACATACAAGCATGGGAAAAATACAATCTATGGACTGTGGTTAACAGTAATAATGTAATATTCAAGCATCTATGTGAAAGATGTACTGTGTTGATAATGGGGGAGTATGGAAAAAGTGTGCCAAATGTAAGCTATAAACCTGGTAATAAACTGATGATATTATCTCATAATCTATAACAATGTTCCACCATGGTGTGGTGTGTTGATAGAGTCTTGTTGTATGTAAATTCTGCACATATGCATTACTGTTTTATAAGTTTACAACTTCTGTCATAAAAATATATTTAAAAAATAATAATAGGGTGGGTTGGGGGAAAAATATACCAAATATAAGATAAGGATTATAGTTAGTAGTAAGATTTTGACAACATTCTTTCATAATTTGCAAGAAATGTCTTACAACAATGCATGGCGTTGGTGCTGGGTCAATGTATGGGACCCCTGTATAAAGTTATACACATTTGCTTTGTAAGTTCACAACTTTTACTATACACTTATTGTTCATGTATGTTCATGTATAAATGATGTACTACTACTACTACTAATAGTCTGGGTTGGAGAAAAATACACCAAACGTATGATAATTTGGTTAGTAGTAATATTTTGAAGATGCTCTTTAATCATTAGTTTAAAATGTTTGACACCAATACAAGGTATTGGTGGTAGGGTGAGGTTTTATATGTTTGTTTTATAAGTTCACAACCATTACTGTACACTTACTGTTTATGTATGTTTATGCATGAGTGATATACTTCAATAAATGAAAAAAATGCGAAAAAAAATATTGAACTCCTCTTATCATCTAGGTACTGGCACAAGAGATACAGAGGAAAAGAGGAAGTATTAATCAGTGTTTCCCTGTGTAAGAAACAGTTTTTAAAATCTCAACAGCTTACTATATTTATTGAACATTTATTTCATACTTGTGCATTTATGGGTTGGCTGTCATGTCAATCTCAGCTGGACTAGGTGAAACTACATAGGGTTCATGCCTGCTCCATGTTCTAGGACTCAATTTGAAAAGCAACAGTTACATAGAGTATGCCCTTTTCAGGAGATTAGTGGCACAAAAAATGTAATGTTTTCTCTGATTTATTACCTTTTAAAAAAGATAATTAAAAAATAAAATAAAATTTAAAAAAAATTCATAGGGTCAGAAACCAGTATAGTTTACCAGGGTCTGGGTTGGGGAGTAAAGAATATAGAGTTATTGTTTAAATTGTACAGCTTCTGTTTGGGTAATGGATGGTGGTGATGGTTATCCCTCTATCATAGTCTAAGAATTCATTGTATTAAATGTCCTCTATTCAAATTACTGCATAGTTTCTGTCTCCCAATTGGACCCAGGCTGATACACCATGCTTCTTAATGCTTCAGTTCAGAACTGGCACACTGTTATTTCTGCCCATATTTAATTGGCCAAATGAAATGATATGGCCAATAAGTCAATGAGGCAAGGATATATACTTCACTTACTCCAGTGGTAAATGCTGCAAAGTCACAGTGAGGCAGGATAGTTTAAAGAAAAGGAAGACTAGCCACAGCTGAGACCTGGCAGAGACTGGAGCTGTGAAACCCCACCCAGACCCCTACCAGGAGGTCCTGTTTAGGTAAAGGGAAAGCCCTGGATACTTTCAAAAGGCCTCACCATTGGCCCTCTGAGAACTGACAGGTGGGGTAACCAATCAGAACAGCAAAGAGCTGGGGCCCCTCCTCCAACATTAGGAAGGGAAGAAGTGAATAATGGCTTAATAAGGGTAACCTACAAGCCCAAACTCTCTCTCTTTGCCTAGAGGAGCTTGCACCTACATCTGGGGATGCATAATTCTGTTCTTTTCTCCCATTTCTCAGTAAACTACTGGCCTGCCTATGGTGTGTTCTTAAATTCTTTTATGTAACACAGCCAAGAACTTAGAGGAATCCATCATCCCCCAACTTCCCCCAACTTCAAAAGGACAAAATACATGGATGTATCATTCTATTACAGGGAATTATTAAAGAGTTGGAATCAATAATCCTACCTAACATATATGACCTGCCTCATTGGGCATTTGGAGGAAGAAAGATATTCATTATGAAACTCCCAGGAAAATAAGAATTATGGAAGGAAAATTAAGAGCATTATGGAAAAGTATAGTCTACAGCATAAGAGAAGATATCTTAAACAGAATCATGATATCTTAGCCAGGCAAACAGTTGGGAGAGAGATTTATAGGCACAAGAAGCAGCATATTAAAAACTTGAAGTAAAGAAAACACATCAGCAATATTGAAAGAAGTTGCATGTCAGTGAACAAAGGAAGAGATAAATTCAGATTTTTGTTTAGGGTTCCAGCAAATATTTGCTAAGTACCTACCTATGATAGTTTGAAGCTATATACATCCCATAAAATCATGTTCTTAAAGCTAATTCATTCCTGTGGGTATAAACCTATTGTAAGTAGGACCATTTGATTAGATTACTTTGTTTAGAGGTTGCTTCAGTAAAGTGTGGCCAAAGATGGGTTTTAATCCTCTTACTGGAGTCCTTTATAAGATAATGAAATTCAAAGGAAAAGAGAAAGAAAGCCACGGAAGCCAGAAGCTGAAGCAAGGAAATCCAGAAGAGAAAGGAGAGACCAGCAGATGCTGCCATGTGCTTTGCCATGTGACAGAGGAGTCCAGGATTGCTGGCAGCTGGTCTTTGTGGAGAAAGCATTACCTGATAATGCTTTGATTTGGACATTTTTCTCATTCTCAGTACTGTAAGCTTGTAAGCTAATAAATCCCCATTATAACAGCCAGCCCATTTCTGGTACATTGCATTTTGGCAGCCTAGTAGACTAAGATTACTACCCAGAATGTTAACTGCAATCATTGACAGATGGAGATAAGAAATTACAAAAATGTTCCAAGAAACATTATTTCCAGAACACAATACGATTTTAAAATTCCAATATTAAATTATTTTTCTTAAAATTTTCAGCACAGATTCAAGGAGGACATTTATATCATTGCTTAAGTCTAAAGGGAAAAAAAATTAACTAACCCTAAAACTAAAATCTTTTTATATTAGTTGGGTTCCTTGCAACTGTGGGTAACAGAAAATCTAACTCAAATTGGTTTAAATAAAATTAATTTATTGGCTCATATGGCTCTATGGTCCCAAGTCTGATGAAGTGGCCCCATGATATCACTAAGGATTGAGTTTCCTTCTGTTGGTCCATTCAGCTTCATCTTAAGGCTTCCCGTGATTGTGATCTTAGAAAGGCTACTAACAGCTCCTGCTTCCCCTTCCATCCAAGTATTAAAGCTGCATGTCTAAGCTTCATTTTATATCAACAGAAAAATAATTAGTGAGATGGAGTATCATTTATAAATAGCTGTATTAATTTTCTAAACTAAAAGAAAGGAAAAAAGTTTTCTGGGTTTGAGGGGTTTTTTAGGTGGGCCATTAACATTAACCAATATAATTAAATAAATTTCCCAATATACTGTGCTTTTGGTTGTAACTTTGCCACATTATTTTTCAGGAGTAGTTTAGAAAGAAATGACACGCTCTAGGAAAATAACGTCCAAAACAGGCTAAATAAAGGTGACTGGGCAGGTATCAAAACCTAATAAATGATTCTTTGATAACTAGACCAAACTGTGGCATTGCATCATGTGTGGGTTAGTCATTCAAGTAGGAGTAAGTCTACTGAGTATTCCTATCTTTTACTTCACTGTGATTGCATTTTTCTTTACCTTGTTGAGTATGATTATTATAGTTGTTTTCAAGTTCTTGCCTGATAATTCCAACAGCTGGGTCATCACAGGATTGGCACCTGTTGAGTGATTAAGATTTGTATCCTAGAAATTTTAACGTTATATTGTAAAGACCCTGGATTCTGTTACATTCCTCCAAAAAGTATAGATGAGCTCCTTGTCAGGCAGTTAATTGCAAATTCTGCCCTGCCTTTGGTAGGCAGAAGCTTAAATGTCAGTTCAGTTTTTGTTTTCCTTTGCTTTGTTTTTAGCCTCAACTGAAAACTGCTCTGAGTCTTCACCATGCGTGTGAGGTTCAGAAATAGGTCAGAGATATGAGCAGGGTTTACATGTAGAACCTGGGGCTTACCTGCTGTGATTCTGTCTTTTCTGGATGTCCCGCCTCCATACTTCCCATCAGCTATAACATCCCCAAGTTCTATCCTTTGGTTCTCCAGCCAGAAAGGAAGCATATAAAGACAGTGCCATGCTGTGATTGCAGCCCACTGTTGTGCCAAAGACACAAAAATGGGAAACACACTGTGACAGTCCTTTCTTGCAGTTTTCAACTCCCCTACAAAGTCTGCCTTTTTGGTTCACTCTCCAGAGCTATCAAGTAGTTGTTTTCCAGAATTTATAATTGTTATCCATGGGAGATTCGGTCTGTTAGTAGCTTACTCCAACTTACAAAACGTGAAATGCCAACACTGGATATTCAAATATAAATAAGAAATCATTGCTTGCCTCAAGGAGCTCAAAGTCTAATATATGAAGCCTACATATAAACAAATAACTTATAACACAAGGCCATAAAGTGCAACATTCGACATACAGTCAAGGTACAGAGCTGATGATAAAAAAGTATCAAGAAAGCTTTTTGGAAGGGATAGGGCATCTGATCGGGTATCAGGAAGACACATAGTGAATAGCAAGGATGCAATCAGTGTTAAAGTAAAGAGGGAAGGGATGGAAGAGGCGAAAGACATTATAAACTATGGAGAAGCAGAAGGGATAGGAACCATGGAGAGGCAGTAGAGATACAAACCATGGCTTGACATTTATACAGCCTCTCCCACATTTCAAATCTTAATCACGTTGTACCAACTTGGCTAAATTATAGTGTCCAGTTGTTTGGTCAAGCAAGCGCTGGCCTGATTATTACATGCAGGTATTTGATTGATAGATTTACATCATTAGTTAGCTGATTGCCTCTATGATTGATTGCATCTAAAATCAACAAAGGAGATTGCCTTCAGCAATGAGGGGAGTCACCTCATCCAATCAGTTGGAGGTCTTAAAGTGAGAATTGAAGATGTCAGAAGTCAGAAAGAAGAATTTCTGCCCTTTTTCAGCCAACCAGCATCTTCTGGGGAACACAACTTTACCTTCATCAGTTTCCAGCCTGCAGCCTACCCTAGATTGTGAGAATGCCAGTTTTCTGAATCACCCTTCTTCGAAATTGCCAGCTTATGGCCTACCCTACAGAATTTGGACTTGCCAATTCCCATGGTCACATGAGCCAGTTCCTGTAATAAATCTCTTCATATGTATAATGTCCTATTAGTTCTCTTTCTCTGGAGAACCCTAACTAATCTACACACTTATTATCCCATTCAATTTTTATGGAACCCAGTGAAGTCAAACTATTGTAACAATGCACAGAAATGTTTTCTCTTTCTTTGAAATGAATCCAAACTTAGATGATTTCTTCTCACTGTAGAACAAGAGTTTAAAACTGTCTTTATGTGAGAGAAAGAATGTATATATTAGTTCCAAGTGGGGAGTGAGGAGACAAATTGCTCTATCCATTCAAATAGTTTCTAAACATAAATCAAATGTGACATTGGCCTCCAAGATATTATGAGGAGCATCCAATCATCCTTGTTCCTTGTTAAAACAAGAAATGTTCTTGTTTTAAAATGCTGCCAAAACTCCCCAAGGAACAATATTTCCTTCACTTTGTGTTTTTGTTCCTCACTCTCTGTAAGAAAGTTATAATAACATTGTCTTTATGTCATATTTCCACACATGCACATATATTCACTGCCCTTGTTCTTCAAAAACTGAACCCATATTTTACGGTTCCATCCTTTTCTCAGAATTCCCACTTCTCATACCCTGTTGTAGCTCCTAAACTTGGCTTAACTTAGCTCCTAAACTTGGCTCAAGTAAGATTAGAATCTTAATTACCTGGGGTATGGGGGCAGGTAAACTTAGGAAAGGAAAATGGGTGGGCCACTTGATGAAGTTGTATCAAGGGGAAGAATTGAACTTGGCATGGATAAACTGCTGATAATACTAGACCCCACTTGAAATTCAGAATCTCTGAGGCTGGGTTGGCATTTTGAAGTTCCCCCACTGATTTTAATATGGCCCATCAGTTAAGAACCATTAATTAATGAGCCTCACATGATTAATACTTAATTGCTATTGGAGATTGACTCATGTCTCCCACAAGAGACACATTCAGGTCCCAATCTCTGGTCCTGTGGGTGTAAACCAATCTATAAATTGGACCTTTGAAGACGTTATTAGTTAAGGTATGCCCATACTGAATGAGGTGGGCCTTCCTTCGATATGGCTGACATCCTTATATGCAAAGGAAATTGGACACAGAAGGAAAAGCCATGGGCAGCTGGACGGCAATGGAACTTGAAAAGAAAGGTGAAGATGCCACCCTGTACATTGCCATGTGACAGAAAAGCCAAGGACCAAGGATCATTGGCAGTTAGCCCCAGAATGCCACAGTTTTCAGGGAGAAAACATCACCTTGCTAACATCTCACTTTTGAACTTCTCCTATCCTCAAAATTGTAAGCCAATAAATTCCCATTTTTTAAGCCCACTCATTGTAGTATATTTGTTTTAGCAGCTGGGAAATGAATACAGTTATTGTCTAACTAATTTATGTATATTGATCCATGTTCTATATCAGTGCTTCTCAACCTTTAATGTGCATATGAATCACATGAATATCTTGTTATATTGCAAATTTTGATTCAGCCAATTTGTGATATGGCCTGAGATTCTGCACTTCTAAAAATTTCCAAAGTGTTAACAATACTGGTAATCCACAGACCCCACTCTAAGCTACCTTGTAGGTGTTGAGCACCTTGAGATCAGGGTCCCTGTGTCTGCTTTCAGATTTCTTTCCTGTTTCAAATGATGCAATCAATAAATATTAGTAGATTTGAGGCCATTATTTCAGATTATGAGAATTTTATCCAGTGCCATGTTCAATTCTTCCTCTTGATATAATTTCAGCAAGTGGTCCACTCATTTCTGCCCTTTCTCTCAGGGTCTCAATAATGATGATTCAATTACAATTTGAGGATGTTGGGCCTTTTATCTGCTGTTCCTCCTGAAAGAATTTAAAGTGGGAAGACAATTGTAGCAGTTTGATATTTATGAATTCTAAAAAGAGATATTTGATTATGTTTGTAAACTGGTCTGTTCCTCTGGGCATGATACACTTTGATTGTATTAGATCCAGCTGAGATGCCTTTGATTAAACTATGTTAAGATTAGGGCTTTGATTTGAGCATGTCATTAGGGTGACTCAGTTTGAGTCCCTGCCTCCTTTGTGGACTATATAAATGGGCACTCTATCAAGGAGACAGGAGAAGATATGCTAGAAAAGAAGAAGGGCGCTCCATAGACCCAGAAGAGCATCCTGCAGCCCCAGGAAGAGAGATGAGCCATTCATCTGATAGTTTGCAGCTAAAGGGGAACAGAGCAGCTGAGCCCTATGCCAGCCTACAGCTGAGATCAGAAGAAGCTGGGCCCATGGAGCCTTAAGAGGGAAGAGGAAGGCTGAACTCTTGCAGATATCATCTGCCATCTTGAGTCAACATGTGGCAAAAGACTTTGGGTGAGAAAACACCTCTTATGGTACCTTGAGTTGGACTCTTTATGGCCTTGTAACTGTAAGCTTTTACCCCAAATAAATAACCTTTTAAAAAACCAACAGACTTCTGGTACTTTGCATCAGCACCCCTTTGGCTGACTAATACAAAATATAAAGATGTTCCTACTTGAAGACAAATTTTAGATCTCCTAGTAGAGTTCTTTTTAAAGCATAATCAAACTAGATGCATCACAATTGCCCAGCAGATCTATGGACTCTATTCAGACCTCCTAAATGAAAATACATGGTGGATTCCAGTCTGTCATTTAAACAAACTTCCTAGGCTCAAGCACACTAAAGTTTAAGAAACATTAATCTAGCCCTGTTCCTTCTTCATATAGTTGAGGAAACTGAGGACTAAATACCACCACCAACAACTGACATTTACTTGGTATGCTTTATGTGAGGATCACTGTGCTGATTGCCTTACACGAATACTTTAATTTCATTTTAATCCTCACAACAACCCTAGGAGGTAGTCTGTATTATTATGTGAGGAAACTGGAGAGGATAGGAAGTTCCCAGAGCTAGCAGGTGGCAGAGTTGAATCTAGAGCCCCAGTGTCTTGGCCCCATTCCAGGCCCTCTTTCTGTAACTGAAGATTAAGAATTAAGAAATAATTGTGATTACAAAATCATTCTATAGATGCCTTTATATTATAAAATAGCAAAATGTTAATACCTGAAATTGCTGAAACTGGCTGGATTTAGCTGAGCCCTGCTATTGTGATGGTCTTTCTAAACAGGTTTATCCTTGTTTATGGTTTCTCTAGACTTAGTAAGCCGTATGCTTCCTATTGTGCTGGTAACCACTCCACCCTCCTGTTTAATATCCATATGGAAAACCTTGTGCCTGACCTCTACTCTGTACTTTCCTATCCCAGAAACTTGATCTCTGATAAGGATTGTAACTTTGTGACTCACCCTGGTTTGGTGCCCACCCCCATCCTGTTCAGCCCCTGAATGTTAATTAATGAAGGAAACTGTGTCCAGCTGCACCCTGTTATAAAATATTAAAATTTCTACAGATTTGGGAGACAGTTTTAGATCATTAGGCCACTGTGCTCCTTTGTTTGCCCAACCAAGTAAACTTTCTCTCTTTGACACCCCAGTGTCTCAGGAATTGACTTTTAAGGCACATCAGGAATAAAGAACCCACTTTTGCTCAGTATCATTTCCATTTTATTTGCCTTCTGGTATCCACCCACCCCCACCCCCACCCTCACTTCCTGCGCGTATTAATTCCTAACCTTTTAGCATACCCAGTACTGCCCCTGCATTTCAGGCTGCTCTGTTACAGATGCAGGGCAGGGATGATTTTGATTTGTAAATGAATGTTAAAGAATAATTTTCAAAACAGGTAAAATGTGACTCTCACACAAATCTGATATGAACATGTGTCAAATATTTTTATTTAATGGATTAATTATTAGGGAACTGGAAAAGATGTTCCCAAGGCAAAGAACCATAAATTTATATACATAAAGCAAAGTGGAAATGAATTTGCAAAAGCTGATCTAATTATTAAGTATAATAACAATGACATGCATGCCACACAAGGCAACTTATTTGCATTTCTACAGACACATTATCAGTTTTCTGTCAGTTGTGATATATTCAAAGTTGTAAAATGGCCTAGTCAAAGACAAAGGCACACACCCCTATAGGATGAGATGATCCCCAGAAGCTCCAACAATCGATTGATTGAAAGGATTCCAGTAATTTCTTTTGCCTGTTCCAAAATCTTAAATATTTCATAGAGTTTCTCTCCCCCTGTCTTGTGATCAAAATAATCTCGGATAATGATTATTCATGATCACGGAATCAGGCTGGTCTCATGATTCTCACGATTATTTACATGGGTGCAGCAAGTGTTCATTTACCATATAGACCTGTGTAGGTTAGCTTTACTGGAAGTTTTCATAAGAAAACTCATATTGACTTTTAAAAACCTCTCAAATATAACACTTCCAGCAAAACCTTGGCTGTATAACTGTTTCTTCCAATTATAGTCGTAAAAAAGGAAGACAGAGTCTTAAATATGCAAATAATATATTGCCATGAAAAATAGGGAGACTTGCATAGAGTTTAGAATTCAGGAGAATAAAGGGGGCAGAGCAAATGTGTCAGTGATAATCAGATATAGTTTTAAATGTTGTGAGTTACAAAAAGGTCCAGCAACTGATTTAAACATAAATAAAATGTGGCATAGCCATTCAGTGAAATATAAATCACTAATAAAAAGAAATGAAGGAATGAACCTAAAACATGGATGAAACTTGAAAACATTTTGCTAAATGAAAGAAAGCAGCCACAAAGGACTACACGTTGCTATACAAAATGTCCAGAATAGGCAAATCCATAGAGACAGAAAGCAGATGACTGGTTGCCAGGGGTTGCGAGGGATGGGGTTATGGAGAATGACTGCTAAGGTGTATGGGGTTTCCTTGTGGAGTAGTGAAAATATTTTAAAATTCACATGGTCGTTGTAGACGTCGAGAGAGGTTCAATTATTGCATATGGAAAGGCCAGGACTCAGTAATAATTTTGAAAAGGAAAGAAATGAATTTATTTATGACCGGCCGGGCTCAGGAACTTCTTTATCCAAAACCTGAGCCCAGAATAGAATTTCTGGGTTCCTTTTATACAGAGGGTATAAGAGTAGGGAGTCAAAGGGTGCTTATATACAAAAGGACTTTTTATTAATTTCTTTAAGTGTTTTATCTGAGTATAAGATAGGTTATTTCCTTCAGGTAAGCTTGAATCAACGCATATCCCACACATTCCAGGTAAGCTTTTAACACAGTTGGTTTGCATTCTTCCTGAATATTCAGTTTATAGAGCCTACATTGCTTAATTTTTTTTCCGGGACTGGAGTCGAAGGGCAGGGCTGCCGCTTCCACCATCAGATACACACAGCTTAGGTTATGAACAAAGAGATGCATAGTCCCCCCACCCATCGCCTACGTCTATGTTTTTATAAAACTCCACTGATAAGTCTGATGAGCACCCCCAGTTGAAATCCACTGGCCTTCATTATCTCTTTCAGATTCTGGAACAAACTGACAGTTTACTTTAGGACAAATCTCAGGAGTCCACAAGGTCAGCATGAATTTCATTATAATATTAAAATGTTATTAACGTGATGCTTTCATCATTACTATCTTTAACTGCTAATCATTTAATAGTGTTTTAAAGTTTTCTCAGTTTTCATTTCTAATGCGGTATTGATCATTAATCCACATGTACAAAAGTTCTTTCAGTTAGTCCCAAGAGTGTAAAGGGCTTCAGAGGCCAAAAAAGAAAGAAAAAAAGACTGACTGCTACTGTGTTCAGACAAAAAGTATTCTTGTTCTTTGGTGGATAATTGAAAGCATTCTGTCCTGCATGAACAATTTAGCAGACAAACAAACTTGTAATACAACTTTCTACAGCCCCATACTTCCCTTTGATACCTGCTCAAAGTGGCACAAATAAACAAATTCACTGACATCACCCAAAGATACAGCCTCCCTGTGGCACATAAAAAATAAGAGCAAGACTATATAAACTTAAAATTATGCTTGGTGATTATATGACTTGTTATCCAATTATGATTCATTAATTAAGTCAATTTAATATTGGTCCAAAGTTCTAAATTACCTAATCTTGGAAATTATCTGTAAACTGACATACTTATAATATATAATTGCTGCTGACATTAAAAGTTCAATTTAATTAAATACAATTTACATTTGTCATAATCTTAAACATTAAGTAGGAGCAAAGTTAGCTTATTTGATCTGTCTCCACTTAATAGAAACATCTCCAAATAAAATTAAAATGTACTTAACACTGATACATTAGAGAAGACAGAGCTGTTTTTATTTAACTAAAATTATTCAACTAGTCTTATTTGTCAAAATTATGTGGATTCTTCTTATTGGATTCTTAAAACATTTCTTTTTTTTTATTTTTTTAAAAAATATTACACTCAAAAAATATGAGGTCCCATTCAACCCCACCACCCCCACCCCCCACTCCCCCCACAGCAACACTCTCTCCCATCATTATGAAACATCCATTGCACCTGGTAAGTACATCTCTGAGCACCGCTGCACCCCATAGTCAGTGGTCCACTACATAGCCCACACTCTCCCACGTTCCATCCAGTGGGCCCTGGGGGGATCTACAATGTCCCGTAGTTGTCCGTGAAGCACCACCCAGGACAACTCCACATCCCAAAAACACCTCCCCATCTCATCTCTTCCTCCCATTCCCCACACCCAGCAGCCACCATGGCTACCCTTCCCACACCCATGCCACATTTTCTCTGTGGACATTGGATTGGTTGAGTCCATTGCACATCTATGTCAAGTGGGGGCTTAGATTCCACATGGATACTGGACGCACTCCTCCTGCTTTCAGTTGTAGACACTCTAGGCTCCATGGTGTGGTGGTTGACCTTCTTCAACTCCATGTTAGCTGAGTGGGGTAAGTCCAATAAATCAGAGTGTAGGAGCTGAAGTCTGTTGAGGCTCAGGGCCTGGCTATCATTTTGTCAGTCCAGAGATTCAAATCCCCTAAATATATCTTAAACCCCAACACCAACTACAATTCCAGTAAAGTAGCATGAAAGTCTTGTGAAAAGAGATCCCCTCTGAGTCCAGTTCCATCACACAGAAACACCAGCTCCAAAGAAGGGCCATCTGCCATGGCAGTGAACCCCATCTGCCATGACCATAGAACCCGTGGGTCTCTTTATTCCTCAAAAGAACCAATACCTGGGGTTGTATCTACTTTATCTGTCTCTGAGACTCTGCCCAGGTGTGCATAATGGCAATCCTTCTGACAACCTCCAGACTCTTTTTTAGAGACTCGTAGCCATATAAACTCATTTCTCCTTTCCATTTCCCCCTTACATTAGGTTAAAACATTTCTGAGTTCGTTTTTCTAAGAATTATTTTTTAGCATGTTTAAAGTATTAGAAGTTCAGTTTCCTTATTTGCTAGAATTTGGGGAATATTCAATTTCTGTATGTGTTTATTTTTGTCTATAGGCCAATATAGACTGTAAGCCAAAGGAGCTCAGAAGAGAGGTGCTTTAATTTGAGAGACTTTTTTTTCCTAGTTACAAAGGCTTTATTTTTTTGTCTTTATTTTTTTATTATTACATTAAAAAAACATGAGATCCCCATATACCTCCCACCCCCCTCACCTCACTCCTCCCCCCATAACAACAACCTCCTCCATCATCATGAGACATTCATTGCATTTGGTGAATACATCTCTGAGCACCGCTGCACCTCATGGTCAATGGTCTACATCATAGCCCACACTCTCCCACATTCCACCCAGTGGGCCATGGGAGGACATACAATGTCCAGTAACTGCCCCTGCAGCACCACCCAGGACAACTCCAAGTCCCAAAACGCCCCCATATCTCATCTCTTCCTCCCACTCCCTACCCCCAGCAGCCACCATGGCCACTTTCTCCACACCAATGCCACATTTTCTTCGATTACTAATCACAATAGTTCACGAATAGAATATCAGTAAGTCCACTCTAATCCATACTCTATTCCTCCACCCTGTGGACCTTAGAATGGTTGTGTCCACTCCACATCGATATCAAGAGGGGGTTTAGATTCCAGATGGTTGCTGGATGCAATTCTCCTGCTTTCAGTTGTAGGCACTCTTGGCTCCCTGGTGTGGTGGTTGACCTTCTTCACCTCCATGTTAGATGAGAGGGGTAAGTCCAATAAACCAGATTGTAGGAGTTGCAAGTCTGTTGAGGCTCAGGGCCTGGCTATCACATGGTCAGTCCAGAGATTCAGGTCCCCTGGGTATACATTAAACCCCAGCACCAACTACAGTTCCAATAAAAGTAAAGGGAGAGACTTGTGGACAAAGATCACATCTAAGTCCAGCTCCATCACACAGAAACACAAACTCCAAAGTAGGGCCAACTGAGATAGCACTGAACTCCATCTGTCATGACCATAGAACCTGTGGGTCTCTGTAGCTCTCAGCAGAACCAATACCTGGGGTTGTATCTACTTTATCTGTCTATCAGGTGTGCATAAGGGCAACCCCTCTGATAACATCCTGGCTCTTTTTGGAGACTCATAGCCATATACACTCATTTGTCCTTTCCATTTCCCCCTTTTCTTCAGGTCAAAAAGCATTTCTAACTCCTGATATTATATGTAGACTGAGATATTCTGCTGGTCCGAGTTGACTCCTTTACTCAAGGTCATTTTCTAGTTACATCATCAGCTGGCACTTGATAGTAATCCCTCGGCTTCAGGGAGGCTCATCCCCAGGAGTCATGTCCCACGCTGGGGGGAAGGCAACACATTACATGCTGAGTTTGGCTTCGAGACTGGCCACATTTGAGCAACATGGAGGCTCTCAGGAGGTAACTCTTAGGCACCCTGCAGCTCTAGGCCTTGTTCTTATTTCAGGTGTACAGGCTCACAAGCACAGTCATTAGTATCAAGGGCTCATTGTTGGACCTTCCTTCTTTTTTGGTTTTTGCTGTTACACTTGGGGGATTATTGCTGTTCCTTTAGGGACTGTGATAGAGCTCCCCTGGCTAGGAACTCAGCACTCCCTCAGTTGTTGTTTTTAATTGTAACCACTATGAAAATATCCAAACATTTTTATGTACCCTGGATACATGCCTGTAGGATTCCCTGCCAACCATGTGTCCCCTGTCAATAACATCCCACACCAGTATTCCTCCCCTTGTTGAACCAATTTGAGAGACTTTATCATCTAATTGGTTAATATCCTCCAGAGATAGGAAAAATTACAGGATCACACAAGACATAAAGACCTTTCTGAATTACAGACACACAGACATACAGCCACATAGAGAGCTTACAGCTTCTAAAATTGCAATTATGGTACTAGATTAAACCCAAAAACACAAAATCTCCCTGTTCCAAACATCAAAGAGCTGTTCTCCTTGGTGGGCATGAAACTCTTCATTGATTTGAGCTGAATAGACAAATGGACAAACAAGCAAGCAAAAGAATAACCAGCCAGATTCTCCGGCATCTTTTGTCAATAGATTCTGTACCCTTAATCCATTTATAGAGATCACCACATGGTCAGACTGTAAAACCAAATTCCCAACCATTGCAGCATAATCAAGTGTTTAAGAATGCAGTCTCTGGGGCTAGGTTGCCTGGGGTGGAACCCAGCTCCATCAATTCCTAGCTGTGTGACCTTGGACAGTCACAACGTTTCTCTGCCCCAGCTAAATGGGGATAATAATAGTCCCTACCTATTGGGTTGTTGTGAAGGTTAACATGATATTTAAAATAGTGACCCACACATCATTACAATATTGACTCTTCCAATGCTTAAACACGCTCAATCTATCCATATCTTTCAGTTTTCTCTCATGTCACTCTAAAGTTTTTATATATATTTTTTCCCACAGAGGTCTTGAACATCGGTGGTTAGACTTACTTCCAGGAATTTGATGTTTTTATGCTTTCAGAAATGGGTCTCATTTTTTAACAGTTTATTTGCTGAGAGTTGTTGCTGATCTGTAAAACGTCAACTTATAGGTTGCTTTTGCATATAGAAATATTGCTAAATTCACCTTAAATCCCAATAATTTCTTTGAAGATCCTGTTGGATTACCTATAAACTAAATTATACCATTTGCCAATGATCTCATCTATGAAACAGTTTTGTTTCTCTCTTTCAAATCCTTCCACCTGTTATTACTTTATTTTATTGCACTGTACAATGTGGAGCAGGAACGATGATGCTGTAGACTGGTCTTTTTTTCCCAGTCACAAACTTTTGATGTTGTTCATTAGTATTGCTTGCCATTTTCCTCCTTTTCTCCTAGATGATCTTGAGTCACTCTTCAAAAATCTGTTGAAATATCACCTCACTGGGACTATTTCCCTGAATCATCCAGCCTGACTTAGATGTCCTTTAGTTGCCTAGACTTATTCACACTATTCTAATTGACAGTTTATGTCTCTGACTCTGCTGTAGCCAAAGAATTCCTTACAACTAACAAAGTGCCTAGCACAAGGAAGGAAATCAATAAATATCAGCCAGGTGAATGATTAAAGTGGTACCTTGTGCTTTTCTTTTTGCCTGAATGTGACTTTTAAATAATTGCTGCATTCATATAGCCAATATTTTCATTAGTGGGAGGAGGGGACTGTGAAGCAGAATGAATGCAATTCATTATAAGGTATTAGATACCAAGGAGAAAACCTAACTGTGGTCGATGGTATACGGTCTCCCTCCCTCCAGTACCCTTCCCAGTGGGAGGATTTATACATCCCCACGCTAATGAATGTCAGGGAGATCATAAGGCTTGCTTCTGCCAACAAAATATAGGTGGAAATTGCACATGTCACTTCCAAACAGAAACTTTAAAAGTAAGAACGTGGTGCACCCATATTTTTCTTCGCCCCCTCAAAGGCCATGTCTAAATGGAGGCTTCTTCGTCAATCTGGGTTTCAGAGTAAGGATGGCACGGAGCAGAGCCTCAGGTAACACAACATGGACGTGTAGTATGAGTGAGCACTAACCTTTGTTGATGTAAGCCACTGTGATTTGGGGGCCACTTATTACCACAGCACAACATAGTCTAACCTGATGAATACGCTAACATACTTGAGATTCAGCTTCTCAGCCCTTCTGTAGTAATCTGTTATAGCTAATATAGTTCACATTAGCATTTCTTAAATGAACACATACCCCTAAATTTTATGCAGTGATATTTTTATTGATTCTTCCAATCGAAGAAATGGACACTCCTTAGACTTCTAAAATTTATTTTGAAGTGTGTAGGTGAAGCAGATATTGCTAGTTGTCTCACAATATGCATGCCCGCTTTTGTCCTTATACATAGAACCGCAGTGTTGTTTAAGGGGGCAATATACCTAGCTGGCATTCCAGCCTTCGCAGGTTCTTTTGCTGTTAAGGGTGGTTATGAGACACTATTCTGTCTAATGAGGGAAAAAATACTGAAGATAACCAGGTAGGAATTCTGGGAAAGCTATTGTTTTTCCTTCTTATTCTTGTATGTGATGGCCAGAGGTTCAGCAACCACTTTAGGTCCATGAGGAAAAAAGTCAACTATTATGGATGAATGGAGAGAAAAAGCTAGATGTCTGAGTATGTTTCTATCAGGTAACACTGTTCTAGAGCTGTAGATTACAAGTGCATTTGTGCATGGGAATTATATTCGCCAAAGGGGTGCTGATGCAAAATACCCGAAATTGGTTGTTTTTTATAAAGGGTATTTATTTGGGATAGGAGCTGACAGATACCAGGCCATAAAGCATAAATTACTTCCCTCACCAATGTCTATTTTTACATGTTGGAGCAAGATGACTGCCGATGTCTGCGAGGGTTCAGGCTTCCTGGGTTCCTCCCTTTCTGGGGCTTGCTTCTCTTTCCTCTGTGTGCTTATTTCCTGGGGCTCCAGTTTAAGGCTTCAACATCAAACTCCAACATCAAAACTGCAATATCAAAAACCCCAACTCTGTCCTTTGCCATGCCTTTTATCTGTGAGTCCCCACCCAGCCAGGGGCGGGTACTCATCGCCCAACTGGCACAAGACATTTACATAATTACTTAATCAAGTAAACCTGTGAACCCAGTATAATCTCATATTCCCAGAGGAAAAGACCAGTTTACAAACATAATCCAATATTTCTTTTTGGAATTCATCCATAATATCACATTGCTACATCTGCCCAATCTGGACCAGTACTTGATATTCCCTTGTATCCCCATCCCATTATTCCCACCCAGGAAAAAACCCTCTGAATTAACACCACAATTTGCCTTCTCTGTTTATGCACCCTGAGGCTGAACACTGCTGGCAGAAATCACAGGATCATACAGATAGGCACTATTATCTCCTCATGTGTTCAATCTCAGTAGAATCCATAGTATTTCCCCCCTCCATCATTTCACTTGTCCTTTTTCAAATTCCTCTAGCATTTTTCTGGGCCAACCTTGCAAGCCTTCATGATTTTCCACAAGTCATTATCCAATCCACAATACCCACACTTTCAGCAGACGATAAAGCCTCTTGCTTTGTAGAGATTGGTTGAGGCCATCAGGCATGACTTCTTTCAAATTTCAGCCCAGCCTTTCTACGAATATATCTTTAGCCATACCCATCCTTAACTCCTGTCTACAGGCTCAGAAAGTGCCAGTTCCCTTCTCTTGTTTACAATCAACCCTTCCACCTTAGCCCTCGCCTGCATGCCCTGAATCTCTTGCTCTTCCCTAGGATCCTGCTCAGGAATCATAACCTCTCTTGAAAGGCTTTTCCTTTCAGCTGGTTCCTACCCCTTAACTGATAGATACCCTAAAATCTCTCCCTTCTTAAAATCCCTCTTCTACTCACCATCCAGTCTCTCTCACCTCTGCTTCTAATCTTTCTCATTGGCTATTTCCACTTTCTCATTCCCCATTTGTATTAGTCAGCCAAAAGGGTGCTGAGGCAAAGCACAGAAATCTGTTGGCTTTTATAAAGGGTATTTGTTTGGGGTAGAAGCTGACAGTTACAAGGCCATAAAGCATAAATTACTTCCCTCACCAAAGTCTATTGCCATGTATTGGAGCAAGATGGCTGCCGGTCTCTATGAGGGTTCAGTCTTCCTCTTCAGGCTCTGTGGTCCCAGCTTTCTCTGGTCTCAGCTGTAGGCTGGTATAAGTCTCGTCTCTCCCCCAGGGCTTGTTTCTTCCCAGGCTCAGCTGCTCTGGTCCCTTCCTAAGGCTCTCTCTCTTCCCAGGGCCTCTGCTGTGTCTATGGAGCCATCTCTGTTCCTCTGTGCTCTTCTCCTGTGTATTTGCTTCCCGGGGCCCCAGCATTAAAACTCCAACTCTCTCCTCTGCCATGTCATTTTCTCTGTGGGTCCCCACCCACCAAGGGGATAGGGACTCAACATTCTGCTGATGTGGCCAAATCAAAATCCCAATCTTAATCTAATCAAGTAAAAGTGAACCCTCTGAATCTAATACAATCTAACATGCCCAGAGGAACAGACCAGTTTACAAACATAATCCAATATTTATTTTTGGAATTGATAAATAGTATCAAACTGCTATACAATTTATGCCTCAATGCACAGCAATCTGGCTCCTGTCTCTTCCAAACTGCATTATATAAAATGTCCAGGGACTTCCTAGTTGCCAAATCCACTGGATGCTTGCCAGCCTTTATCTTACTAGAACACTCAGCTTCTTCTATTTTTCAATGAATTAGAAGGCAAGGTAATGAGCTAAGCGTGAGAAAGAAGATAGTGGATTTTGAAATAAACAGTCCTCTGAATCCATTTTTCAAGAGTATATCATACCTAAATAGTGCTACCAGAAAATAGCAACAGAAGCCATGTGCCATGCATTTAATTGACAAAAATGAAGCCATCAATTTAATGGCAGATTCTCTGACCGATTTAAATATCAAAAGTACTAATTATCTATTACTGATTTAACTATCAAAACTACCAATTATCTATTGGTTTTTGGCAAGAAACAAGAATTAAATGATAGGAAGAATGCTATTTAAAGTCCCTGTATTGTTTGTCTCATTGAGGCTGCAAAAATCTCTCCAAATTTTTTTTTTATTTAAGTAATGGAAACTTATTCAGAAGGCCAGAATAGGCAAGTCTTAACAGTAAGTGAAAAAGCACATGCAGCTGTGTTCTTTGCTGCCAACTTTACAGAATTAACTAAATAGCTGAAAGACCTAGAAAATAAAGTTCTACAACTATTAGAAAAATCACATGGGATTGGATTGGAAATGATGACCTCTAGACCTATACAGAAATGCAAATTATCAACATGTCAGAAGATCTGTCCAAGGTGCATAAAAAAACTAAAGTTAGCAGTCACATCCACTTGAGACAGTATTAATAACAGAAATGTAATTAAAGGAGAAAGTGATAAAAGAAAATGTTGTTTTGGAAAAGTAAAAAAATAAAAGTATCCTTCCTAGATGAGTACTTCAGATGCCCAGAGGAAGAGAATTGTTTGATTCCCAATTACTTCCCAGCCATGGTATCCAATGCAGAGTTCTAACTATATATATACATGTTTTTTTAAAGATTTCTTTCTTTCTTTCTCCCCTGCCCTCCCCCCCCCCCCCCGCCATTGTCTGCTCTTTGTGTCCATTCGCTGTCTGTTCTTCTGTGTCTGCTTGCATTCTCATCAGATGGCACTGTGGAATCTGTGTTTCTTTTTGTTGCATCATCTTGCTGCACCAGCTCTCCATGTGTGTGGCACCACTCCTGGGCAGGCTGCAGTTCCATGCAGGAAAGCTCTCCTTGCGCAGGGGCCACTCCTTGCGCAGGGGCACCCTTATGTGGGGCATCCCTGCGTGGGCCGGCACTCCTTGTATGCAGCAGCACTGCATGTGGGCCAGCTCATCACATGATCCAGGAGGCCCTGGATATCGAACCCTTGGACCTCCTGTATGGTAGGCTGATGCTCTATCTGTTAAGACACATCTGCTTCCCTCTAACAAAATATTAGCAATTCTTGGAGTTAAGGGAGGTAGAGGTGCTAAATAAACATATTCTAAAAGATAGTCTCAAGGCTGTAAACCAGACTAACTGCTGTCACATAGCCAATATACAAAGTCAAGGGGATGCAGGCCAAATAAGTTGTTGGATGCCAAGCTAACAAATGGACTATGCCATATCTCAGAATTGTTGAGGATAAACTTTCATGGCAAGTTGTCTACAGCTTCTGATAATTTCTAGCAGAGAAGAGGCAAGGGAAGCAAAAGGGAGTTCAGGTATAGTAGAGATGCAGAGAATAAGGACACATCACACAGGAAGACAGCCATCTTTGGGAAGAGCCCTGACAAGAACCAAACTCCAATTTTCAAGAATTTGCAAGACCAAGTCTGGATCCCATAATGGAGATTGTATTTGTTTCCTATAGCTGCTATAACAAATTACCACTAACATAGTGGCTCATAACAACACAGATTTATTATCTTACAGTTCTGGAGGTCAAAAGTCCAACATGGGACTCAACAGGCTAAAATCAAAATGTCAGCAGGGCGGGTTCCTTCTGGAGGTTCTAAGGGGTAATCCATTTCTTGCCTTCTCCGGCTTCTGAAGACTATCCACATTCCTCAGCTCATGGCCCTCTTCCTCTGTCTTCAAAGCCAGTTGGGTTCTTATCACATCACATCACTCTGACCTCCTCTCCTGCCTCCCTCTTCCAAATTAAGAAGCCTTGTGATTACATTGAGTCCACTTGATAATTCAGGATACTCCAGCTTTAGGTGGGCTGATTAGCAACCTTAATACCATCAACATAACATATTCAGTTTCCAGGGATTAGAACGCAGACATCTTTGGGGGGGCATTATTCTGCCTACTACCGAGATAAAGGCCAATTTCTGGAATAAGAATTTGCAAAGGCAGAAGTCCAGTTTTATCATCTGGAGCACACAGTGAGAAGCTTGGAGTTTGGGAATTTGGGTAAGTCTCATTGTCAAAAGAGAAACAACATAGGGAAAATAATTGAGCTGTTGTTCAGGAAACAGCTCAGGGCAGATAAATCATCCCTAGATAAGCTTGATATTAAAGTTCCTTAGCCTTAGTTAGGCAGTGTGTCAGGCAGTTGGTGAAAATAAGGTATGCAAATACTTGTTGCGACAAAACGAAAAATTGCAGACTAGGTCTGGGATCCTGTTGAGAAGGAGACAGGTATTTCCTCTTTCCACACCCTTCTTTCCACCTCTGACTTCATTCAGATCTGTAGCTGGTCACTGCTCCTTCTCATGAAGAGGTGTGGCAAGGGAGAGAACAAAAAGTCTGTAAGAAAAAGAAGAAAAGAAAATTTAAAAGTCTACAAATTTCTCCCTGGATTTTGTGTTTTAAAAGCATAAACTCTCAGAAAGCAGATGTGGCTCAAGCAGTTGGGTGCCCCCCTACCATATGGGAGTCCTGGTTCAGTTTCCAGTGCCTCCTAAAGAAGACGGGCAAGACAGTAAGACGATGCAATGGGCTGGCTCAGCAAGCTAATGCAACAAGATGACACAATGAGGAGACACAACAAGGAAACACAATGGGAGACACAACAAGCAGGGAGCTGAAGTGGCTCAAGAGATTGGGCATCCACTGGATGGAATGGGGGAGAGTATGGGCCATGATGTGGACCATTGACCATGAGGTGCAGAGGTGCCCAAAGATGTACTAACCAAATGCAATGGATGTGTCATGATGATGGGAATGAGTGTTGCTGGGGGGGGGGAGGTGGGGTGGGGGTGGTGGGGTTGAATGGGACCTCATATATATATATTTTTTAATGTAATATTATTACAAAGTCAATAAAAAAAATTAAAAAAAAAAAAAGAGATTGGGCATCTCCCTCCCACGCAGGAGGTCCCGGGTTCAGTTCCTAGTGCCTCCTAAAAAGAAGACCAGCAGATACAGAGAGCACACAATGAACAGACACCAAGAGCAGACAGCGAGCACAAACAACAGCAAGGGGGGAGAAAGAAATAAAATTAAAAAACAGAAATTTATTTTTAAAGAAATACATTCTCAAGACTCAAGGAATGAAAGTGTTTGAGACCATCATGAGCAGTGACAGGTGGGGATTTGAGGGGGGATTTAAGGGGGAGTGGCAGACTCCAGCAGAGATGAGGATGTTATCTCTGGTTGGTGGGCCCTGGTTGGTGGGAAGGGAGGTGCTGTTCGTGTAGACACTGGTAGGGTCAGAGAGTGACAAGCCCTGCAGACGTCTGCTCCTAGTGCTCGCAGGAAAAGGCTTCTCGGGGAGGCTGCGCAGTCAATGCCCAGCAGCCTCACATGGAAGCTCTACCTCCATGCTGCGGTGGGGTGAGAATAGAGCAAGGTCATGCCCATGTCCTAAACCCTGAGCTGCCAGGAGCAGGGTGAGAAAAAGCCAGAACAGAGAAACTTCAGGATCTGACATTTTCCCATTTCCCAACCCCTTGGTAATAGGTAAGAATTTTCTATCTTAGCAAATGTGTGCTTTGGAGGAAACCCTTGAGTTGACAGAGGTTAGATTTCTGTCACTCATGGAATGGAGACCCGGAAAAATGGAACTGAGATTCTTAGAGACAATGAGCAGCTAGAATAGGTTAATTTGCGATAATAGCTCTAATGAGCAAACTCTTGGATGGGGGCTAGAAATAGTAGACATGTCAGAACACACTCTCTTTATATCAGCTTTGTTTACTAGAGGGACCATTGCAGACAAATGAGACAGTAGCGTTTTATCTCACACAGCATACGGCTTATTAAATTGGGGCTTGAAATCAGCAGAAAATGCGGTTGAAAACAGATGTAGATGTTGTTTAAGGATCTTTGGAGGGCAATGACATAATTTCCTACTGCTTGCATTCAAGAGATATTTTTCGTTTTTACCTTGGTGGTTATTTCAAGTGAGTAATTTTACATCAAGTAAGTGTTCTCAAGTTCTGGTAGGGGTATCGCTAATACTTAATGATTTAAACAAAACAGTGTAAGTTTACCGGAGACAACCCCAGATGCCTCAAGGAAATTAAAAATGTTTTCTCTGATGGCTTTAAAATTCACATGAGGGGCATAGGAGCTGTGAATATTCTGAGTGCTGTGAGCCAGTTACTCTGTCACGTGGAAGGTCAAGTGCATAGACACGGAAGAGGAGTGGGTTAAGAGGCGGCTGTAAGACTTCCCTCGCTGCTGTGCTCCCCATTCGGGTCGTGTGCCTCCCAAGAATCCATGTGTCAGTTCCCAAACTTGTTTATGCCACTTGTAGTTGTTTCTCTAGTTTTATGATTTAACTAAATATTACATAAACTGATGGCATTGGTACAAAAAGAAAGAGTGTTGTGATTATGAAAAATTGAATCCCTTTGGAAAGATTTGATGAATGCAAATTCCTTTTAAAAATTGCTGCCAAATTCGACACAGGTGGAAGAAAAGGAAAAGGCAGAGTGGACAGAGCACAATAGTCTCAAAGGATGCTTGACTAAGACTGCTTCCTGTGGAGTCGAAGTTCTGAAGTTCTCGCTTAAGGAAACACAAAGCAAAACTGGAAATCACGAATATGCCATTCTGGGAGTGGATAATGCAAGTATAGTTTTTAAAGTGAACATTTCAAGTTGTTGGGTAAAAATATGAAATGATTTTCATTTTGGAGTGCTGGAAACTGACTGTATGCCAGCAAACTTCTGCAAGGAATCTCTCTTTTTTTTTAAGACTTAATTATTTTATTTCTTTCCCCCACCCCTCCCTGCTATTTGCACTCTGTGTCCATTCGCTGTGTGACCTTCTGTGTCTGCTTTTTTTTGTCTTGTCTTCTCATTTTCTCCTCTAGGCTTCACCAGGATTCGATCCTGGGGACCTCCGATGTGGGAGAGAGGCTCCCTGTCACCTCAGTTCCTGGTTTCTGGTGCATCTTGCCTTGACTCTCCCCTGCATCTCTCTTTTGTTGCGTCATCATCTTGCTGTGTTGCTCCCCGAGTGGGCCTGGCTCACCTTCATCAGGGATTGAAACTGGATCCTCCCGTTTGGTAGACAGAAACCCAATCACTTGAGCCATATCCGCTTCCCTGGAATCTCATAGTGATGCAAAATTTCTCAATCACCTTCAGTCATTAGAACCATCATATTCCAGTTTATAAGGCAGTCTTGTTACAACTCCAATCTCTCACTTGCTTTAAAACTTTCCTCCTTAGTCTCCCAAGGCTCTCCTATTCCCCTGCCTTTCTTCCCAGGGAGCTCTCTGATGTGAGGATGGGGAGAAGGGAGAGAAAAACAGCCTGCCTCTGTACCCAGCAAGATATGATTCTCACCTTGGTTGGTCATAGTCATTGATGTAGGTAAGATTTAATACCTGCACATGGACAGCTGTGGGTGGGTGATGGTCTAAATGGACCCTGACGAGTGGGATCTAAATCCAAAGCAGTCCATTTGGAAAGAGTCAAAATCCATCTTCCATCCTTCATGGGGAGCTCAAGAGGGTGGCCCTTATCGTCCCTCCCTAAAGCTCCTCCCCCACCAGGGTATCAGCAAGGCAGCTCAGGAACAGACGTTGAACAGACCTCTAGGTTGGGAATAGGTTATCAGCCTTCTTCTTGAAGCTCCTTCCCCAGTGGTTGAGGGTGGAGCCTCTCTTCCCACGGAGAAGGAGGAAAGCCTATCTCTGTGAACACTTCTTGTCCCCAAAATGTTCACCTCTCTCTTCTTCCAGTCTTCCACTTGCATGGGGGTTGGCTGGTAGGACATGTGGATAAAAGCTGGTTCTGCCGGATGCCTCTCCACAGTCCTGGAGGCAGGTGGCTGGCCCCAGACATTGTTCATTTTGTAAATTTAAGACGCAGTCTACTAAATCTGCTCAGTCCATTTTGTTCTCAGCTTTGGGACTTAATGGTCAAGGCCTGAAAAAAAGCAGAGAAAACCCAGCCCAACACCCAACACCATCCTTTTACATGAGTAAGACAACTTCACACTCCAATCAGACCTACCCTAGGGGGAAAGGCCAGCCAGACAGCAGAGGATTGCCAAGTGAGCATCATTTTTATGATATGTATGTCTTATGATTCCTGATTTTGACTTTTTCAGTGTACTGATCTGTTTGGATCATTTCAAAGAGGAAGGCTTACATGCACTGCAAGGACCCAAATGCGGGAAATCTTCAAAGCTACCAGTTTTTCCTTAAATATCCTCCACTTATTTGTTATAAATGGTAAATCATCTACAGTGTTCTGGATGTATGTCTTAGTCAGTGGACCCAGAACCAATAGGAATATATATGCATGTAAATAGCAAGAGATTTATTATAGAAATTGGCTCACATAATCATAGTGATTAGCAAGTTAGAATTCCATAAGGCAGGCCGCAAGTTGAGAACTCTGTTGAAAGTTTCAGTGAATTGCCCAGGAGAAGCTGGCCGGCCAAAGTAGAGATAGAAATCTTCCTTCTGACTACTGAAATCCTCAGATCTCTCTTCAACACCTTCAACTGACTGGCTGATTAAACTTCTCTCATTGCTGAAGGCCATCTCCTTTGTTCTTTATAGATGTAATCAACTGACTGATTTAAATCCACAAAATACCCTCACAGTAGCCATCAGGCCGGCACTTGCTTGTCCAAACAACTGGACAATATAACCTAGTCAAGTTGACACAGGAGCTAACCATCACAATGGAAGACAAATAAAAAAGCACTTCCTTTTTGCTTCCTGAGGTTCTGTGGTTGCCATTCAGTTTCTTATTGTCATTCTTTTAAAACAATTATTCCTATCTGGTATTTATGCTCCCCAGTGTAGCAGAGTTAGACTCAGCAGTGGTTTCTCAATGCATGACTCTTCAGTCTTCTATTTGAACCTATAATTAGTACTAGAGTTGGTAGGTGTACATCAAAGAGACTTAAATCTTTGGGCTGTCCATGTGCCAACTGAGCCCTGAATCTCAACAGAGTTGCAACACCTACTTTCCAGTTCAATGGACTTACCCAGGACAACTAACAGGGAGGAGATGATGGACAAACAACATATCAAGGAACCAAGAGTGCCTGCAACTGTAAGCAAGAGAGTCCCATCCTTCAGATGCATGGGATCAAAGGCCCCCTCAATTAATGGTGGAGTGGACATCACCATCCCAGAGTCTTCAGGACTGGGAAACAAACTATGGACTAAAATAAACTTACTAGTATTCTACTATAGACATTGTAATTCTAACAATGGGAGAAATTCCATTATTGTGGAGGCATTGACCCATGGATGTTCTGGCATTAGGAAGAGGGAAAAAACAGGTGTAATAGGGGGGCATTTTCGGGACTTCGGAATCATCTGAATGACATTACAACGACAGCTACAGGTCATTATATATCCGGCCATAACCTACAGAGTCGAATGTGAGAGAGTGTAAACTACAATGTAAACTATGCTTAGTGGCATGCTCCAAAATGTGTTCATCAATTGCAATGAATGTACCATACTGTAGCAGTTTCATATGGTTATGAATTCCAAAAATAGATATTGGATGATGTTTGTAATCTGGTCTGTACTTGGGCATGATTAAGTTATGATTAGGGCTTTGATTGGGCCACATCATTAGGGCATTGAGTCTCAGGTGGGGACTCACAGATAAAAGGCATGGCAAAGGACAGAGTTGAGGGTTCTTCATGTTGTAGTTTTGATGTTGGAGTTTGATGCTGAAGTCTTAAGCTGGAACCCTGGGAAAAGAGACGAGCCATTTGCCTGATAGTCTACAGCTGACCTTGTGGAGAAAACAGAGGAGCTGAGCCCAGAGGAACCCAGGAAGCCTGAACCCTCGCAGATGTGGGCAGCCATCTTGTTCCAACACGTGAAAATAGACTTCGGTGAGGGAAGTAACTTATGCTTTCTGGCCTGGTATCTGTAAGCTCCCACCCCAAATAAATACCCTTTATAAAAACCAACCAATTTCTGATATTTTGCATCAGCACCCTTTTGGCTGACTAATACACACACCAATGAAAGATGTTACTAATGTGGGAAAATGTGGAAGGTGTGGGGAGTGGGGTATATGGGAATTCCCTATATATTCTCTGTAACATTTATGTAATCAAAGTATCTTTTAAAAAATAAAAGAAGTGAAAAATAAAAAATAATTATTCCTGAATAACCGCCTTAGATTCTGACTTTATTTCCTCAAAATAGCTACTTTATCTCTCACCTCTTGCCCTCTAAAACAGTCAATACAAAACCTTTTTTAAAACTAAAGAAGATTCTAGAACAGAGAATGTAACTAGGTCCTCGTGCCACTCTTGCTTCTTTTCCCAAAGTGTTCTAAACTGTTGCCTTCACTGAGTCTATGCTGTTTCAAATAAAACAACAGATCTCTTTCAGTAGGAAAGATCTCATGCAGCAACTACAAAGGCAAATCACCAATGGATATGGTTTTCTGATTTTTTAACAGATTTATGATTCACCAAGGATTAGTCCTACTTGCAAAATACATTTAAAAGTACAGGTATGGGCGGCGGACTTGAACCAGTGGTTAGGGCGTCCGTCTACCACATGGGAGGTCCACGGTTCAGACCCTGGGCCTCCTTGACCCATGTGGAGCTGGCTCATGCACAGTGCTGATGCGCGCAAGGAGTGCCCTGCCACGCAGGGGTGTCCCCCATGTAGGGGAGCCCCACGTGCAAGGAGTGCACCCCGTAAGGAGAGCCGCCCAGCACGAAAGAAAGTCAGCCTGCCCAGGAATGGTGCTGCACACACGGAGAGCTGACATAACAAGATGACACAACCAAAAAGAAACACAGATTCCCGTGCCGCTGACAACAACAGAAGCGGATAAAGAAGACACAGCAAAATAGACACAGAGAACAGACAACCGGAGTGGGGGGAGAAGGAGAGGGGAGAGAAATAAATAAATAAATAAATAAATAAATAAATAAATAAATAAATAAATAAATCTTTTTTTTAAAAAGTACAGGTATGCAAGACATTAACAAGTGAGCAGCTTTAAGCTCACCTTTGAGTTCAGGAAAGCTGGTTACAACTTGTTGCTTTCAGGACTATTTATACCATAGCACCCCAATAAAATATCCCTGAGAAAAAAAGCTGTCCTTGGATTAAAAACTCTACTGAATATTTTCTTTAGCTGGACCTATGCTTTGGCCTTTTTTCATATACACACTTGCCTAAGCATTTAGGGATTCCCTTTATCCTTATTGTTCTAGTAACAGTAAATCATATGCTAACTCAGTAACAAAGACTCAAATAACCATTACAACTGGCCTATTGATTCCAGTCTCTCTTAAATCATCTCACAAAAGCAATATTTCTGCTTATCACAGATTCTGACAACCCCCAAGCCACTTTGCCTATATGAGGCCTAGGACTTTTGAAATTGTAGTTTCTATTTTCAAAATTATTCTCAAGCCAATAGCTGTCAGAATCAGCTGGAATGCTTCCTTACAATTTAGGTTCCTGAACAGGAATCCTGGGGAATGAGGGCCTAAGAATCTGCATAAACAATTCGTCTAGATTCCCAGTTTAGAATATTCAGAAAAAAGATCACTTTCCAAAGAAGATTCCAAAGAAAACCTCAGAGGCAATCAGGGATAACAAGATGTCTCTAATGACCCATGTGGGAAGCACATTTCTTTCCTTTAAAGCAAGTATATAGCCTATCTCTCCCAGCGTGACTGAGATTACTTAGAAGCCACTCTAAGTCCCTTGGGAGCCCTTTGTTTCTGAAGAATACTTTTCTTCAATCCTTTGACAGATATTTGTTGGATGTGTGCTATATGCAAGTACTAGGTGATAAAATATGTTTCTGGGGACCTAAGGACATCCTCAGCTTTCCTGGGTGGTCAGTGCATTATGAGCAACTTGACTAGGCATTTTTCTTTGAACATTTCAGGATAGGCTGTAGGTTTAACGGCCAGGTCCAAGGTGAAGATTCTCTAGGTGACAACTTGCAGAAGTGGCCTGGAGTCTTCATCCCACTGATGAGGTTATACACTTCATGAGGATAAGAGCTGCTTATCATTCATCTTTGGGCACCACCCCCCCATGCTGCCTAGCACGGTTTTTCTTCCACATGGCAAATAATCAATAAAAGGCTTTAAGTGAGTATAAATGAATATTTTATATACCATTCTATTCTCATAAAATTTTAAATATGCCATTGTATTTTACTGGGGCAAGATAAAGGTCAGAAATATAACTTCCTAGGTTTGTTGCATACCTGTGTTTTCAAGATAATTGGGCTCTCGATTTTGGCAAAGGTGTTTTTTGTTTTGTTCTTGTTTTTTTTTGTCTCTTTTTAAAATTTTTATTTTTCAGCAAAAGAGTTTTAATAATTATATCCTAAAATCTTCTTCCAAATCTAGCCAAAGCTTTTAGAGTGAGACATCTAAAGAGAAAGCATCTTTTCCCCTAAGGTGGTAGGTTTAAACCAGACACAAAGTACTACCTATGGTTTGAATCCATCTATACAAAATGCAAATATAAATAAATTTATAGAGATGGAATTAGGTTAGCGATTATGTAATTAGCAGGGGAAGGATAGAGAGATTGAAGAGGTAACTACTAAGCAGAAGGGGATTTTTCTTTTCAGAGTAATGAAAATGCTCTGATATTGATTGCAGGGATGAATGCACAACTCTGTGATTATACCAAAAGCCATTGAATGTACACTTCAGATGAGTTGCTTGGTTTCTGAATACATTTCAATAAAGTTGCTTTAAAAATTGCCATCAAATGCTCAATTGAATTAATCAGGAAAAATCCACTAATCTGCAAGCAATAATCCTCCAGCAGCCCCTCTGTAATTCCAGCTTTCATTATATTCCATGACCCAAAAAACTACAGATCCTCAAGAGAACTGCTTTATTCTCTGAAACAAAGCCATTGCTTAACGTTATTGTGGGTCTTATGAGAAAAAATCAAAACCAAAAATAGAGGTGAGAACAGGGTTTCCAGTGTGTGTTATAGAGTATTGTTCATACCTTCGTGGCAGTAGATTCTGAAAAGCATAGTAAAATTAATGCTCTATGAACAAGAAGCAAAGACTTTTAAAATTCCATTTAGCTCTAAGTTATTTTTAAAAACAATGACACAGAAACTAATACTTCCATAGTAGAACTTGAACTCTTCCATGTGAATTTGTGGAAACTTTTCTTTTTAACTTTTGACTTTCCCAAACTTAGAATGAAACTAGATAGGCTGAGACCTCTGGCTCATTGGCTCAAGTTATATAAGATTTTACTGCAGTTTGAAAACCAAATGAACCATTTTGCTCAGATAGCATAAGTCAACTCACATCTAGCCAATGGAATACTGTGAAAAATACACTACCCTTAACCTTTACTCATTTTCTTTCCCTTGGTCTATGACTCTTCTATAATTGCCTGATGGGGAGGAAAAAGGATGATGGTTTTGTCAGCAGTGTATGTCACAAAGGATGCAGCAGCATTTTCATGCCACCAGCCATCAGTCCTCTTTTTTCAATAACATCTCCTCCCTTGACAAACTCACTTTCTTATATCGTGTCCCACACATGATTTTTAAAAATAAAACTTCGAAACTTCAAAAGAAGTGAAGTGGGTTAATTTAGGGAATGAGAAGATGAATCTGGGACCTGGCAGAAAACCATGGCCATGAAACAGGTGGCCATGGAAACCTCCTGGAATCCACCCGAGGGAAAGACCCCACAAGCTGCTACAAGAACCTCATGAGAATCCTCCATTTGGAAAGGAATTTCATCCAGGATCAAGAAAAAGCCCTGGATATTCTCAAGGGGACTTGTCATTGGGCCCCTCCAGGGGAATTGATGGATGGGGTAATGTAGCAGTTTGGCGTTGTTTATGAATTCCAAAGATAGCTATTGGATGCGAAGCGGATTTGGTGCAACAGATAGAGCATCTGCCTACCACATGGGAGGTTCAAGATTCAAACCCAGGGCCTCCTAACCCGTGTGATGAGCTGGCCCATGCGCAGTGCTGATGCATGCAAGGAGTGCCGTGCCATTCAGGGGTGTCCCCAGCATAGGGTAGCCCCACATGCAAGGAGTACTCCCTGTAAGGAGAGCCGCCCAGAGCGAAAGAAAGTGCAGCCTGCCCAGGAATGGCACTGCACACACGGAGAGCTGATGCAGCAAGATAATGCAACAAAAAGAGACACTCATTCCAGGTGGCACTGACAAGAATACAGGCGGACACAGAAGAACATGCAGCAAATGGACACACAGAGCAGACAACTGGGGAGGGGGAGAAAAATAAATAAATAAATGTAAAAAAAAAAAAGCTATTGGATTATGCTTGTGAACTGGTGTTTCCCCCGGGCCTTTTTTATTGTATCAGATTCAGAGGTTTCACTTTTACTTGATTAAATAATGATTAAGGCTTTGATTGGACCAAGTCAGTAGGACATTGAGTCCCCACCCGCTTCTACCCCAAATAAATACACTTTGCAAAAGCCAACAGGTTTCTGGTATTTGCATCAGCACCTCTTTAGCTGACTAATACAGAATTTGGTACCAAGAGTGGGGTCATGCTTTTGTAATTACCAAAATGCTGGAATGTTTTTTATAAATGGGTAAAGAGTATTTTTTGGAGGAATTGTGAGATGCTTGATGGAAAAGACCCAGATTGCTTTGAAGAGACTATTGGTAGTAATATGGAGCCTAAAGTTATTTTTGATAAAGCCTTAGAAGGAAATAATTGTGAGATGTTTCATAGAAAAGGTCTAGAGTGCTTTGAAGAGACTGTAGGAATATAGATGCTAAAGAGACTTTTTATGAGACCTTAGAAGTAAATGATGAAACTATAATTGGAAACTGGTGGAAAGGCAATCTGTGTTTTGAAGTTCCAGAGAACTTAGTGAGATTGACTCCTGATGTTAAATGCAAGGCAGAATTTGAAAATGGCAAGCCTGGACATTTACTGAAAAACTTTCCAAAATGGAGCCCCAGGAGAGAGATGAAACTTATCCCAGCCTACAGCTGATACTGGAAGAAGCTGGAACCACAGAGCCTTAAGAGGCAGAGGGAGGGTGAACCCTTGCAGACATTGTCAGTCATCTTGCTCTAACACGTGGCAACAGACTTTGGTGAGGGAAGTAACTTACACTTTATGGCCTGGTAACTGTAAGCTTCTACCCCAAATAAATACCCTTTATAATTGCCAACAGATTTCTGGTATTTTGCATCAGTATCCCTTCATCTGACTAATACAGGTAACCTATCAAAACAGCAAACAGCTGGGACTCCTCACCCAAACATTAACAAGGGGAGGGGTAATTAATGGTTTAAAAAGCAACTGCACTAAATCTCTTTCTGCCTGGACTGGCCCACATGTATAGCTGGGACCCATAATCTGTTATTTTCTCCCATTTCTATCCTATTCTCTCAGTTCCTTAATTAACTACTGGCCTAACTGAACTGGCATGTTCTTAAATTCCTTTATGTAACATAGCCAAGAACCTGGAGGAATCTGGTTATATATAGACGCTTCTTTTTTCTCTTGGAGTTCCTAAAACAGATAAAGTAGAACCATCAGGCACTGCAAGGAATGGTAAATGGTATTTAAAGGCTAACATCAGAACAGTTTCTAATGGTACTTTAACCTTGTATTTCCATAATAATGAAGAAAATGTTCACATGTTAGCGTTTAGATACCATTATCTTAAAAAAAAAGACAAAGAAAAAAATGTACTCTTGATTATCACAATTGTAAGGGAAAACTACAACTCTACTTTTTCTTAAAGGAAATACAGGAGATAATTTAAAAACCCTCAGTTAATGAGAGCCTTCAATTAAACAGAAGCTATTCCTTGGAAATACCAAAAAAAATGAAGATTCAAATTCCCTTCTTCCAAAATAAATATGTGAAGAGGAATAAAATTAACAGGAAAATTTGTATTTTGGTGAAATATATACATATGCAAATAAAAATTAACTATTTTTGGTTTGAAGACTTCGCATTTTCCTTCTTCAGCAATGACCTTTGCTTTAGGGAACCCCTTTTGGAGGACTAAAAACAGAGTTTAAGAAGTTTGAACCTATTGACCATTCATACCATGGTGCCATACACTGCTACAATAGTCTCCAGTGAGTGGGAGCATGGGTTTGGATAGAAGGAAGGAAAAGAAATTTTGCAGCCTGGGGATGTTGGGAAGTCACTTTGGATCTGAGTGCAGAATGTCAAAGGGAGATGGGAGCAAGTGAAGACTAAGGAATAAGTCTGTCATTTTGCCCAGAGCCCTAGTGGTAACCAATATGATAGAAAACTATCTCTTTGCAGAGTTTTTAGACAGTCTTAATAGGATGCCATTTTTGAGTTATTGATACATCATTTTCTCTTGGTTTTCATGACACACACTCTCCTGATCTCCCTCCTACTTTACTGGCTTCCTTTTCTCAGTCTCCTTTGCTAGCTCTCCTTCTCTAATCTAAATGTTGGAATATCTCATGGTTCAGTCCTGGGGCTTCTTTTCTTTTCCTTGTACTCTCTTTCCTTAGTTAGTCTTATCCAGGATCATGGCTTTAAATAATACCATCTATAAGTCAGTGCCCCTTAAAGTATGTGTCCATCCCTGATTCTCACTTTAACTCCTAACTCCTGTGCCAAACGCCCACTTGATAATCTTCACAGGCATATTTGAAAGCTATCTCAACCCTTAACATGTCCAAAATGCAACCATTCATTTTCTACTTCACCTCTCCTCCTCTCCTCCTCTTCCCCATCTCAGTTAGAGGCCCCAACATCCACCCAGGTGCTCAAGATGCAAATATCTAATCCACTGGCATTTCCTATTGGTGCAACCTCTGAAATATTCCTCAAGTCCATCTCCTCCACCATGCCCTAGTCCAAGTTGCCATGATCTGCTACCTGGGTTGCTGTGATAGTATCTTGAGTGTTCTGCCCTCTTCATCTCTAGCCCCTCTCCAACCATGTATTAACACAACCATGTATTAACACAATCTCTAAAATGGATCCCCAAAACACTTAGAAAAAAAATGTCTGGGCTCCTCCTCTAATATAGCCTTCTTGATCTTACTTCTTCCTCGATCTCCAACCTTATCTCATTCTACAATTGCTCTGTAAGCAGATTCCTGTTACACCGGCCTCAAACATGCCAATGGTTACCTCTCAAGACATTTGCATTGCCTGCTCCCTCTTCCCAAAATGCTTTTTCCTGGCTCTTGCATGTTGTTTTAGCTTCCTAAAGCAGATACCATGAAATGGATTGGCTTTTAACAGAGGAAACTTATTAAATAGCTACAGTTTGAGGTCGTGAGAATGTCCAAGTCAAGACCTCATCAGGGCAATGTTT
The DNA here is from genome assembly GCF_030445035.2 of Dasypus novemcinctus. Classification (NCBI taxonomy): domain Eukaryota; kingdom Metazoa; phylum Chordata; class Mammalia; order Cingulata; family Dasypodidae; genus Dasypus; species Dasypus novemcinctus. The sequence continues at coordinate 18,708,330 of NC_080704.1, forward strand.
TCTTCTTGAAGACTGGCTGTTGGTGATCTACCCATATTCATTCCATTTATAAAGGACTCCAGTAAAAAGACAAAGACCCATCCTGAATAAGGTGGTCAACACCTTAACTGAAGTAGCCTCATCAAAATGTCCTACCTATAGTGGGTCCACACATACACAAGAATGGATAAAATATAAGAACATGCCTTTCTAGGGTACATACAGCTTCAAACCACCACATATGCTTAGCTTGATCTCATTCTTCAAGCCTTAGCTTGAATGTGACCAAAGAGAAGTTTTCCTGAACTTCTGCTATTATAGTGGCCCTGCCACATCTCATGGTTATTCTTGATGTGTTACCCCATTTGTTTTCTTCATACATATCATCAAAAGTTGAGATCATCTTTGCTTGTTTTACTTTTTGTTTTACAGAATGTGATCTCATTGAGGGCACATATTGCAGAAAGCAAGGCAAGTTTGGCAAGCTAAATTGCCCCTATAGAAGTGTTCCCAGAAATAATTTGTTTGTAGTGGAGCGTGTTTTGTATTGTTCACCATTGTATCCAATACTTCTATCACAGTGTCTGGCACAAGTTTGGCAGTCAATGGATATTTTTTCACTATACAAATAACCAAATAAATAGAAAAAGAAGAATGGAAATAAGGAAACAGTCTTTGGTCCTCAGATATCTGATCCAGGTAAACCTAGTATCTTAGTTTGCCACAGGGCTGCCAATACAAAGCACCAGAAAGGGTTGACATTTATAATGAGAATTTTATCTAGGGTATAAGCTTACAGTTCTTAGGCCATGAAATGTCTAAATCAAGACATCAGCAGAGACGCTTTCTCACAAAGTCAGCTACTTGTGATCTGGGCATCCTGCTATGTGGCAAGACAAGATGGCAGCCAATCTCTGCTAAGGTCTCTGTCTTCCCTTCAATGCTTATCATTTCCTGGAGCCCAACTGTGGGCAACCAGGCATATGGTTTGTCTTTTTCTGGACCTCCTATCTCAGTCTCAATTGCTCTGCTTTCTTCCCAAGTTCAGCCGTGGGTTCTCAGACATATAGCTCATCTCTTCAGCCTTGAGCTACACAGTGGGCCTAGCCTCTTGGGAGCTTTGAGCTTCAGCTTTGGCTGCTAGTGATCCTCAAGTCCTCTCTCTCACATGGCTGGGTCAAAATGGCAGCTGCCTTTCTCTGTGTGTGTCTCTGTGTGTCTCTGTTTATATAAGGTTCCAATAAGAGGGCAGAGACACGACCTGAACCATGCCTCACTGATGTAGTCCAATCAGAGGTGATCTAATCAAGTGATCTAACCAAGGTCCCTTAACTATATAATGCAATCAAAGGGTTTCACAAAAACGTAATCTCTTTTTGGGATTTATGTAATTCAAGCTTTCACACCTAGTCTCCTGTAATTCAGTCGCTGAATTACAATTCTGACCCCTTCTCTATCTCTCCAATTTGGAAGCAGGAAGATGGGAACAATGAGGGAGGAGAAGAAAAGGTATAGGAATTAATATTATATTGAGGGCAGATGGGACCTCCTATATTTTTTAAAGTAATATTTTATGTGATATATGTATCTTTTAAAAATAAATAAAAATATATTTTAAAAATATATTATATTGATATCCTTGGAGGGAAAGTCAGCCTTTACACTCTCATGGGACCGATTGTCCCTTCCTTCTGCCTCTTAAAAGAATCTCCTGGGATTCTTCTATCAGTAGAACCTCTCAAACTTGGACTTCAGGAAAGCTGAGGGTCCCCTTTAGTTAGTACATCTTCTTTAAAAAATAGAAAGAATAGTACCACATAGTTTTGGTTCCTACATATTTTAGAACAACATTCAGAAGTGTGAGGGTTAGGCTATTGTGTCAACTCGGCCAGGTAATTGTGCCCAGTTGTTTGGTCAAGCAAGCCCTGGGCTAAGTGTAATACAAGGGCATTTATGGACTGTAGTCACCATCGCCTTTACTGCAGTGGTAAATCATAGATAGCTGGTTATAATTACATCAGTCAAGGAGATTGCCATCAGCAAGAGTGACGCTTAACCCAATAAGTTGAATGCCTTAAAAGGGGAAGTGATTCCAGCATTGAGCGAGAATTTCCCAGCTCATTTTTGGACAGCCAGTGTCTCCCAGAACTTGTCAAGAACCTTCACTGGACTTTCATTGCAGCCCCTGGTGCAGCCTGCGGAACCTGGACTTGTGCCTCCCCATGGCTGTGTGAGAGACTCTTAAAGAATTGCATACTATTGACAGATACCTCTTGTTGATTCTGTTTCCCTAGAGAACTCTGACTAATACACTAAATATCTCAACAAAGCCATTAATTTTACAAAGAAAAGTATCACTTATGAAATTTATTCTCTACTTTTATTACAGTTTTAAAATAGAAACACATTTATCCAATTCATCTCTTATTAAATAGAAATAATAGGGCCCTAAAGGATCTTTTGTCACAAAGTCTTATATTCAAGATCTAAAAATATTGCATGAGTATAACCTTGCACCATAGAAATAGGATATCAGGTTGTTGATAGCATTCTCCAGAGAATGTCACTGCTATTATTCCTTTTGAATAACTCAAAAGTACACCAGTGCCTCAAAACCAACACTAGGAATGGCAATGCAGCTTAGGTTAGCTACCTTGATGAACAAGGAGGAAACATGTTTAACAAAGAAATTCATAATTAGTCTGGTAATCATTTCAAGGTAATATAGCAAAATTGACATCAGTATATTTTATTTCTCACAATTTATCAAAATTTCTTATACCAGGCTAGCTTAATTTCCTGTATGAAGCTCCTGTGCAAAGAATATCAATTCATTACTAATACCTCCATCTTAATTTTTTTTTAAAAAAAAAGCTCTTCCCCTTAGGCAATTAGCTAATTCACTATACATGGCCTATACATATATAGATGTGTATTATTGACTTTGATTCAGCAATCATCTACTGAGCACACCATATGTGCAAAGCAGTATGCTAAGTGCTGAGGAATACAATAGAGCCCAAGAGAAGAGGCAATGAAGCAAAGTAGCCGGAGGATGGACTTTGGCAATATGAGTTCAAATCCTGACTCTACCACCTGGTAGCTGAATGATCTTGGCACTTATTTAACCTCTCTAAGAGTCATTTATCTCATCTATGAAATGAAAAATATTACTTGCCTCATAGGGTGGTTTTAATGAATAAATGAGGTCACAGAGGTAAAGGGTGCCAGTGCCTGACACAATAGAATGCTCAAAGATGCTTCCTGTTGCCACAGTGATGTTATGATTATCCATCCCCTGTCTCCAGGGGCCTAGGATCTAATGGGGGAAATAAGATTG